>NC_141548.1:52855000-53222500 GCF_021556685.1 Rattus norvegicus
TTTTTTAAAGATATGATGATTGCTGGTGTTGTGTTCCTGCTTGATAATGACTGGATAGAACATGGGTTCTGATATGTCACTGTGCCCATTACACATCACCATGCCCTTGACATCAACATTGAGCATCAGTTGCCACTTATCATGGTATTCTGGGGAATTTTAGGACAAAAAATATTCAAGAGAAAATATTTCTGTTATTCATGACTCTATTGGAATTGGGGAAATGATAAGAGATCTGAGGGGGACGTCATGATTGCAGGAAAATAGAGAAACCTATGCCTTTATATAGACAAAGTTACTTGCACATTACTTAACAAAGTGTTCTCAGCCAGGCTTCAGGGCAGTTGCAGGAAAGCCATACCCAGTCACTGTATCTCCTGGCTTTTTCTACATGGGTGGTTTTATAAACCTTACACCCTTGTTCAAAATCATCAAAAGCTTACTATGGCTTTCAGAAAAAAAGTCTGACCTTTTCAACTTGGTGTTAAAGAATCCAAGCCAACACCTTCTTTATAGACCTGTTAGCTGCAAGTTCTCATCGCCTCACTGCATTGCAGTTGAGTTCATTCAAGCTAATGCATGATGACCGCATACTTGCAAAGAAAGAGACAATATATCTGACTTAAGGAGGAAATGAGGGCAGGATGTTTGTCAGAATCTTCTAACTACTGTTTAAGATAATCAAACTTCAAACTCCAGGGAAGGACTGAGTGGCCTCTGAATCTCTCCACTCAGTCTACTGCTCTTTCTGTGACCCTCATAGCACTTGAGTCATCATTTCCTTGTTGTGGGTAATTTCACACACTTGCTACACCATGCCCCCAGTTCCAATCATCCAAGCATCCTCTTGTCTTTCTATCGTTGCTCTGGTCTTCTATCTCATTACCCTTCCCAGACTCACTGAGCCTAGGGTATACCTCCTAGCACCTCAATGTTGAGAACATATCGGTTGGGATTTGAACTGCCTTTCGTCACTCCCTTTCTCAATACAATTTGAGGCTATTATGGGAAGCAATGGAGGTGTTATACATTCTGGCTCCGTGGAAGTTGAAAATAGACTATGAGCCCAATAAAAATGGATTACCTTATAAATTAAGCTCATCAAAAATCTCCAAGGACATAAACAGCTCCATTCCTAATTGAGACAGTAGATTTTCTACAGGTTTTTTTCCTCAGGCCAAATAGAGATAATAACTTATTGGGCTATTCTAAAAATAACTCTCCGAACCTTAGCATCTATTTTACATACATATGGTGGGTAGCCATATTGAGCCCCTTCCATCTGCTTGATAACCAGAATGCTACTGATACAGAATTGAAATTATTTCTATTGTATAGTCTAAGCACTACACTTTGTTCTGCTATAGATGAAATGTGAGTCTCCAAACCCCTACCCAGACAAATCTGCTTTTGAGCACTAACATTCTCTACCCAGGACCTTGCGCTTCCTAGGCAAGCGCTCTACCACTGAGCTAAATCCCCAAGCCCGAGCACTAACATTCTAAATTAAGAATGTTACATGGCTGTATGTACTATACATGTGGAATGGCAGTTTATGCAACCAGAGATGTGAAAAATTAGGTCCAGATAATCTGTGCTCCTGTAGAAGTCTTCATGGATTGCTCCCACAGAAAGATTTTCTCCCACGATGGTTAATCACATACCAAAAGCAAAGGACTCAGTGATAGAGAGATGGCTAAGTTATGATAGCATACTGCTCTTTTAAATGACTTGGGTTTGATTCTCAGAAACCATGTCAAATGGGTCATAACTACCTGTGACTCCAGATCCAGAGGGAGAACTCCTGACTTCTGCAGGCACCTGAGTACAAATGTCCCTTTCTATACACACACACACACACACACACACACACACACACACACACAAACACACACACACGCACTTTAAAATATTAAAGGCAAGTAATGTGCCTCAGGGCTGCTTTAAAAGATCGATCACTTTATATCCTAAAGGGATTTGGAAAATGATGTATACTGTTCAAAAATGTCCTTCTCTGTACTCACTGCTGATCCAAGCACCAGAAGCCACATACAGTGAGCTGTAAATAACAGACTAAGGAAGAGATTTGAAAAATGAGAGGCCATGTCTACAAGGTCCAAAAAACCCAAATTGCTAGCCTTCTTTGGGAGTTAATTTAAATCATGAATCTCAGACTGTTAACAGTCCCTGGTCCTTTATTTACAAAATGATCAAAATTGGACAAAACATTATTCAGATTCAGGCATGAAAAGGTACCTTTAAAGTGGGAATGGCTTCCATGATCTAAATGTGTCTCCTACAAGTCATTTGTGTTCCCCAGACAACAATGGCAATAGATAGAAGCTGGTTAGATCAGGTAGTTAAAACATTCATGAATGGAGTCAGTACCCTGATAAAAGAGGCCTAGGGACTGTGTTTGCCCCTTCTACAATGTGAGGATTTAGAAGGTGCTTTCTGTAAGACAAGACATGAGGCCTCATGAGAAATCAATCCCAAACTCCAGAATTGCCAAGGATAAACCTTTTGTGTTTATCCCGTAATAAAGCACCACTGGTACAGACTAAGTAGACTAATATGGTGACAGAGGTGGTATGTCATGATGTCTTTCATCGATTCACTGGCATTACTACATAACATCTCAAAGGGCAGAATATATGGAGATAAAGCACAGAACAAGAAAGGCCTATTGTTCCATCACATTATTAGTATTTGTGCTTGTCTGGGGTCTGCAGAGGTCTAGACCAGGTAGAAAATATGTATGTATGTATGTATGTATGTATGTATGTATGTATGTATCACCCAACTTGATCTTTGGCTTCTAACTGTAGGGTCTTAGCAGTCTAACAATGGCTATCTTCAAGGTAGAGAATCTGAGAACACAGCAGTTGCTCAGCCCATGGCCCTGGACCCCACTGCAGTCCACTAGTACTGAAGGGACAGAAGGTTTCTGGTGGATTGCTGGTCATGTGTCTACATTGGGAAGCTGAAGAAACTTGATTGTGATATTCTGGAAGAATTTCAACAATGGCAGTGGCAGCAGCAAGAAGCTAAGACAAGCAGGCAAACTAGCACTAATTCCTTGAACAGTCCTAGGTGGTTTTCTGTCAACTTGACACAAGGTACTGTCATCAGAAAAGAGGGAGTCACAGTTGAGGAAATATCTCTGTAAGATCCATCTATAAGGAATTTTCTCAATTAATAGTCAGTGGGGAAGGGCTCAGTCCATTATGGATGTTGCTATCCCTGGGAAAGTGGTCCTAGATTCTCTAAGCAAGTAGGTTGAGCAAGCCATGGGATGCAAGCCAGTAAGCAACATCCCTCCATGGCTTCTGTATCACGTCTTGCCTCTGGGTCCCTTCCCTGTTTGAGTTCCTGCTCTGACTTCCTTCAGTAATGAACAATAGCATGAAAGTATAAGCTGAATAAAATCTTTTCCATCCAACTTGACTTTTGGTCATGGTATTTTGTTGAGGCAATAAAAACTAACAAAGAGAGATGCCTACTAGAAGATACTGCTTGGGAAGGTCTTCACCTCCCCCACGCACGTCCCTGAGCATAGTTTGATGGTTGGCTGCAAACATCTGCATTTGCATTAGCACTTTCTAGAAATGCATCCTCAGACCCAGATACTTGCCACTTCATTGCTTCCAGATTCCATCTCGCTGACAATCAAGATTATCCATCACAGGGTTAAAGGATGATCTGACCCTGTGCTGCTAGAAGCTACAAATGCAGTAACTTGTAACTATGTGCATATAAAGGACCTACAACCACTAGAATGGTGGTCCAGAAAAGCCCTGGAACTTGTCCAGTGTGGGAGTTGGCCTCTAGAGATAAGGTGGCACATTGTACTTATTTCTAGACAGTGAAGAGTGAGTCTTTACTTCAAAGTCAGACAAAAAATGTTTCTGAAAGAGTTCAGTATTTCTCATACTCTGCTCATGCAACCTAGATGACCTCAAGATTGTGCAACAGCACCTGGAAGAATTCCTGATGGGCTGAGTCTGAGTTACCATGTGAAGCAGCTATAACATCATGTATACTTGGCAAGGGTGACTGAAGCATTTCTATTGTTTGATCAATTAAAAATACCTGGATACCTATTCCTGCTACAAAGTCCTGTCTCTCGGAATGACGACAATGAGCCATGAAGCCATGAGGAAAACTTTTCAATGGGCACAAACCTTGTGCTTTGTGTTCCTTACCCATTCCCTGGATCTTTAATAATTCATTCATTCATTCATTCTCTGATTCAGGAAAGCTCAAGTGTGCTAAGAATCTGCTATCTGCTATAAGTCCAGGTATACATATGCAAATACAGAAGGTTGGACACTTGCCCCCACCCGTTTGCCAGGGGCCAAGAAGAGAAGGCATGCATGAAAGGAAAGGAATACAAAGAAGGGAAGCTATGAAGACCACAAAAGATTGCTCAGGCAGAATTAAGCATCAGTGAAGTTTTCTTTGGGGTGGTGTCTAAATAGCAGTGATAACAAAGAACCCAGAGAAGCAAGAATGCCCCATTCTCTTACATTTTACTTGTAAAGGGAACCATGGGCCACTAGGTTACATGTAAGAAACTCTTTCTTTGAAAGAACACTAGGCTATCCCCTCTCCAGCAGGCATTTTTTTTATTATTTTCTTTTATTAATCATTCCATTTGTTTACATCTTAAATGATATCCCCCTTCTTTGCTACCCCTCTACAACCACCCATCCCATCTACCCTCTTCTTTGTCTCTGTGAGGGAGCTTCCCCACCTCCCCATCCACTCCTGCCTCAGTGCTCCAGCATCTCCCTATGCTGGGGCATCAAACCTCCACAGGATCAAGGGCTTCCCCTCCCACTAATGTCAGACAAGGCCATCCTCTGCTACATATGTATCTGGAGCCATGGATATCCCTCCCTGTATACTCCTTGGTTAGTGGTCTAGTCCCTGGGAACACTGGATGGTTTGGCCAGCCTACATTGTTCTTTCTATGGGGTTGCAATCCCCCTCTGCTCCTCCACTCCTTCTACCACCTCCCCCACGAGTGTCCCTGAGCATAGTCTGATGATTGGCTGCAAGCATCTGCATTTGCATTGGTGAGGTCCAGCAGGCTTTTTGAAGTGGCCATGTTCTAGGCATCCTAAATGCCACACCTCAGAAATCACTAGCAGCCTCTCACTTCCTCACCAGTGGTTCTTTGGCAAAGGTCTGAGAGGAGAAAGCTTCAAGGAAGTCTCTGAACGTAATCAGACATGCTGTCTCCTGGTGCGGTGTCCTGCTTGTTAACTTATTGTGGAGACTCATTAATCCAGTGTAAGAATGTAATTAAAAATAATCTCCTCTCCTTTGAGTAGTGGAGAGGGAATGAGGTACAGAATGGAGCAGAAATAGCTAGGCTGATTAACACAGAGAGAGCATGGTGATAACAACCCACCTTTTTCTCTATTGGAGATGCCCCAGGATTTGCTGGGGAACAATTTTCCTTTGCTTGCACTTGTGGCTTTCTAGCTTTTTAACTGATCGATTGCCGCTCTCATCACTTATGTGAGATGCTGATGTTGAATCCATAGCCAGCTCCTACCAGATAGAGTAGAAAATTATGGTCCAGATATATGTGAGACACACCTGGGTTAGTGAATTTTCTTGCTTCTGTGACAAATACATGGTGGAACAACTTAAGTGAAGTAAGGTAGTTTTGGGCTCAGGGTTTAATGGGACATGTTTCATCATCCTAAGACATTATGGTGGGCAGAGTATGTAGGAGCTGATAACATGGAGCTAGCAGGTAAGAAAAGAGGCCTTAGCCACAGAAAGGACCAGCTTATAAACTTCAGTGCCATCCCTACCCTCAGCGATTTATTTTCTCTAGCTTGGTCCCACTTCCTAAAGGTTCTACAACCTTCCAAATCAGCAAGTCTAAATGGATCCCAGCATAGAAATATATGAGCTTATGGAAACACAGTTGACACTCAAATTGTACTTGTGAAGAAAATCACCTCAGAACCCCCAAGTTCCAATCTCATGACCCACTCTATTTCACTAATCTAGGACCAAGGGATCCATTATGACCCTAGTGGACCAGTAGGGTGGGTATATGGAGCCTAAGTCCTTATCCATGGCAAGAACATACAGACGCAGGATCATGAACAAATGCTTATGGATAACCAGACTTCAGAGCTGAGGAGATGTACTTTGAATCCTGTCTCCACTATTAGCTAGTCATGTCACCTGGGACAATCAATAAAGATTTATGGGACTCAGGTGAACTGCTCATTAGTAAAATGGACTTAGAATATTCTTTATTCATTCAATAAATATTGATGAGGAAATGAAAGACTATTTTAGACGCTGGGGGTGTAGCAATGTACAAAATAACTTTTCTCCCCTTCAGAACTTTGACAGTGGAACCAGGATGAAGATGAGTACTGCTTATTATAAAGAAGTCTTTAAGGACAAAATAAGATAACACCTAGTAGAGAATAAAGAAATTTTCATCTATTTGAGTGGTACCAGTTCCACTCACAAGGCTTTTCCCAAAACAAGTGATAAGCTAAATTCACTGTTGACTCTCTATATTATCCGTTTCTTCCTTCATGAGCTAGTCTTCTCTTCATCCTGTGCCAGTTCCTGTAAGTATCCATTCCCTTCCAAAGAAGACGAGGGCTTGGTGATAATGTCAAGCAACTCCCAGAAACATTGATGTCATTAGGGACTCTCCTAATGAAACATGAAAAACTTGATGGAACTGTGAGTTCTCAGTAGAGGTGGAAGGGACAAGAAATCTACTTTGGATCTTTCCATCACCTGATGGAAAGTGGCATCTGGTGCTCCAAGGGAGGTGCTCCAACACAACCCATCAGAATCACAATCAAGTTGGACATGAGGTCTAGTTGCATCATTGGAATCTTTTATAGGAAAGGATTGATAGGACCAGAAGACACCCCTCTCCCAGGATTACTGCACTTCCTACACTAATCCTACTTGAATCCATACAGGGTTGGTTTAACAAAGTAGAGTTCCAGAAGACTGCTGTGGGACACCATTCCCCTCTAGTTTCCCTGCCTGTTAAAAAACAAAAACAAAACTGAGTTTTAACGTTCTACCCAACTTTAGAGAAAGGTAAAGTCACAAAGTCAAATGACAGGCCACAGAAAGATCCTCGTGTTCAATGTGCCCTGGACTTACAGATTCACTGGAGATGAACAAACCTTCCCCCAAAGCTAAAGGATAGCTTTGTGCATGTCATAGAGGAAAGATGATACCATCAGTGGCTAGAACTCTATAGTATAAACAAGTATAAACTATACTACAGACAATCCTGAGAAAGGGTACCAAATGCAATGGACTGTCCCCCATGAATTCAGAAAAGCAAACTATATCTTCCTGATTAATTATGTCAAGAGAAAGCAGAAAGGGAGAAATCACAAGTTATTCCAGAGACAAAAGCCCCTCAGTCAGCATCCAGATCCTAGCAAACTTCCATCGTCCATGAAGGACAATAGCTCCCTCAAGTTTCCCACACACAATATAATTTATTTCTGTTAAGTTCACTTATTTCTCCAGATACCTCAGGATACTCCATATTGTTCAACAATGAAGGGAAGAAGGCCCTTCCAACTCAAAGAACTAAGTTCTGCCAGAAGGCAAGAGGAATTGGGGAATAGAGGGAGGCAAAAGCTAGAGACTTAAAAGCTCTTGGCCATGTGATATCTGACAATTAGAGTAGGTGATTAAACTTCTGTGAGGCTTAAAGACTTTCCTTGCAAAAAGAAAATAACCAGAGCTGACCATAATTGGACACTCATGTGCCTGATTCCAACATAGAAGATCATACTGGATATATGGTCACAACAATCCCATGTGGAATATGTTATTGTTGTCTGTCTGTCTGTCTGTCTGTCTGTCTGTCTGTCTGTCTGTCTGTCTGTCTCTGTCTCTGTCTCTGTGTGTGTGTCTCTCTCTGTCTCTCTCTCTGTCTCTGTCTCTCTCTGTCTCTCTCTCTGTCTCTCTCTCTGTCTCTGTCTCTCTCTGTCTCTCTCTCTGTCTCTCTCTCTCCCTTTCTCTGTGTGTGTGTGTATGTGTGTGTGTGTCTGTGCGTGTGTGTGTGTCTGTGTGTGTTTTGGGAGGGTATATGTTTATGTGGATGTGGAGGTAGAGGTCTGTCAATTTTAGATGTCTTTTTTTGTCATTTTCCACTTGATATTTTTAAAAAGCATCTCTCCCTGAGACTGAACCTTACCAATTTTGGCTAATAAGCTTTGGGGGCCTGCCTATCACCTCTAGGTCTTCAGGTTTGTGCTGCAAGCTCTTTGCTACCTGGATTTACAAACTTGTTCAGGTTTTACATTGATTTTGGGGATCCAAGTTCAGGTAGTCATACTTGGACAAGTGCTTTGCTGACTCACTCTCCAGCCTTATTACTGTTACTCTTACTGACATTTTACAGAAGAGCAAAATGAGACTTCAAGGGATGGGGTAGCATCCCAAGGTTTCCTATTATGGACAAAATAAAAGACATCTGCTTCCAATATACTGTCTCACAGAGACTAAACAATATTTCCAGTGAGTAAGCCTTGTATATTTTGAAAGATGTAAAAATCAAAACAACTTTGCAGAAATATAGTGGATATGATTTTCCTTCAACCATGGAAGAAGGTTGAGGTAATAAATCAAAACAACTTGGCATCCTACTATGTGCCTAGCAATACTTCTGTTTGTTCTGCCATTGAACCATGATCATTTCAACAATAAGATACAGTAGATGTTCAAATTGTGTTCTATGTGTACATGTGAGTACAGCACTTGCATATGCATGTGTACATGTGTGCACATTCTGAGTAAAAGTCAGATGTCAAAGTCAGATATCTTACTTAACAGCCATCTATCCTAATCTTTGACATAGCATCTCTCAGTGAACTTGAAGCCCATATTGGCTAGCCAGGAATATCTGGGATTTGTCTGTCTCCTCATCATTCAAGTTTTTACATGAATTCTGAGGATCTGAACTCATGTCTTCAGGTTTTTGCAGTAAGCTCTTTGCTACCTGAGACATCTCTAGAGTCCCAGGTGCTCATTTTATAGCTGGTATTCAGGGTCTGAATTAACCCTAGATAAAAAAAGAGACAGTGCAGAAATGCAAACCTAGGTCTAACAGTCCCAAACCGAGACCCACACTCTATATTGGTCATATTCTGTCATGCATTCAAGAAGAATCCTTTTTATTGTCTGGAAAGCCAGCAAGACAAGGAAAGCTTCCTGCAGGAGCTGAAGCTGAATTGTGCCCTGATATCTGTCTAGCTTGGGGCAGGGGCACTTTTTCCTACTAAATCCCTTCTTCAGTAAGGACCATGTCCATAAACTGCAAATGACTGTTTGGCTAAAGGCACTGCATGTTTGAAGGCACTGCTAGCAAACAGCTTAATTACAGCAGACAAGCCTCACTGTCCCTTCAATAGATAAATAGCCGTCACAGAAGGCATTAATTGGAATGGCTTAAATATCTGCTGTTTACAGTCACGGGGTCTGCAACTGTGTGAGTATCCAATGAGAAGGGCTGTCTGAATCCCTTCCCATCCTCATTTCCCACACCTCCCCATCCAGCCCCGACTAGTCGCCCCAGCCTACCTACCTCCCCTAGCTTCTTTTGGGAACTGCGCCAGATCAGCCGGGCTTTTTTTATATTTTTTTATGCCGCCTGATTTATCTGTTCTGCAGAGCTTTCATTTCGACTTGGAGAATGTTCAAAGTAAAGCTCACCCTGTTACAGACTTAATTGGACCATATTTCAGTCCCAGTGTATCTGTTCAGAGTGGCTTCCTTATCCCAGGTCCATAAACTTTTATTAAGTTATATATCAGCGAATATACATATATATCCCACTAACGTGTTTGGGATCTTTTTCTTCCTTTCTTTCTTTCATTTTTTTCCTCCTTTTCTTTATATTCCTCTTATTTTCACCCTAGGAGAAACAAGCCTCTTTTACCCAAGGGATTAGGACCGGAAGACATGCGTCACCCTATCTTTGTTTAAACCAGGAAGGACTGGACCACATTAACCTCAATTTAGCTCAGCCAATAGATGTCAGAGTTGAGATTCCTCTAATTTCCATTCAGCTTACTGGGTGTGTTTGATATGCTAATTCTCAAAATGTACTCAGCCCCTCCAAGAACTCTGCCTTTCAAATGCACAGCTCCTGGAGGGAAGGGAGTAGAGATAAGAAATGATTTTGTAAAAGAACACAGGTTTACGGGTGAACAGCAAAACTGCTTCCTCAATCCTGTTTGGTAATTTGAAATATCATTTAATATTAATATTCAATAGTACCACGCCACACAGGGAGAAAACATCTCGTTTCCCCATGGCCCTGATTTCTGTGTTTGATGGTCTGAAGGGAGGGCTCTAATTGGTGGACCTGAGTCTGATGTCAGGATTGTTTGAATTTGCTAAAATAAAAGTTCCCTCCCTTGAAAGTTACCCTGCATCTACTCATTTCTCTGGGTTGATACCAGATCCAAACCTGGGTTGTGCAGACTCAAAGTGGCAGAGGATCCTAGAGGAAGGCTCTCCCAAAGGTGATGCTGGCAAGCATTGACTACTGGAAATGAGAAGAATGCAAGAGGGATGGGTCTGTTAGAGGAGGAAAGAGCCGCACTTCCTAGTGCACAACAAAACACACGCAGATTAATTCTAGACTTGTGTCCACTGAATTTTAAAAGCTCATCAAAATTCTCAAAGCCAAGTGCAACCCATTTTAGCAGGGCCCTAACCTGCATATATCCATACATCAACCAGCTAATTTGGATCTGCTGCTCAACTTCAGACCCTGGGAGAGCGTTTTTTGTAACAGTAGGGTTGTCCTGTGTCTTTCCTTATCACATGGATATTGATCATCTTTTCTCATCTCATTCTTCATTCTTTTACTTGGGGAAAATAACACATTTGTATACAGATACACACACACACACACACACACAAACACACACACACACACTAGTATAGCTGGAGGATGCTTACATGATATTCCCTGAAGGAATAATTTCTGAAGAAATATGCTCCATTGAAAAGCAACCTCTATTTAGCCATCCTCCATAGTTTAATTATGGGACCTTAATTTAAAGTTTGTAGTGCAAAAGGAAATGCCCAGTACTAGGCTTGTCTTCCTTCTCCACTGTAAGTCCTGAGGCTTTAAACAAGTCATTTACTCCCATCCTGAGTTTATATGCAATGAATATAATTTTCTGGCCCTATGTGATAACATGAAGCTTACAGGTATTATATACAAACACATTCACTTCAGAGCCTGGACAATGGAAGGTCTAATCCCAATGATAACACTTTATTAGTAGTATCATTATCCCATTGTTCTTCTTATTATACTATTATTTTGCTTTTACTATTACTACACCATGTTATTAATTTTACTATTGATGTTATTTTGTCATTTCTATTACTATACCAAAATATTAATTATACTATTGTTGTTATTGTTGCTATTCCTGCTTTTATACATTATATAACTATTTTGATGGCTTAATTCAATAACCAATGGTTATTTTTGAAGTTGAGTTAATAAAAAATATCATCACTTCGTAAGGTATTCAAGACAGAGGATGGGGACAGAGTTTTGCCTACTCAGGAGCTCCTCTGTATATGAGGGGAGCTGAGAGTTAGACAAGAGAGCATCTTCATTAGTAAACAGAACACACAACAAAGTACTCTGAGCCAAATATGTGGAGACTGCTGGAGAGCAGAAAGTGGACTCTCTAACTGTGGCAAAATGAGGCAAGCATTGGGGCAGGCATTTGAGCTGCTGTTGTATTTCAGATGGGTTCTGATGAAAGTGTACATTGTTATCAGGCACGAGAGAAGAGAAATCACATTTGGAACAAAAGAAGTAATACATATGATAGTCTACCTGGGGTATGTAGTAAAGACAAGCTGGTTCAGTGTGATAGGAAGATAAGGTGTGGAGGGATAAGTGGCTGAGATGTGAAACTGAAAATGTACTGTATTACTTATTAATTCCTCCATAATAAATCACCTCAAAAATTTAGTTTTTAAGATAAAACTGTCATCTCCTGAAGTCTCTGTGGTCAAGACTGCTGATCTACCATAGCTGGTGTCTCTGGTTCCTGTCCTTGTTTCTTACAAGGCTGCTGTAGTAGCATCAGCCAGAACTGTAGTCATTTCCAGGATCCACTAGGGCATGATCTCCTCTGGGACTCACATGTGTGACCAGGAATAGGGTTCTTTTTCTCACTAAGCATTGACTTGACATTGTCCTCAGTTCCATGCCACATAGACCTTTTCACAGGGCCACTTGCAAGATGGCATCTGACTCTGATAAATGGAACAAGTAAGAAAGCAAGGCAAGAAAACAGCGGCAGGATAAAGGACAAAGCCCTTTCACATCTCACATATCGTCTTCCACCATTTTATTTTGTTGTGCTTTGTATTTAAAGACTAATACTGGGCCCCATCCATAGTCAGTTGGAAAAGACTATGCAGAATGTGACTACCAGGAGGCAGGGTCCTTGGAACCACTGCGCTAGTCTGCTTGCTGTACATAGGCTGGCAAGACTGTGGAGGCATCTGTATGTTTGTCTGGGAAACCTGTACTTTATGAGAAGTGGGAAATCATTAAAACTGGATGAGGGGTGGAGCATGGGGATGATTGATGGGATGAGATTTATACTTTAGATTAGCCTACTCCTTTTCCTAGGGAAACTGGAGTTCCCTTTAGGGTTCTCAGCCTCCTTAATGAAATAATTTAAGAATGGAGTAGAAAGGAGGCTTGAGAACAGTTTTATTAGAGTTTAAAAGAGAAATCATAAAACAAGCAAACTGTAAATCTTGGCACGTGCCTGGAGGAGGAAAGTAAAGAGGATGGAGAGGAGAAAGCTACGCTATTTAGTTAGGCACAGAGGGCAGCCTTTTATGGCAGTAAATGACTACATGGCAAAAAGGGAGGTAGAAGGAAGTTTCAGAGAAAGACGAAGGAATTCCAAAGGATAAGGGAAAACATGACTAGAACAGAAGTAAAAGGAAGAAGAGCAAAGATGTTTTTACTGAGTAATTTTAAAAAGTGCGCAGACTTAACAATGTCTAAGGATGTTAATGCTGAGAGGAAAAGTACATTCTTTCATTATGGTGACGACTCTCCAAGGTCTTTAGTGTGCTTTAAGGTGCACCTGCCTTCCTGGGGAGTGGTCTGTTGGCCAAGAGATTGATAAGTCCAACTGGATGTACTATTCTATGCTCTATGTGAATTGGTACGTGTTCACCTGTATCCCCAAGTTCTGCTCAAGGGCTCTAACAGAAGCTAGAGGACTGATCCAGTGGAAGAGACTCGAGTGAACAAGGCTAGCTTAGAACCCACAGCATCACTGTCTATCTCTCAGTCACTTCTTTCCCCACTCCTTTACCCACACCTGGTGCTGTTCTTTCAAACCAGACATATCTTTGTCTCTGTCTGCCAAAGTCCATTGTATAGAGATGCAGCTGAGTTATTTCCCATAGCGCTGTCTTCACTCTCTGAGGTTGAGTTGCCATTCTACAATATGCCTGTTGCCTAGAGCTGCTGTAATCAATTATCCCAAACTCAGTGGCTTAGATGACAGAAATGTATTCTCTTATAATTCCACAGGGCAGGAGTCTGAAATCAAAGCGTCAGAAGGACCAGGCTCCCTTCCAAAATGAGAACCTTACCTACCTCTTTCAGCCCCTTGTAGCTCCAAGCACCCCTTGACCCAAGGTTACATCGATCTAGTATTTTCCTCAGTCTTCACATGGCAGCCTACCCAGTGTCTTTTATAAGGACATCTGTCATTAAAGCCAACCAGGACATCCAGGATGCTCTCATCCTCAAAGCCTTAATTTAAATGAATGTACAGATGGAATTTAGTTTGTTTAAGGCATTTGGTAAAGATACCAAACATATAACACAGGTTCAGGGTCAGAATGGGAACACTGATTTTGAACCCACTAGATATCCTCTGTGTTTTCTTGCGTTTCTGTGCTTACTTCCAATACAGCAAGTGATACAAACCCCTACTTATTTCCATTCCAAATGAGGCATCCATCTTCAGCAGGAACAATGCCTCCTGAGAAGGGGAGGATGGATTGGAGAGAGGAAAAGCAAAGCCCTTTTTGTAGTTAACAAATGTAAGCATATATAGAGGATGCTTGAGGTGTGAACATGTTATGGTGGGAAGACTATTAATGGTACAAAGTTTAAGATAGTTCTGGAATTGGAGCGTGGAATTAAAGTAAAAGTAAAATTGAAGAATCGATGAACTGGGAAACTGTTACACACACACACACACACACACACACACACACACACACACATATGCTTGCAGGCATACATGCACACACGTGTGCACGCTTACTCCAGCAACACCAGCACAGAACTGAATACAGTATACAGCCTAGAAGAATTCATAACAGCAGATTTGTCCCTCCCTGCTTCTTTGTTTCGATTAAAGGAGACCTGAATGGCCTGTCCCACAGTAGACTCGAGTCAAGTTGGGCTTCAGTCTACAGTTAATCTTCATATGTCTGACTCTGCCCCTTACCCATGTGATACAGCGTTTTGAATTATGTACTTTAATAGGTGTCTATTTTACAGCCTAAAGTCACAACGTCTAACGATTTGAAATATCACTACGGCAGCCGTTGCTCCCTTCAGAACTCTACATATTTAAACAGAATTTCAGTTACCAGAAAAACTCATCTTTAGAGAGCAAAAGGGAGGGGTGGGGTGGGAAATCCACTGATTTAATGTTTTATCAAGAGGAAGGGAGTGTGGAGAGAGCTTGCTGAACATCAAACGATCTTAGGCGCGGTGAATTTAGCGAGGCACGGAGCGGTGTAAATTGGAAGATTTAAAAGCCTGAAGTTTAAACATCACTTTTGTTTTCCCAGGCCCTAGATATTAATAAGACTATTGTGCAAATTATAAGTCTTTCCTTTGTAGGAGATCAAACATTTGCATAAATAAGCAGAGATTGCATTCTCCCCAAGGTGAACTTCTCCAAGCCTTCTCAATGCTGGCACTCCAGGTAGAGTGAGTGACATTGCCTCATAGTGGATGCTCTGCCCTAACCCTGTGTGCTTGAGGCTCATGCCCTCCTGTTCCAGCATCCATTTTCCATGTTTCATCTGAAGGTAACTGAGTGGCCTAGTCCTTTCCCTGACCCCAGCTTTCCAATAACGCAGCCCCTCTAACGGCTCTGTCTTATTTCAGCCTCTCTACCCTCCAATCCTTTATCTGAAATTCTTTCCCTCTACTTGTTTATAAACTACCTTTTTATTAAGACAGTTCTCTGATCAGGAACCTGCAGCGGCTCCCTGGTGCTTGTCAAATGAAGACTGAGTTCTCAGCGGAGCTCTCAAGATGGGCACACTTCCTGGGTCACATCTTCCGTCCTTAGCTCCTGGTTACTTTCCTTATTCTCTAGCCTAGTCCAGGTCCTACCCCATTCTCCTCACCTGTGGCTCTCTTACCCTTGGGGCTTTGCTTCTACAGGTCCTCCACCAAAATCCACCCTCCTTCCCACCCATCTTATACTTTCTTTTCCTTCAATGGTCTTGGAGACCTTCTAGTCACATCTTTGGACTCTAGTTTACTCAAGAAAGGAAGGCTTATCAATTACTTTCTCACCTTTGGGGTCAAATAAATACCAGACAAGAAACAACCCAAGGAAGGAAAGAGGTGGTTGGAACACTCAGGGGTTGTCTTATATCTTGGTGAACCAAGAGGGAAAGAGATTAGTTTAGACCCAGGCCAGGCTGTAGCCTCTGAGGCCTGTTCCCCAGTGACCTACATTTCCAAGTTATACCTCTTATGGATACCAGAACTTCACAAGACAGTACCAACATCTGAAAACTGGGTGTTAAAATACATTGACCTGCAGGGGACATTTCCTCATTAAGCCATAACAGAAGGTTATCACTGTGCCTCACTTTGCTCATATGTATAACACAGAATGTTAAGCAGGAACCTTCTTAATGGTTGAGGAAGTGAAATGGTTCTGCATGTCTGTGTTCCTCAGAATTCCACACAAAAGGAGAAATGTTATGACTACTTTAGTTGCCTTAGCTCTCATTTAGTAAATACCTACCTACTATAGGTCACCCCATGTAAGAATTTATATCCGTTAATCCTCTCAAGCAGTTTCCTCAAGGTAGTGACATTTAATCTGGAAATGTGGGAGAGATGAGCATAATGGATTGGAAGCACACACGGCTTTATCCAACTCCAGCCCATCCTTTGCACTACACAGAGTTTAGGGGTCCTTAGAGATTTGATCTCCCTCTGTGCTACCATTGATAACTATGCATTTTAATCCTGTTTAGCAGATAACGTGTTCAGCGAGGTTAACAACTTACCCCGTGCAATGAGTGGGAGGTGCAGACCTGAAAACCAGAGTCTTATCTTTCTGATTCAAACCTCCTCTCTGTATTTTAGGCTTAGTGTCGACAGGTTGTCTGCACTGCTCTTTGCCTTTTTTCATCTGTTGAATAGGAAGAATATTTCTGTCCTGCCTCAGAATTGTTCTAAAATGGACATTGTGCCTTTTGAACACCCTCTCAAATACCATGTGCAAAATTTATTATAAATACTAATTACATAGAACCTGGAAATGCAGCCTCCATTCTTCACAAAGCCAGAAAGGAACAGCAGCCCCTGAGCCCTGTACACATCATTTTCAACTACTCACAACTTAGTGTGTCCTTGGCACAAAGGCATGAGAACTGCGGCACCTGCACCCATCACTGATAACCTTGGAAAGTTATCACAGGAAAGCAGACTCCGGGATGCTTGGAGTGTGGAATTGCATGTGTGTGCATGTGCATTAGCAAAACAGCCAGACATGTTCTCCTCTTGATTAGAGTTGCTAGTACATATAACATCATAAGACAATGCAATCCACTGGGAAAAGTCACATTCTGTCTGTTTAGACCCCAAAGACAAGCCACTGTGAGAATGTTTAAGGAATCTAGAAGAAATCATGTGTCTCCCTGTCTCCTCCTCATCCCTCCTCTTTTTTGTTTATGGAGTCTCTGCGATAGGCACTTGTTTTAGGATTTTTACCTTCCTTTCCCTTCCTTTCCACTGACAGAATCAGTAGAGGGCACTGGAAAATACATGTGGTCTATTGCAGTGATTTTCTTAACTTTTATTTTCCAGCAAAAACAAAAAACCAAAATATGCTTTCCTCCCACATAAAAATCAAATGTGGAATCTTAACACATAAAACAGAGTAAGAATAATATTTTGGTATAGATTTTTATTTATGAGTATAAATATCTATCATCCACTTAATATAATCTATCTAGTGAGAAAGTTTTTGATGAGCATAGAAACTTGAGGTGAGGATTATAGATAACAAGTGTAGCCATCTGCATTAAGATTATTCAGCTTCGGGGTTGGGGATTTAGCTCAATGGTAGAGCGCTTGCCTAGCAAGCGCAAGGCCCTGGGTTCGGTCCCCAGCTCTGAAAAAAAAAAGAAAGAAAAAGAAAAAAGAGAGAAAGATTATTCAGCTTCTGCATTCTCTTTAGACTTCTTGGTATTAAAATCCTAATGCAAAGGAATATGAAGTAGGGTATGCATGGAACTGAATTAAAAGAACATAAAGTAAAATAAGACCCTAAGCAAAATGTTGACTACAATGACATTAATCACCAATTTGGCTTAATGATGATGATGGTGGTGGTGGTGGTGGTGGTGGTGGTGGTGATGGTGATAGTGATGGTGGTGATGATGAAGAAGAAAATGATAAACAACTCAAATACTTACATAATACACTGTGAGAGATTCTAACCTGCAATGGGACAGAAGCATGTGAGTCTGGCAGCCCTGCTTTACATAGTCTCTTGAATCTATTTATGTGACTCATAAATATAGTGTATGTGGGTGAGAGTGTGTATGAATGCATGTGTTGCAAGATGAACCACTAAAGCATTTAAAAAATTATAAGAATTGAGAAATTAACATTAAGTTCTTGAATTAATTGTCTCAACTAATTGGATTCAATTAGTCAATTGAACCTTAAAATTATATACAAAGCATCATGACAAAGTATAGGGTTGCAACTGAAGTGGCCAAAGACCCCAGTCACCAAGAATAGGGTGCTCTAAAATCTATAAATCACTGAGGGCCACATTCAGTATAGGATGATGCTGTGGACTTCAAATAAAGGACCACTCCTCAACAAGATAGGATGGATGCCCTTGTTAGTCTTTCGACAACTCAGTTGTGTCACTTTTTCAAAAATCATCAATGCCCCATCCCCAGCACCCGGCAGTCTACATTACTAATTTTTCTACACCAAGATTAACCGCATGGCCTAGGCATTAACTCATACTGTGACCTCTACTGGCATCTCTCACTCCCTGAATTTATCTTATGTGGAGGCTTGAATAACATGGCCCCCAGAGTTTCAGATATTTGAATGCTTAGGTTCCCAGTTGGTATAACTGTTTGGCAAGATAAAGAGGTGTGGCCTTGTTGGAGGAGATGTATCAGTGGGAGATGGCATTGAGATTTCAAAAGTCAATGACATTTCAACTGAGCCCTCTCTCCCAGCTTCATGGGTGCTGCCTCAACATGTAGGTCTCAGCTAGTGCTCCAGTTCCATGCCTGCCTGCCTGCTGCCATGCTCCCTGACAGAATAATGTTTGTGGACTCACCCTTGAAACCTGCAGGCCCCATTAACGGCTTTGTCCTATATGAGTTGCCTTGGTCCTGGTGTCTCTTCACAGCAGCAGAAAAGTAATCAAAACCTCTTCTAATTTGTCTTCAATTTTTTTTTCTTGAAGCAACTTTTATGGTACTTCCTCTGAAAATTTCCCAGGACAACTAACTATACTAAAATGCCTGAGTGGAACACTAACACCCTGGCCATACCAATTTATGGCTACTATTAACAAAATGGCATAGACACTACTCTGATTTGGGAGTTTGTTGTGGCAGGATGTTCATAGGGACAAGAAAGGGTGGCTTCCAGACAACAGATGCAATGTGACCAGCTGCCTCAAATTCCTGCTGCCATGCATTTCCTGCTGTGGTGAACTGTATCCTTGAGCAGTCAGTCAAAATAAACGTTTCCTTCTTTAAGTAGCTTTTGTCAGAGACTTTGGCATGGCAAAGAGAAAAGTGACTCATATAAAATCTAAGCCAGATTTCTGGTCTGTCCTAACACTGTAGCCCAAAAGTCTGTTGAATTTAATCTAAAGGAATAGAAGCATAAAACAGTTAGCTGGTGATAGTATCTAGTCTGTCATCTACCTCCAGGCAAGAGCTGCCAACCATTAATCCTGGATAGCAAATGTTCCTTCTTTTAATGATCATTACAATTCTTTAGTCCTAATATTGTTCTTGAGCACAGATGTGCATTTCTCGGGGTGAGTTATTATTTCAGTGAAGGAAATAGGGCTCCATGACTCCAAATATCTAGCAAACTTTGCATATTCAACTATCTTCCAGGTATACTGAAGACTCAGAGGAGAGAGCTAGTGAACCCTGTTCTGTCAAGTTCTCTCAAACATAAATGTACAGTATACGACATTTTTCAGCTAACACCTATTAATAATTAATAATTAAGAAGCCATGGTCCAAAAGGGAATTTATGGTGGCTGTGTTATATTTTGATGTTTGAACATGTTTCTTCTCTGGGTTCAGTGGGGGAACTGAGAACTGTTTGTTTTCCTCATAGCAAAGGGGCTTGCTCTCCCATGCCTGGTTTCAGCAGCAGCAGATCCCCAGGGTCAATCCACTTTCTGGTATATGTAGGATATATGGAAGCAAATGCATTCCAGGATGGAATGAAAGCAAAAGTGAAAAGCAAAAATCAAACCCACGTGTTTAACAGTCTGGCTCTGGTGGAGGACTAAACCCCCTGGCATCTGTGCTCCACTGTCCCACCAAAAAGGTGAGATTTTTCTACCAGTTCTGGCAAAGTGAGACACAATTTCATATGACATTCTCCATCTAGTTCACACTTGCTTGATTACAGCAGGTACTTAAGCTGGGTTCCATGAAGATCAGAAGAATGTCTACACATGTATAAGTCATGGGACTTTCTAGAAAGCGCTTTATATAGGGCATATCTACCAATGCTAGACGACAGGTAGCTCATATGGATGCAAAATTTAGGTGTCTTCTGCTCCCCACAGCTAGTCCATCAGAAATTCAGAGGATTCAGCATTCAGAAATCAGTGGTTCTCCCCACTCCCATAATCCAAACCAGTGTTTTAGACTTGGGGAAATGAATTAATTATCATATAATACATACAGATTAGTAGCCATTTTTTTTTTAAAAATGGACTCCATGGTTGGGGGAGGGACCTTAGCTGAGTACGAGTTATTGATCTCCAAGCCTTTTTATGCAGGATGAGGACTTAGAGACTCTGGGAGATTGACTTTCTCAAGGTCACACTGTTACTCAATGGGAGAAGAAAGATGGGACCCCAGCCTTTGAGTCCCAGCTCTGCATTCGTGTGATCAAAGACACAGTTGGCTGGCTATGGGGGAGCCACATACATGCTGTATGTATCATTTGCATAACATATTACACTAAAGACAGCATCCCAACTGCGATTCTCAGCAAGAAAATAACAATTATTTAATCAGAGCTCTATTTATACGTTTATTGTGAAGGTTAAGTTAAGATTCACTGGCTTGATTAAGGGTGCTGCTTACACATGAAAGTGTTTACTGAGCCGAGCTCCCTGGAGTGAGATTCAAACTAACTTGTGACATCCACAGCACATTTTCATGTTCTGAAAGCTATGAATATTTTCACGGAGACCCAGATCTTTTGCTCAAAGCAAACAAATGGTTATCCTTGAGGGTAAACTATAAACAGAATTGAGCTAAGACAGAGTCCTTCTCCTACCTTGCTAGTGGCATCTCATCTTGAGTTTGAGTCCTTAAGCCTAATGAATATAAATACACTGGAGATGCAAGTAAAATGCGTCTGTGTAATCAGAGCATTGTTTGTCCTACACGGCATTGTGTTAGAGCCTTAGAATAATCCTGCAGGGAAGCAAAAGTACATATAGTCTCTGTTTTGTGCCTTTAGAAGCTAGAAGTTCTCAGAGGTTCAAAGACTTGTTCAAGGTCTCCCAACTTGTTAATGAAGGAAAATGCTAAAATCAGTGTGGGGGCAGGGCCGGTTTCCTTGTTTCCATCATTTCTGCCGGTGGAGTATGTCACTTCTGAGAGGAGATTTAAGTTAGGAGCTATCTTTTGAGTTACTGTCTAGGAAACAGTTTTCACTTTTACAAAGCAGAAAGTGGAAGGGGCCCCTCCCAGGATCCCCTGTCAGTCACCTGAAGCTGCGCATCAGGGAGATATTCATCTAGAGGCAGTGGTATGATGAGGTGAGGGGGCTTAGGGTCCCCTCTCTGTATGCTGGATGGGAACTGAATAGAATAAACTCCACTTTCTCCTGGCTTTGGACCAGTCATTCCCAACCCAGTTGGCTCTCATCTTCTGTATGGATAAAACAAAGCAAGCAAGGGGAGTCATATTTACTTTGTGATATTTGTAGGATGGCCAAATGAGAAAGCACTCAGGTAGCCTAGCTCTCTTCTGGCCTTTGTAGTTTCATTTTTCTACTATACAGATGCACTGAGAAGTTTTTGGGACCCAATTCTGGTGTAGGTGGAGCATATTCACTTTCCTGAAGACTGCATACACCTTGGCAATACAAGATTTAGAAGTCCCTAGCAAGGATGCCATTGTTTTAATGGATTACAAGAAAAAGATCATTATATCCTTAAAGTACAAGCATTAGAGGCATTATCAGAAGTACAAGAGGCAAGTGGAGACAGTCCTGATACCCCCAAATCATCCAATCTGTCTCTTAGCTAAGTGACAGCAGGTCCCTGTCTCCACCCTCACCCAGCCAGCTGGTGGCGCTATAACAGTTTGACCACGCCCCTTCCAGTCTCACCTCCACCTTGATCAGTCTCTTCCCAGGTCTGTAGATCCCTTCCGCCCTATGCAGCTTACCTAACATTGGGCCCAGGTCAGGGGCTTGCTGGAGTGGTCCCGGCTGACTTCCACTTGTTTCCTTCCATCTCCCTCTGGAGAACAGAAGTTCCTTCAAGCAGACAAGCAATTTTCAGTGTGTTCACCACGTGGAGCTCTGTGGGCACAACACACACTGCTGCTGTAGGAGAGCAGGCAGCTCCCATAATAGACCTTATTTAAGTTGATTACCTCAGGAGATAATGGCTACTGACGACCTGGAATTGCTACCTTCCTTACACTTCTGAAGGCAAAGAGGGAAGTTTCATTTTTATTCCCTTAAAAATTAAAAATTTTTTTTCTTTTTTTAAAGCAGTTCCTTTGAGCACAGCAACACCTCCCCTGAGATTCTCATTTCAGATTAGCCTATCGGATGTGCAGTTCAACCCAAGCCTATTTCAGCCAGGGCTGGTTTGATATCCCTGCCTTTCACAAGCTCTTCCCCCAAAGGCTGGGGTTCCCTGGTGCTTGCTCGCCCCTGGCTAGCGCTGTGTCCTTGAAGATAGCTCTATTATATCACCGGCTCATTTCAGTCTCCATCACGTCCGTTTTGGCTTCTTTTTCTCTCTCGTTTTTATTTTCCAGTCTGGTCCCATCTACTCTTCTCTCCCCCCTCTCCTCCTGCCCTATCCTTTTGTTTCTCATAAATTTCTAGTCTTTTCCTGACCCGTTCTCTACATCCTTCTAGCCCATGTCCCAGGCCTACTTCAGTGTCCCACTCAGCACTAGCTGTAGCCCACTTCAGACCCCAGTGGAAGCATGGAAAAGCTGTTAGGAATGTAGAAATGAGCTTTGATTTTTGTAGAGCAAAGAAAGTTGGCAAAATCACACAGGTCAGGTGGAGTTCTTAGCTCCCGGAAATCTAATTCTAGGAAGAAAGCAGGTGCAAAGATGGAGGAAAGCTCATGGGAGGCTGCTTGAGGCAGGCAGGTCTGCAGGGACAAAACCGGGATTCAGTGATGACAGCTGAATCAAAGGAGCCACAAAAGCAAAATGGAGATATTGGCAGCCACTGCCTGACTCTGGGGCAATAAGGAGGAAAACTCATCAGTCACAGACAAACCTGTTCTATAGCCAGTTCCACTGTGTAGATACAAAGGCACCAAAGAGAAAGTGAAATGTCAATCAATCTCTTAAAGGGGCCACTGGCTGCCTCTAAAATTCTGGTAAGTGGCAGAGGAAGGCAGGTGATGACCACTTCTCTGTGCATTCTTTAGGCCGTGAATGGAGACAGTGTCTCGCTAAACACATTACACCTCATGGGGCGTAAGAGAAATTCAATTAGGTTTGAATGAGAAAGGTAACTTGAATATCAATTAATTGTCTAATTGAAGATAATGGAGACCTGGGGCACCCTGCCAGGTTGATTCTCACACCCAAATCCAGAGATTTTCCCAGGGATTAAAGACGCAATTTAATTACACCTTCCTATTAGATTAGATGCTGATTGCATTAGGAGATTTGAGTTAATTACATAGTTAATTACACAGCCAATAACTCCTCTTCTCTAATAGTGTGCTGACTGTGGGCTGGTGCCACAAATGTGCTCGCTTTCCCTAAATGGGAGCACTGGGAGCACAAGGTGTAAGAAGAGCCTTGAGCAAGGGGACTTGTGAATACTAATAGGGAATTACTCTCATTGGCCCTTGTTCTTGGTGAACAATAAATTATTCTAATAACATTTGCTATTGTATCCATTCATTATCTAAGGGTAATTAGGAAAGAAGAGTTTCCTAAGGTCTCCTGGGAGACACATAAAGGTTGTGCCCATAGGCTGTCTTCATCTACCAGTCCTCTCCACAGAAGCTTTCTTTCCCTATCTGATGGGTATATTTGGGCCTGGACTTGGCCCTGCCTGTCATCTTCAACTCTACACTAAACTGTAAGTTAAATTCTAGTTTTCTGATTTTCTGTTTGGGAAATGTGGAAGTCATGTAAGTGGAAGGAGGAAGCCTGGAGATTTGTCCAATGATGTGGAGCAGTGTCTTAGGGCTGGAGTCCAGAATCAGGTTGATAGCTGTAGAATAGGGGAACCTCTCAACAAAACTTCTTTGTGGATCTTGCCTTAGTCAGCTTCTCTTGCTACTGCGAAAATCTATATATTGAATGACAAGGAAAGACACAACAAAAATACCAGAAATTTCTTTCTAATTTAGAAGGCTGAAAGTCCAGGATCTAGACACTGGAAGCTTCAGCATCTGGAAGAGGCTATTTATTTTGCCATTCATGGAACACTTCTTCATTTTGGTTTCTCCATGGTAGAAGAGACAGGAGCTCTAAAGGCTTGTGGTTATGGGCACTGGCATGTACACACTCACATACCTGTGCCCACACATGTGCATGTATATACATGATTTGATAGCTCAGAGGAGAAATAGGGTGTGAAAGGGCAAAGTGCTCTTACCACTGAACCATATCCTTAATCTTTCTATGTAGATTTAAAAATTAAAACACACAAACACTATTCACAAGGGCTGCAGCCTTACCATCTATCCCCTTCCCAAAGGCTTTGCCTCCTGAGAGCATGGTCAGGATAGATGTTTATCTAACAGCTTCAACTCAACATTGACTGGTTCGAGTTTTGGATATAGATTGAACTGATGGTCAACTCACCCAGCTGGCTGTAGGAATTACCAGGACTGAAACACTTATGAGTACCAAGACTTCCCAGGCCTATTATGTTATGTTACCCCTCGATGTAAGGGAAATCATATGTTGAAGGAATGATCTGTATACCTACTGAGCTGCCTTCCTTCACATAGCTACCAATGGTAACATCCCTAGCAAAAATGACACTGTTGGATATGACTTGCCCTGGTCAACATCTGCTAGAGAATACTTTGTATGAGGAACCAGTGACCAGGCTGATTGCAGGTAAAGGAGAGAAAAAGCCTGGCAATATGCCCTTCTAGGTGAGGTATCTCGGAGGCACTCAAGTGTCACCATCTGACACTGATACAGTTCTCACTAATATGAGGAAAATGAAACACATAAGAATTTAAGTGATAAACAAGAACCAAGCTTGGTTTCCCAAAGAATACTTCTTCTCCACTGCCTCAACCCAAAACATGGTCTTGATGTAATGACAAATAACTTTCTCATAGCGTTCCCTACTCCTGAGCCTGACAGCACTGCTGTGCCATCTCTCATTAGGAACTCTTCTCTGAAGGCTTTGTCCAGTGAATTCCATTCCCTGACTATAACAAAGGTGTCTTATCTCCTCTGCTCCATAGTGTGATGCTTTGATTGTACACCTGGTTACCCAACAGTGAGTAAGACATCTGAGGACACTGGTCAAGCTTTATTTTCTCCATCTGTATATGGATGGACCTACTCAGTCAGTAAAATGAGCTGAATTTTCTATGTTGCCTTAAGTATTTGGAAATGTAGATGTTCTGTCATACAGGAAGTTTGGCGCGCCTGCTTTTTTCTTTTTCTTTTTTTTTTTTTTTTTTTTTTTTGCTCAGGTTTGGATAATGCCATCCTGGCCATTTCATATCAACTGCATGTGACGCCACATAAGTCTTGGCTGGTCACAGGACTTTCACACTCCTGTGGTCTTTGGATATCAATTATGTATGTGGAAGGAGTGATTCTATCACTTCACAGAGTTACCTTCCTTCACAGAGCTACGGATGGTAGCATCCCTGGTGAGAATGAGAGTGGGTCTGACCCATCCTGCTGCATCAAACCTTGGCAAGGGTTTGCTGGAAGACAAGAATTCCTCCATTCCCCATCAAGGTGCTCTGCCCTCCCCAAAGCCCCATAAAGCTTTACAACATAGGGTTGCTGTGTGTTCCCTGTTACCAAAAAGCTGCCAAGACATATGCCTTGTGTCTTCTCACCATCCTTTGGGAGCCTGTCCATGGAGTAAACCATGATGCTGAGAATTGTATCTTTAACTAACTTCTTCAATACCCCTTTAAGTGAACGATCTTGTTTTCCATTTCATAGAGTCTAGTTGGCTCAACGAAGATTCAGATTTAATAGTTAGCAAAAACTCGAAGTGTTCCACACAATACTTGCTTCGAATAGTCTCCTTCAAAGGACTAGCTTTCGAGTGGAGGCGGCTACTACCCCTGGGGACATAAAGAATGGTTGGGGATTTATTGGTTGTCACATATGCTTCCTGAGTTACTGTCATCAAATGGTGTAACTGCAGGGACATTAAATATTTTACAATGCAAGGGGTAGTACTACATTATGATTTGGCTCATCTAAAGCACCAGTGGGCACCTTGTTTTAAATCACAGCAAGGGAAGTATCAGATATTAACCACGGAACCATGAGGCAAACATGGGAGGGGTCCTTGCCCTAAGGACATGGAGTCAGATGAGACGTGGCTATTTATCCCATATCATCTGAAACCTGCTTCATTGCCATTCCTGACTTCCTCTAGGCCTGCCTTCCTCCCCACTAAGGTCCCTGGTCCTGAGTAATGGCAGGGTAGCATCTTCC
Source organism: Rattus norvegicus (assembly GCF_021556685.1). Taxonomy (NCBI): domain Eukaryota; kingdom Metazoa; phylum Chordata; class Mammalia; order Rodentia; family Muridae; genus Rattus; species Rattus norvegicus. The sequence goes on from NC_141548.1 coordinate 52,881,488, forward strand.
CTGGCCACTATTCCTCCTAGAAAGCACATGATAAGGACAAGGAATCCAAGGAATTTGTGTTCATTTCTAGCCTGTTCTCTTTGTGACCCAGGCAGGTATCCCTTTAGGAGGGTGGCCTCACATTAGAGTGGTGGGATGAGTGATTGCTGTGGCTGGGTGAAGCTCAAGGATTCCATTTTTGGTCCCTTGAGGAGTCTGGATGTCTCGCTTAACCAAGATGGGCAGACAGCAGCTGCAAGCTGACTTCTCCCTAGGGAATCCTCAGTCATTGGAATGGGGGATCCACTGGAAAGGTTTGTATCTGAGGGAAGGCAGAGGAAGCTACTTTCAGTTGGCATTTCAAGGATGCTTGCAGAACTGTGGTAAAACAGTTGTGCAAGAGTCATGCAGCTGGCATACTCCTGTCTTCCTGGATCCTGTCCAGATGGTGAGGGGTGGGCTTCAAGTCCTCTCCTCTACAGGTGAACATTCGAGAGCACCTGACGAGATAATAGAAGAGAACACAAACTGCTTAGTATCCTTGGTTTCCGGCAATTGAAACTCAGTAGGCATGAATGGAATTCATTTACAGAATAACCTATTTGTCAGCAATGAGACGAGAAGCAAAATCAGAAAGCAGTCTGGAGGAAAGTGGGGTAGCAGAGACACAAGAACAGAAGAGTCACAAAGACAAATGTTGCCTGGAGATGGGCAGGGCGCCAGGCTCCGCTGGACACTGGGTGTCATGGCTACATTGACATTCCATGTTCCAGAAGCCTTTGTGGCTGCTTTAGCTGCACCACTTTCCAGGACTCCTCTCCTGCTCTTTCTTTGTGAAGCAGTTCGTGGAACAGTCCTCAGAAGGTTCATGCGACCAGTCAAACACGAATCCAATGCCCACATCTTATTTCAAGGAAGTCCAGGAATATATCTGGTCTTCTTAGTTTGTGTATTAGAGGGCATGTCCTGTGTCTGTGTGGTAATGTGTCATGTGTTCATCCCTTTTTCATTTTCTTTCTTCCCTCTCCCTCTCCCTCTCCCTCTCCCTCTTCCTCTCCCTCTCCCTCTTCCTCTCCCTTTCCTCTCTACCTCTTTCTCCCCCTACCTCTATGTGTGTGTGTGTGGAGTGAGTGTGTTTGAGCTATTCTTGAATCATTGAACTCCCTAACTCCCTAACTCTCTCTGTCTCTCTCTGTGTATGTCTATAGTATATGTATGTTTGTGTGTATGTGAGGGGGGGAGGAGAGAGAGAGAGAGAGAGAGAGAGAGAGAGAGAGACAGAGACAGAGACAGAGACAGAGACAGAGACAGAGACAGAGAGAGGGAGAGAAATTATGTGTGTGTGTAAATAGGAGTATAGAAGCACGTACATCCAGAGACCAATGGTTAATAGCAGTCATTGTCAGTTTTTGACATCGAACCTGAAACACATCAGTTTGGTTATGCTGACTCAACAATGAACTCTAGGGATCCACCTGCTTCATCATTCCATCACTGGAGTTATAGACAGATGTCACCATGACTGGAATTTTAAGTGTGTGCTAGAGATCTGAGCTCAGGTCCCCATTTATGCATAGCAGGCACTGCACTGAGCCATTTTCCCAGCTTCTTGCCTTGGATTTTTGATTTTCTTCTATACCTTCCTAAGTGTTGGGACAGTAGGTATTCTGTTGCTGTAGTAGAATATATACTTTATAAAGAAAAAAAGGTTAATTCGTTCATTAGTTCTAATATCTGGGAGCCCATGACTGGGTTAGGCACATTTACTAAGGCCTCATTCTGCTTTAAGCCTTAATAGGAAACTGAAAAGCATGCAGATAGTTACACATGGGCCAAATTCCCAAGTAGCTAGTTTATCTATGCCTAAAAGAAAGTCTTATTCATGAAACCTTCCTCACCACACACACAAACACACACACATACTCTCTCTCTCTCTCTCTCTCTCTCTCTCTCTCTCTCTCACACACACACACACACACACACACACACACACACACACACACACCTCCAGGATACCTCATTGCCCAACACTGCCTCCAAGAGGATTTAGTTTCTAGCACATGATTAATGTCGGAGACACACTCAGATCACAGCATATATGACAGCAGATGTTCCGAATATAGGGAAGGTATTCAGATGCCAAGACTCCAAGAAACATATCACAATACAAGCAGACTGTGGGATTTCTACTACAACAAATGCAATATTGTAGTATTAATAATTATGCAGAAATAGATTGGGAAGATAGGGGCTACGAAATGTTGTCCCTGAAGCTGAGATAATTAAGAAGGAAAGATTTTCTTATCCCACTTTGCAGGATCAAAGAAGACTTAAGCAAGCTAAAATCACTTTGCTGCCAAGATATTGTCATTTAGGGGCAAGTTGAAACTAGAGTTTACCTCATTCCTGACACCCTCCACCTTGCTAGGCTTCATTTTGTCTACTAGCCTATGTAGACAGACAGCATTCATGTCGTTCTGGACACTGGAAGCATTCCTGGAAACCCCATCTTGAAGCCTCAGGGACACATTTGTGCTCTGAGTCCAAGGCTCTCCCAACCCATTCTCTTATGAAGAAATAGCAAGTGGGTGACTGTGGTGATGCTGGTTTACAATGGGGTCATAACAGGTACCTAAGGAGACCTAAAAAATAATGCACAGGAATGTAATGGACTGTATTGTCATTTCTGATTCTCCACCACTCCCTGTGCTCCATCTTTTCTAGGTCTCCACTTACTTTATGTTGTCTCTACCTTAACCATAGAACATGTGCCACATAGCAAATGGCTTCAAGGAAAGTGATAGACAGTGGAAGAAGCCAGTGTAGTTGAGACATCCCTTAGTTCCATTTGCAGTTATAAAGATGCAAATGAGCAGTAGGTGTCTTTAGTCACAGTTTACGATGCATCAGTAACAGAACACAGTAAACCTAGGTTTTTCAATACTTGACCCTCAGAATTCAGCAATATAGAAATCATCTTCTTCTTGAGATACGAATATACATTAACACACACATAGGCACACACACACACACACACACACACACACACACACACACACACTCACACACACACTCATACAAAGGACAGCCAGGAAGAGTTGCATGCCTTTTGCATTTTCTGCTCTTCTGCTCTTGGTGCAAATCATTCAACCTCTCAGAATCCTTCTACACCACTGCATAGCTTTCTCTTCCTATCTTCAAACCCTCTTTGATGCTCTCTTCTTCATGTGGCCAAGGTCCAAAGCCTGTTAACTGTTAATTCTTCCGGTGTGTTTAACCAGTACTCAAAATTTTGGTTATGGAAGCTAGATTGATACTAGAAAAAAAATCCCACTGAGGTCCCTCACTCTTGGGTTTTCCAGAATTTTCCAGGAAGAAGAGTTCTGGGGAATTAACATGGGCATTAGAATGGCAGAAACTAAAGCTAGTGTCAGAGAAAAAGGTTAGGTGTGCATCAAGACAAAAGGGAGAAAAATGGGACAAACAGACAGACAGATAGAGGTTAGCCATGTGACAATTATGTAGAAACAAAGGAAACTTGTGGATGACATCTCTGAATCACATGTACTCAGGAGCAGAGATGGAAAAAGGAGTGGGCTTGGTGATGTTGATGTCACATGGTACTCATCTGTAGCCAACAGCTCTGTGAAATATGAGTTTGGGAAGATTCCAGTACACACTGCAGCCCCCACATCACACCCAGCATGTCTAGCTAAGACAAGCTGAACGGGGACTGGCCTGGGATCAGAAAGACTCTTGACCAGCAAAAATCCCCTCCTTTTTCAATTCACTCATCTACAGCCATATTGAACCTTAGCATTGCATCTTCATGCACGATTTATTTCTCCTCTACCTCCTAAATGTTTCTGAGGCTCTGCATCCCTTGCTAATGGCTTTGACTTGGTTGATGTGGGAGATGGGACCATCGAGGGTACTATGGGATACCTGTGATCTCACTGTACTCCTTAGAGGAGCTGAGTTTCTCAGCACAGTGACTGGGAGCCACGGCTTTGGATAATACAGATTCTGGGTTGGATGCCCACAGAGGATGGAGCTGTGGTAGTGATCAGAGCTCCTGATGGCTGAGTCCACAACAGCACTCCGGGAGCTCTGAAGCATGAAAGGAACATGAGAAAAATCCTCCCAGGAAGCATTCTATCACCAAGAGACAACGCATTGATCATGGATTCTGAGCAGTTGATTGCTCAATTCTGGATGCAGTGGATACTTTAATAGATTCCTTCTCTGCTGGGAAGATTGAGATCCTAGATTCTGAATGCTGGCCACGGGGAAAAAAACAAACAATATATTCCTACTCAAAGAGGCCACAGAGCAAGCCCAGGCTGGCCTGGGACTGTTTGGCATCAGAATGATCCTCGACCAGAGGACACCCTCTTCTTTATGCTAACATCTGTTAACTACACAGGTACTGCCAATCTTAGTTTTGTGTTTCTGTACAATATTTATTTCTCATGTAACCTCTGTGTTTTGTGAGATCCTGTATCTGTTTTAAATGAGTTTAGTCTCTGAGTTGATGTGAGAAATAGCACAGATGAGGGTGAAGACGGCAGAAGGGAACATTAGGTAGGACTAGGGCTGAATATCCAACTGCCATTTCCATTTCTCTTTAGGGATAAAGCTCTTCATACAACTCACAAATCCTGAACAGGAAGAGAAATGCAAGCCCAATATTTGTGACATAGTTCTGGGGTCAGAGCAAGAAAGTTCTGGTAGAGTCACAGCAGAGTGATGGAGGACAGGATTTTTCCAGAGGATCATGGGAATAGTACCTTCTCATTTAGTAGCCAGCAGCTCTAAGGAGTAGAGAGGAAAGATAACTTGCCAAATGCTGAGCAGGAGTGTGAATACATCCAGACCTGACGTCTAGGTTCATGTACTTTCACTAAGCCTAAAACAAGTAGTTGAAACTCTTGGTTCTATACATTCATACATGGAAAAAAAGCATTTGTTTAGAAGTGTTCCTCTGAGTCCTCACTCCACATCTTGCTAGCTCCATCACCTTGGGAGAATGTATGCAGTGTTTCTTTGCTTCACATTCTATGATGTAGTGCAAAGAGTTCTATAACAGGACTGTCTGTTAAACTAACTGTCTCAATTATACAAAAAACATTGAGTGTTTTACATAATCATTATATTTAATACTACCTCCAAAATCCCATGTATTCAAATTTTAGTCCCTAATATGGTGATATTGGAGGGGGGATAGAAACTTCAAGAGCTAGAGCCAGTTAGGAAGCCTTTTGCTTATTAAGAGTGTACCCTTGTAGGAGATTGTAGGGTCCCAGACTCCCCCTCTTCTTTCTCTCTTGCCTCTGGCCATGCTGTGACTGACTTTGCTCCACTGTCATGAATTCTTCCTACCACAGGCCTCTAAATGGTGAGGCCAACTGACTGCCAACAGAAACTTTCAAAACTCTCTTTTCCTCAGCTGGCCATCCAGGTTTCTAGCACCAAAGGAAATCCCTACTGACATTATCCTCACAGGAGCCCTTTGAAAGAAACATCATCTTTATTTTAACAAAATGAGAAAAACTCCACCTATTTTTTTCTTTCAAATCTCCATTGAAAAGATTTTTGTTAGAACAATAAACCTGAGTTCTTGGAAAGAGAAAATATTTGTGTTGGCTCATAGCCTTTAGGTTACATTCATGCTCTGTTGGTCCCATGGCTGTGGGCCTGTAGCAAGGTACTTCGGAGGGAGTGGTTGGTAGAGCAAATGTTTCCATGACAACCAGAAAACAAAGAAAGAAGACCAGAATCCCAATACCCCCTTTAAGTTCATGCCTCTAAGATCTAATGACCTCTTGTTACCCCAACTATCTAATAGAATTAGCACTACTTCCCAGGGGTGGCAAGCTAGGGACAAAACCTTTAAAACATAGAACTTTGAGGGATGCTCCTCACCTGGATAGTGGAATCTCTGTCATCACAATGAGAAAAGTTAGAATTAGAGAGAGCAAAAGACAATCCCTAGGGCCCCAAATACTATAATTAAGTTATCCAAAGACCTGGTGTTTGATCATATATAACTCAACAGGTTCAGCTCTGATATTATTTGTCTGGAAATAATTTGTACCATTGAAAAGGAAAAAAATCAAGCTGTGAATGATGTGGCAGCTTGAAAAATTAGCATCTAGGGCTGAACCTGATAAGACACAGGGTGTGTGTGTGTGTGTGTGTGTGTGTGTGTGTGTGTGTGTGTGTGTGTGTGTGTGTGTTTGTGTGTGTGTCTATATACCAGAAAACTTAAGCATGTTTTCTAACTATGATGTTCAGGACCCTGGCCAGTGATGGCCTCATTGTTCTAGATCTATTATGTGGTCATTCTGATTCCCATTCCCAAGGCAATATTTGTTCTTTAGATAGCATTATTTTCTTCTGGGTCTATATACAGCCTTTGTATTGTTCCCTTGAGGAGCAATGCTGTAAGGGTAACGAAAGCAGAATCCAGTAGTAGACATTATCGAGTATGTAGCAGGATTGGTGAATGAAACAATGCCAGGGACTTCTCAACCATTCTCTAGTGCTCACAAGAAACTAGGAAGAAGACAGGAGTATATGTATTGCCAACATGATGACAAGAAGAAATTTTTTAAGTTCTGATTCACCTGACCCATGCTGACTCCTTAGATAGCATGGTTTCACTTTCAAGTACCTCCCAAGTATTGGACTAATGTTCCTGATGTCCACCTGCAACCTATCTACTGTTCATTATGCAGGAGAAGACATATCAACCTACTGGCAAGAAAAAAGAGGCAAGGACTACACCAGCTTTACTACAGCAGGGTAACAGAATTCCAAACCCACATCCAGGCTGGCTGTGGCCCTAATCCCTCAGGTTGGCTTCATATGGTGTTCACCATCCCCTGTTGGAGGGGTGACAAACAGTAGCAACAGAACTACCATTGAATATGGCACTGTGAAATCTTGACTCAACGTTCTTTTGAAAGAAATCTGAAGTTCTTTCAAAGCCACTAGGAGCACTTCATCTCAGGATTAAGAACATGGGTTCAGTCTGAATCTGGTTTTTCTACTTGATACCTAATAATCTGCACATATTTCTAAGATTTTAAACCTGTCTTAGCTTGGTGTGGGCCTGAAATATGTAAAGTGCATAGCAGTATACATAGAAACTGTTCAAGAATTCCTGTCAATGAAGAGTATAAAGAGAAGAGAGTGTTGAACACAATTGTGTACACACATTGAGCATTAACAGTACCCTGTTGTGAATGAGTATTCCTGAAAAGAGCCTGTGTTTGAAAGACTGAAGATTAACACTTCAGTAATGTGGAGAGATTGGAATGTTATAGGTGCAGAAGCAAATTATCTTGGGCCTGGATTTAGCCCCTGGAACAACCACATTCAGTCCACCTCTGTGTCATAGCTAACATCCTGTGACTAATAGAAAATAACCTTTTGAAATCTATTAACTTAGCCTCCTACTAGCTTCCACCAACCCATAAGCTAATAATCAGATAACATCTGCAGCTTTCAGAAAAACTTCCCTCATCTTGCTGTAGCCACCTCTCTTGTGTACCCACTAATGTATTTTAAACTTGCTTTGATTTAGGACTCATTTCTGTTGTTGTTGCTCTGTAAAACTATAATATGTCATGAAACTGCCTCCACATTGAAAGATGGAATTTTGGGTAACTTAAACCTCTGTTCCTAGACCATGGTCACTCAAAGTGGCTCCAGAATAAACTATCTTTTATTCTTGTTAAGATGAGAGCTATTTCTGTATTTGTGTTGATACCATGCTGTACAGACTATATACTACACGTGTGCTTTGTTTCATTTTCTTTTGTGGTTTAATCATTCCATCCATCAGACATAGCACAAGAGAAGTGTGGAAAAACAACTCATGACTTATGGGCCTTGGAGATAGAGTCACCACATAATACAAGGAGGAACACAAGGGAGAAACCCCAATGGAGTAGTTCAACCTGGTAAGGAGCTGAAAGAGAGCTTTAGGAAGGTGTCTTTCTTCAGGTTCAGGCTAGTGCACACAATCCAAAATGAGTGAGAATTCCACTGGTGTGTTTAAAAGTCACTCAGTCACAGTCAAGAGAGGGTAAGAATGGAGGCTTGAGCTCTGTCATGCTCAAGCTATGCTGTACTTGGCATAGTACTCACACCTGGGTATGAAGCTGTTGAGACAGCAGGAGAATATGAAGTCTTAAAATTTATAGTACAACACTATTATAAAAATCTTACATGTTTAAACATATTTAATCTTTGCAGCAGCAATGAAGCATAAACCTTTATACTTTATGTAATAATAAACTTTAATCATAGACCCCCTTTATCCTCTCATTTCACAAGATTCCTCCTTCTACCAATAATAATGATGCTGATCAAAGATGAACTCTCTTTTTCCATGTGATATCGCTTCACTACACAATGTGATCAACATGATGTGCTAATTCTGAGCCAACCATGCATCCTGTCCTTGGGAACTCTGCCACTGCAGTGTAAACAAGCTTGGACCATCTGGAACAAGCCTGGGGCGAAGTTATTTCCACCTGACGCTTCAACAAGTCCTTGGCTAGTTACCACCCACACATGGAAAATCTCATATAAAATCAGCCATGCTACCATCTCAAGCCTAGATTAGGACTAGATCTAGCAAGCTGACCCTAGATTCACAGAAAATAACAAATGCAATTTAATCTATGCAGTTTTGAAACTATTGGCATGCAGCCATCACTAAATAATGTAGTAACATGATAAAGTTATATACAAGGAATAACTAGACAGTTAACAGACCACATAACTGGTATATTTTAGAACTAGTGTAAACACTCAGGTTGCTTAGATTTTAACTTCTCCTTTAAATAACTACTATGATTCTGAGAACTACCAGTCTCCTCTTCTAAGTGAGTGGGACTGTGTAGAGAAAGTTCTGCTCTTGTGCCTGCAGACTGACAGCTCATTTATTAGGAGTGTTTGTACTTTCTAGTGACAACTAAGAAACATTAAATCCCAGTAGCTTAACACAGAAAATTTTTATTTCTGTTCAACATCACTTGTTCTTGTGGAACAGGAAGTCATACCTCATATGGCTAAGATCACTAAGAAAGTAGACAACTGGCAACTGGTCTGGAGAGATGGCTCAGCTGTTAAGAGTGCTCTTATAAAGGCCAGAAATTCCCACATAGGGTAAATCTCCGTTGTCAATAAATTCAGCTCCAGGGCATCTAACATCCTCTTTCAGCCTTTGAAGGAGGCACAGAGACATATATGACCATAATTAAAAATTAGTTTAAAAAGTTAGGGGAGGGAGAATGGGGGAAGATTGTCGGAATGGGTAATCAGATTGTGGTTAGTGAGATGTTAAGTGAATTATTTTAAAGATCTTAAAGAAGAGGAGGAAAAGCAACAGAGGAAGAAAGGGGAGGAATAGAAAATAGAGGGCTTCAGGAAGAGAGGAGGCAGAACAGGAGAAGAAGTAAGATGAGAAAGAAAAGGTAAAAAGGAAGAAGAGAAGGAAGAGAAGAAGGAAAAGCAGGATGAGGAGAAGAAGGAAGAAAGAGGAGGAAAAAAGGAAGAAAGAGGAGGGAGAATAGGAGGAGGAGGGAGAATAGAATGAGGAAGAGGAGGAGGAAGAGAAGGAGGAAGAGGAGGAAGAGGAGGAAGAGGAGGAGGAAGAGGAGGAGGAAGAGGAGGGGGAAGCAGAGGAGGAAGAGGAGGAGGAAGAGGAGGGGGAAGAGGAGGAGGAGGAAGAGGAGGAGGAGGAAGAGGAGGAGGAGGAAGAGGAGGAGGAAGAGGAGGGGGAAGAGGAGGAGGAAGAGGAGGAGGAAGAGGAGGAGGAAGAGGAGAAAGAAGAGGAGGAGGAGGAGGAAGAGGAGGAGGAAGAGGAGGGGGAAGAGGAGGGGGAAGAGGAGGAGGAGGAGGAAGAGGAGGAGGAAGGAGAGGAGGAGGAGGAGGAAGGAGAGGAGGAGGAGGAGGAAGAGGAGGAGGAGGGAGAGGAGGAGGAGGAGGAAGAGGAGGAAGAAGAGGAGGAGGAAGAGGAGGAAGAAGAGGAGGAGGAGGAAGAGGAGGAAGAAGAGGAGGAGGAGGAAGAGGAGGAAGAAGAGGAGGAGGAGGAGGAAGAGGAGGAGGAGGAAGAGGAGGAGGAGGAGGGAGAGGAGGAGGAGGGAGAGGAGGAGGAGGAGTCTGGGAATATTTGCCCATGTCCTATTGGCTAGAAAGTAAACCTGAAGGGAACATAGAAAATGCAATCTTTCTGCCTCAACATCCAAAAGAAATGGCATAATAAATCATTGTTATTAAACTTGCAAAATGCCATGGATGTATGTAAGTATGAACCTTGCAGGTGCACAGAACCTCTGCAGGTCCCTATGTCTGTTTGGTTTCTACCATCTCTGGGGTATCCAGCCCTATGGCCAGCTGATGACTGAGACCTTGATACCTTACTTTTCTTCAGTGACCCCTCGAAACAGACTATCTGGTAGTCTCACTTTGTTCAACACTCAGAGGATGACTCAGACTTCGAATAATATTTCAATGACCTTAATGAGTCCCCTGCCTCAAAGCTTTACCCTATTTCAAAGGCAATAGCTTTGTAGAACAATTGTTCAAGACAAGAGGCCCTTGCCTCTTCCCAGGTTAAATACCTACAGAGAACTAATTTTTTTCTTTTAGATTATATGAAATTTCAGAAAGTCTACTGCTCATCTGAGAGCCACCAGGGAATGTAACACTGTGTTAGTCTATCAAGTGGCTTGCTTGTCTCATCTGTGGGTAGAAGAAGTTAGAACTCATATAAGCAGAGAAAGTTGCTCAAAGTTAGACTGCTCATGGAGAGACTGTCTGGAGACAAGTCCTGGAAGGGCTGAATCCTTGGACAGGGGAGGGGTGTATAAAGTATCAGGCCTCCACCAACTTCCATGAACTGGAATGCTACAAAGGGTACTATATCAGTACAGTCACTGCAAAGCTTTGCCTTGTTCTGGAGGGAATAAGATAGTCTATTCTGAGGCGTTACAAGTGAACAAATGTGGCCCTTGAACAATAATTCAGGTTGCCCTGAATCACATGGTCCTTGGTAGAAATACAGGATCTTTCCCAGTCACAAGATAACAGAAAGCCATCAATCAAAGCGTTTACTGCATGCATTCAAGTCATTCAGTCTGAAAGGTCTTCAACACCCATGTGTCTATTTAAGGCAGCATCAGTTCACATGGGCTCATGAGTAGCTTGTGAGAAATGATTTCCTATATGTCCAAGGTCCACTGAACCTTTTCACTCTCTATCCCCAGACCTCTCTGTTCAGTCTCTTTCTCCCAGGCCTCTTCCTTCTTCCTCTCTTTTCCAGACCCGTGAACATTATTGCCTTCTTCAAGTTGCTCTGACAGTGTGAGCTGATTACTGCTGCCTAGAGGGAAGAATATGAGTAGAAGGGGACAGACATGTGGCAGTGGAGGCGGGGGAAGGGCTGCAGTAGCTAGGGCCTCTCACCCAAGAAGATGAGGTATTCAACAAGAACAATGCAGAATAACTAGGAGGAGGAGGATGTGCCAGGCCTGTTTCCCAGGAGACGATCTCACTCCTCTGCTCCCTGTACCTTCTCTATCCATCATCCCCCACCTGTAGATGTACAACTAGTATCTCCACCTCCAGGACCACTATATGCTGCTCACAGCCAGGAATTAGGAGCACGCAGCTGTGATGCAGTCTATGATTCCCTTTCTTTCTCCCTCTGTGATCTGAGCCAAGGTCAACAGTGAGCCACCCTCAACCATGGTGGAAAGAGGAGGCACCAATTGAGGTCACACTAATCCAGTTAAAGATCTTTTGAACTGGGAGAGCATTAAGCTAAAGTGAATATAAAATTAGTATTAAATCTAGAAGAAATCCTGGGGGAAGAAAAGAGAGGCAAAACAGTGTTGGGAGAGGCCAGCTGTCAGCCACCTTGCTTTAGTTGTGATCGTAAGAGGCACGGGAGAAAGAAAATGTCTAGTTAGAGCTTCATCAGACAGAAAAGTATGCTTGTAAAACTATTATCTCATTTCACAGACCTGGAAAGTGAGGCTTGGAAAGAATGCCTTGTCCAGTATCATACAGACAGTTCTTGCAGAAGCAAGTCTCAGACTTCAGACATTACACCCAAATCCAAGGTTCTCATCATCTCAACACTGTGGCTGCCCTGACCATGACCTGGTACTGGGCTGAAGAGTACTTAAAGACCAGAATCAAAAATGGCTGAATGGTGGGCAGGGTAAATATGAAGAGAAAAATTACAGCTTTTTTTCCTCATTCCCTGTTTTTGTATTTAAGAAATACCAGACTTTTCGTGGAGGGTGAAGAGACACAGTGGAATCTGTACTCAGATTAATTGTAATTAATTGTAGTTGCTTTCATAGCTGCAGCTAATATCACTGAAGTTTCCTCCAGAGCTAAGAATGCTCACTGAATGGCAGAGAATGACTGGAGGTAAGGATTGGCAGTTGCTCTCCGTGTGCTCTTGCCAGGGCCAAAAGTAAATGCCAGCCTACTCTATTATTTAGCATCTGGAGAGCTCTTCTTAAATGCCAAGTGCTTTGTTATCTTCTGATTGGCCACCAGCTCCAATGATCCCAGGAGTGAGTCTGTTTCAGAGACTGGATAAACAAAGGTTCAGATTGATTGGAATACATCACCTCAAAGGTGAGCATGCTTTGTTGGAACATTAGTTCACCATTGACTGTAGTCCATGCAAGAGCAATGGGTGCAAATATCTTTAACAATGAATTAGAATGAATACATAGGGTTCAGTGTGATGATGATGACAAGGATGATGATGATGGCAAGAAAGATGGTGATGATGATAATGATGATGGTGATGGTGATGATGATAATTTGTTTCAGTGTGTGACTATATGTGTTGATTCTCTTCTCTTCTCTCTCTCTCTCTCTCTCTCTCTCTCTCTCTATGTGTGTGTGTGTGTGTGTGTGTGTGTGTGTGTGTGTGTTGTACATGCTTTGTGTCTGTGGCAACTGTAATAATAGTAGGAATTGGCTCAAGACCAGTGTTAAAGAAGGTTAAACAACCAGCTGAGCAAAGATAAAGGGAAGTGAGTTTTTCCCCCTAATGTCAGTCCATTTCTGAGAGGAACTCTACAGATGTTCAATTCCTTTATACGAAGTCCCGTAGTATAAATCACATGGTACTCCTTCATAGTTCTGACTGGAACATTTAGAGAATGGCATTGGTCACCCTGACATCTCAGGAGCCATTGGAATATAAACCTTCATGGACCCTAAGATCCTTTCACAATTTAGAAATATTGCCATCCATGGCTGATAAAGGAAGTATCCGAATAAAGAAAGTATCTGAGTTGAGGGCCATTCAGTAACAGATGACACAGCCTCAGAGACTTTTTTTCTCCATCTGTATTAAATTGGGTATTTCTTATTTACATTTCAAATGTTATTCCCTTTCCCAGTTTCCAGGCCAACATCCCCCTAACCCCTCCCCCTCCCTTTCTATATGGGTGTTCCCCTCCCCATCCTCCCACCATTACCGCCCTCCCCCCAACAATTCCCCTTCCACTGCTGCCCCTACTAAGCTATTCATTGTTACCTATGAATTTGGAGCCCAAGGTCAGTCCATGTATAGTCTTTGGGAAGTGGCTTAGTCCCTGGAAGCTCTGATTGGTTGGCATAGTTGTTCATATTGGGTCTCAAGCCCCTTCAAGCTTTTCCAGTCCTTTCTCTGATTCCTTCAATGGGGGTCCCATTCTCAGTTCAGTTGTTTGCTGCTGGCATTCGCCTATGTATTCGCGGTATTCTGGCTGTGTCTCTCAGGAGACATCTACATCCGGTTCCTGTCAGCCTGCACCTCTTTGCTTCATCCATCTTATCTAGTTTGGTGGCTGTATATGTATGGGCCACATGTGGGGCACAGCCCTAGAGACTTACGTCTGTTCCTATTCACTGAAGATGAAGGACCAGGAAGGAGATAACGTGCAAGTTTGAGATCTTTTCACTTTTTGCTTAAAGGACTTAAGTGCTCTCAGTTAATCTTGGTTTTATTTTTAGATTCTGAGGTAGTATCTCATTCTGCAGTTCAGGTGGACCAAAAACTCATGATTTCCTGGGATTTCAGGCATATGTCATGGTGCTCAACAGTGCTTCCTGACTCTCATGATGAGAAAACATTCCCTTGTATAGCAAGATAGCCTACCAGGGTTGGTTCCGTCTCTGTTGGAGCTGCCCTCTTCCTTCACATGGTCTTGCTCTGTGCTCTAAGAACAAAGACCATTCTCTGGTTTCACCTTCATTTGTTTTTGAGATTGTAGGGTTTTTTTAAAACATTTTTATTGGTTATTTTATTTACATTTAAACTGTTATCCCCCTTCCCAGTTTCCCCTTCGCAAATTCCCTATCCCACCCCTCCCCCTGCTTCTATGGGGCTGCTCTCCCCCCACCCATCCACTCCAAACTCACCATCCTAGCCTTCACAGGACCAACCACCTCCCCTCCCAGTGATGCCAGATAAGGCCATCCTCTGCTACATATGCAGCTGGAGCCATGGGTCCCTCTATGTGTTTAATTATGCTTCTGTCTTCCCTTTTCTTGCTCTAAACCATCCATTTTCCCACTTCCCCTCAAATTCATGGCTCCCCTTTTTCTCAACTGTTATTAAATGCATACATGTATTTGTATGTACAATATGCTGTTGAAGCCATATTATGTTGGTTATAGGTATGTTTTCATGGCTGGCTATTGGTGATGGAGAAACATACATACTTTAATCTTTCTACCTCAGGACCTCACCTTTTATCGCACATCCTCATAGTCTAACCTAACCCCTTGCTCCTTCCTCTAGCAGGGTTATATATCCACTTTCTCGTCTCACCCAAGATTTTACATCCAGAAAAATAGCTTATATTACCAAGCCACGTCAGGCATGTGTGTTTATCAGAGCCTGCTTTTTGTATTTGAATATGGAAGGATAGGCTTCTTCCCCATTAAGCAACCTTCATCAAGGCAAGGATGTGGCCATTTCCAGGTGCTCACCTCTGAGCAAGTAAAGTCCATTGTAAGGTATTTAAAACAACTTTTTAGATGTTATTTCTCAAACGCCATAGACAACATGTCATGATTTTGTTTAATTGAGCATGCAGAAATAGTTGGGTCATGAATTTCACTAACCACGAAAAGGTGTGTGCCTTATATACTGCCTTCCATGGCACGTACCTGTTTTTGTTGCCTGACTGGGTCTTGTTAAGTGTATGCATACTTACTGTAATTAAAATTAAAAAAAAATATTAAAGCAATGTGGTAGGTTTTCCCAGAAAGCATCCCGAGGAGAAGGAAATGTGGTCCTTGTGCACAGGATAAGCAGTTGCCATGTATTAAGCAAGTACAAATCTAGGTTTAGTCAGGGGAATTGAACAGTAGGTATGATAATATCTATCCAGCCAGGGATATTTACACTCTATTCCCATAAGCTGAACTGTGATAGATTGCAAGTGAATTAGCTAATATATAGCTGAGAGTTAGTTGATGTGAATAACCATTAACACTTTGGATGGCCATTAATATTTTATCACCCATTATCACCTTGGTGTGAATTTCTAATCACAGATTAGGCTCTAAGGAAATGAAATTGGACTGACAGCTATAGAACTAAGAGGAGGAGGAGGAGGGGTGGTGAGATGGTTTAGGGAATAAAAAAAAAATGAAAAAAACCTGGCACATAAAGATAGGGCCTGATTTGGATCACTGGAGCCCAGGGATCCAGGATCTGGGAAGCCAGATCCTGAAAGTCATCCTCCAATTGTTGCACACAATTGATAAGTGCGCGCGCGCACACACACACACACACACACACGCACACGCACACACACACACACACACACACGCACACACCACCTAATAATAATAAATAACAATAGCTATAATAACAGATAAATAAACTTTAAGAATTAGAACTAAGAGGAGGAAATCAGAAAAAACGATCCTGAGTTCTTGATCTCTTATGCTCCTCCTGAACATCAGTTTGGTCTGGGGGACAGAGGGGATGAACAACACTCAATACATTGCAACCTTCCATGACTGACTTACATATTTTGCAGCACTGAAAGTTACAGAATGGGAACTGTTAGATTTCAGACTTTAGTCCTATGGGAAAAAAAAACAATTAATCTCCCTCGTGGAATCTCTTTTCTTGGTATTCTGTACAAAATATTTTAACTTAAGCTTCTCAGCTTTCTTTCCAGTTTCCCCTCTCCACTGACCATAATCCACAGGGACAACAGAAAACTGTAATGTTTTAAGAGACTTGACTTCCAGATACAGCTTCCTTGTTATCCTAGGTCCACAGAGTATGATGCCTACTTTATCTATTGATCTGATGAGTCACAGAGTGCTCTGGAATCAGACATTATATCTGGGAATATCTAGGAGCATGTCTGTAGATGAGATTGGTATTTGAATTACTAGGTGAGTATGCCAGCGTGTGTGTGTGTGTGTGTGTGTGTATGTGTGTGTGTGTGTGTGTGTATGTGTATGTGTGTGTGTTGGGGGATACTCATTCTAAAGTAGACCTAATATAATAAAAATATAAAAATATAAGAAAAATCAAATAATGCAAATTTTTATGCTTGTCCTTCTGATGTAACATCTACCTTCTGTCTTAAGAGTTCAATTACAACTTAATATTTGGCTCTGATCCTTAGGTGCTCTCTGTCTCTCTCTGTCTCTGTCTCTGTCTCTCTCTGTCTGTCTCTGCCTCTCTCTCTCTCTCTCTCTCTCTCTCTCTCTCTCTCTCTCTCTGCTTTCTCCACTCTGTATTCTACTTCAAAAATTTAGACCTGTCTGTAGATTTTAATCTCCACTTGCAAGCCAAGAACAATCAATTCACAAGTGATCCACCATCTTTACCAACACTATGATATCCTGAAGATTTAACTAGCTTCCTTTTCTATTCTGGCCAAAGCCTTGATCTTTATTCCTGAATGGCAGCTTGGCATTGGGTTTATGGGAGTCTTCTTTTATGGTCAATTAGAACCTTGGAGGAAAATGTAGATTTAGTGAAATGGCTTCCTTTATCAAGCTTTAATTTCACATTAGAAAACTGAAAATATTAGGTTTAGATTGCTGCTCTTCTCTTTTTCTCTGGGTAGAATATGCATTACTGAGACATAATTACATATAGTAAAACACACAGATATTAAAGCATATAGTTTAGTGAATTTTAGTCTATTTAATGCATACCTTCTCTTTCTCTGTGTAACCAAAATATTAATAAAAATACAGACTTCCCAGAACCCTAAAAATCTGCTCTTCCCAGTCCCTTTCTCTTGCCTACACACCCAAGAAGCCACTGTTGCGGTTTCATAAGCTAATTCTGTTCATTGTTGAATGTGGGGTTCTATGTAGGTACTCCTTCTGTACATAAACCAATTCAATATGGTCCTTCTGGTATTTGTGTATCTTGTGGTGTGTATTTTCAGTGCATTTTCAATTGCAGAATTGATTCAATCATATGAATATAGTACAAAACAGCTATGTATCCATAAGATGTGAACATTAAATATAGTGCTATAAATGGCACTCCAGATGGATGATCTCAAAAAAGTACTTCAATAGGTAAGTGCATTATAGTTTACCTTTTGGTATGTACTTAACACTAGAATTATGTCCCATAACAAAGTCCACACTTTTATGAATGCATTTTTCCACCAGCAATACATAATGCTTCCATTTTTCCAGGTCCTATTCCAACATTTCAAAGAATTGCTTCTAGCCACATTTATAAATACTTAATAATAAATGAGTGTAGCCTCATTTTTGCTTAATGTGTTAGACATTATTATGGGTTATAGACTAATTGTATACCCCTGATTCTGCTTTTTTAGCCATTTTTGTTAGATATTTTCTGCTATTCATTCCCATCAATGTATTTTAAATTCTTGATAAAAAAATCCAATATTATAATTTCTTCTCCTACCTTTTGGCTGCCCTTTTCATATTTGTCAGAGACTTTAAAGTTCAGTCATTTCATTTTAAATTTTTGCTTCGTTGAGAAAATATAAATAAACTGTTAAACTCTTTAGTTTGAAATTCTGGCTTTTTATCTAAGAAGTCTTTGTGGGCTACCAGATTTAGAAACTATAGTCCTGGTTTTCTCTTTAAGACCTTTGAAGTTTTAGATTATCTACAACCCATACATAATTTATCTATTTCTAGTTAAAGGTTTAAAAGTCTTGCGTAAAGTTTAAGTCAAACATTTTTCTGTTATAGACGAAAATTTGATCCACTAAAATTTACTGAAAAAACATTTTCCCCAGTTCCCTATTCAGTCATCCTTAAATTCACCTTTGCCTTGGAAAAAAAAATCACTTGACCTTTGAAACATGGTCTTCCTATTGTACTGATCAATTTGCCTATCTAAATGTTAGTATCTCTTATGATTATTACAGCTTACTCGTCATTCTTAAAATCAGATAATATTTCTCTTCCAGCTAGGTCCTTATTTTCTACATATACCATGGCTATTACTTGTCACTCTTTACATAAATTTCAGTATAATATTGTTAATTTCTATAAAAAAGTCTCTGGGGCTGGAGAAATGGCTCACATTTTAAGAACACTGGTTGATCTTGCAGGACACCCAGGCTTGATTCCCAGCACCCATATTGCAGCTCACAGCAAGCTGTAACTCCCATTCCAGGGAATCAGAACCCACTTTCTCACCTCCGCAGGGACCAGGACACACTAAAATAGAGAGAAAAGATTGCTAGCTCATCAGGCCCAAGATTCTGGGTTTGATTCCCCAAAACAAGTTAAAATATACTCTCTGAGTTTGCAGTTGGCATTTCTTATTTACTCAACTAGTCAACATAAAGAAAATCGATATAGTTTATAGTGTTCTAACATTCAACCCATGAGCGCAGGTCATCTTTTCACTTACTTAAGCCTTATTTAATTTATTTCACCAATATTTTGTTTTATTTATAGAGGTTTCTTAACTATTTTCTGAAATTCTTTTCAGTTGCTTTCTGTTGTTGATGCTATTATAATTGGTATTGATTCCTTAATATTTTTCTTTTTCTGGTTGCTGGTAGTTAAGATTGCCACCCATATTTGTATGTTGACCTTAGATTCTTGGACCTTGGTGCACTTATGAGTTAGATGCAGGAGTGTTTTCATTTTGTTTCACAATTATTTTGAAAATTTATTCATGCACTTATAGCATCTGCTAATAAACATAGTTTTACTTCTTCATTAATAATGATTATATGCAGCACTCAGGCTGCAGGTCCCCTGCTGTCCAGACTGTGCCCTTATCAGAAGGGACCCAATCAAACAGCTCTCTGCACCCAAATACCGTGGGAGAGAGAGCACGAAACCTTCAGAGGGGCAGACACGCCTAGGAAACCAGAGGAGTCTAAACTCTGCCCACATTTCTGAATCTAGAGGAAAACTCCTAGCACCATCTGGGCCCCCTGTGAACAGGGACCCAAGAAAAGGCAGGGCAGGCCCTTCAGGTTGCTGGCCTCAGGAAGAGGTGAAACACAGGCCCCGAGGAGCAACGTCAGGCCCCAGACCAGAGGTAAGACCAACTTTTCTGCTCCAAGTGACCTGCCTGGTGGACTCAGGACACACTCCCACAGAAACAGCTGAAGATCAGTAGACAGGAAAGACTATACGCCTGAAAGCAGAACACTGTGTTCCCATAACTGGCTGAAAGAAAACAGGAAAACAAGTCTATAGTACTACTGACACACAGGTCTATAGGAAGATCTAGCCACTGTCAGGAATAGCAGAAAAAGGTAATACAAGAGACAACCTGATGGTGAGAGGCAAGCACAGTAACCCGAGCAACAGAAACCAAGACTACATGGCATCATCGGAGCCCAATTCTCCCAACAAAGCAAACACTGAATATCCAAACACACTAGAAAAGCAAGATCTAGATTTAAAATCACATTTGATCATGATGATGGAGGACTTCAAGAAAGACATGAGGAACTCCCTTAGAGAAATGCAGGAAAACATAAATAAACAAGTAGAAGCCTAAAGAGAAGAATCACAAAAATCCCTGAAAGAATTCCAGAAAAACACAATCAAGCAGGTAAATGAATTAAAAATGGAAATAGAAGCAATAAAGAAAGGACACAGGAAAACAACCGTGGATATAGAAAACCAAAGGAAGAGACAAGGAGCCGTAGATACAAGCACAACAAACAAAATACAGGAGATAGAAGAGACAATCTCAGGAGGAGAAGATTCCATAGAAATCATCAACACAATGGTCAAAGATAATGGAAAATGGAAAAAGCTACTGGTCCAAAACATACAGGAAATCCAGGACTCAATGAGATCAAACCTAAGGATAATAGGTATAGAAGACAGTGAAGACTCCCAGTTCAAGGGACAAGTAAATATCTTCAACAAAATCTTAGAAGAAAACTTCCCTAACCTAAAGAAAGAGATGCCCATAAACATACAAGAAGCCTACAGAACTCCAAATAGATTGGACCAGAAAAGAAACTCCTCCTGTCACATAATAGTCAAAACACCAAATGCACAAAACAAGGAAAGAATATTAAAAGCAGTAAAGGAAAAAGGTCAAGTAATATATAAAGGCAAATCTATCAGAATTACACCAGACTTCTCACCAAAGACTATGAAAGTCAAAAGATCCTGGACAGATGTCATATAGACGCTAAGAGAATAAAAATGCCAGCCCAGGTTACTGTATCCAGCAAAACTCTCAATTAACATGGGTGGAGAAACCAAGATATTCCATGACAAAACCAAATTTACACGATATCTTTCTACAAATTCAGCCCTACAAAGGATAATAAATGGTAAAGCCCAACACAAGGAGGCAAGCTACACCCTAGAAAAAGAAAGAAACTAATCTGTTTGCAACAAAACGAAGAGAAGTACACAAACATAATCTCAAATACAAATACAAATATAACAGGAAGCAACAATCACTATTCCTTCATATCTCTCAACATCAATAGAATCAATTCCCCAATAAAAAGACACAGATTAACAAACTGGATACACATTGAGGACCCAGCATTCTGCTGCCTACAGGAAACACACCCCAGAGACAAAGACAGACATTACCTCAGAGGAAAAGGATGGAAAAGAAGTTTCCAAGCAAATGGTCTGAATAAGCAAGCTGGGATAGCCATTCTAATATCGAATAAAATTGATTTTCAACCAAAAGTCATCAAAAAAGATAAGGAAGGATACTTCATATTCATCAAAGGAAAAATCCACCAAGATGAACTCTCAATCCTAAATATCTATGTTCCAAATACAAAGGCACCTACATACATAAAAGAAACCTTACTAAAGCTCAAAGCACACATTGCACCTCACGCAATAATAGTAAGAGATTTCAACACCCCACTCTAATCAGTGGACAGATCATGGAAACAGAAATTAAACAGAGACATAGACAGACTTAAGAGAAGTCATGAACCAAATGTACTTAACAGACATTTATAGAATATTCTATCCTAAAACAAAAGGATATACCATCTTCTCACCACCTCATGGTACTTTCTCCAAGATTGACCATAAAATCTGTCATAAAACAGGCCTCAACAGATAGAGAAAGATACAAATAATCCCATGCGTCCTATCAGACCACCACAGGGTAAAGGGAAGAACGCCCACATATACATGGAAGTTGAACAATGCTCTACTCAATGATAACCTGGTAAAGGAAAAAATAAAGAAAGAAATTAAACACTTCTTAGAATTAAATGAAAATGAAGGTACAACATACCCAAACTTATAGGACACAATAAAAGCTGTATTAAGAGGAAAATGCATAGATCTAAGTGCCTGCAGAAAGGAACAGGAGAGAGCAAATATCAGCAGCTTGACACCATACCTAAAAGCTCTAGAACAAAAAGAAGCAAATACACCCAGGAGGAGTAGAAGGCAGAGCTGAAATCAACCAAGTAGAAACAAAAAGGACTATACAAAGAATAAACAGAACCAAAAGCTGCTTCTTTGAGAAAATCAACAAGATATACAAACCGTTAGCCAGACTAAACAGAGGACACAGAGAGTGTGTCCAAATTTACAAAATCAAAAATGAAAAGGGAGACATAACTACAGATTCAGAGGTAATTCAAAAAAATCATCGCATCCTGCTACAAAAGCCTATATTCAACAAAACTTGAAACTCTGGAGGAAATGGACAATTTCCTAGACAGATACCAGGTACCAAAATTAAATCAGGAACAGAAAAACCATTTAAACAACCCCATAACACCTAAAGAAATAGAAGCAGACATTAAAAGTCTCCCAACCAAAAAGAGCCCAGGTCCAGACGGGTTCAGTGCAGAATTCTATGAGACCTTCATAGAAGACCTCATACCAATACTATCCAAACTACTTCCCAAACTGAAACAGATGGAGCACTACCGAATTCCTTCTATGAAGCCACAATTACACTTATACCTAAACCAAACAAAGACCCAACAAAGAAAGAGAACTTGAGACCAATTTGCCTTATGAATATCGAAGCAAAAATACTCAATAAAATTCTTGCACATCAAAGAGCACATCAAAACAATGATCCATCATGATCAAGTAGGCTTCATCCCAGGCATGCAGGGATGGTTTAGTATACAGAAAACCATCGATGTAATCCATTATATAAACAAACTGAGAGATAAAAACCACATGATCTTTTCATTAGATGTTGAGAAAGCATTTGACAAAATTCAACACCCCTTCATGATAAAAGTCCTGGAAAGAATAGGAATTCAAGGCCCATACCTAAACATAGTAAAAGCCATATACAGCAAACCAGTTGCTAACATTAAACTAAATGGAGAGAAACTTGAAGCAATCCCACTAAAATCAGGGACTAGACAAAGCTGCCCACTCTCTCCCTACTTATTCAATATAGTTCTTGAAGTTCTAGCCAGAGCAATCAGACAACAAAAGGAGGTCAAGGGGATACAGATTGGTAAAGAAGTCAAAATATCACTATTTGCAGATGATATGAGAGTATATTTAAGTGATCCCAAAAGTTCCACCAGAGAACTACTAAAGCTGATAAACAACTTCAGCAAAGTGGCTGGGTATAAAAATAACTCAAATAAATCAGTAGCCTTCCTCTACACAAAAGAGAAACAAGCCGAGAAAGAAATTAGGGAAATGACACCCTTCATAATAGACCCAAAAAATATAAAGTACCTCGGTGTGACTTTAACCAAGCAAGTAAAAGATTTGTACAATAAGAACTTCAAGACACTGAAGAAAGAAATTGAAGAAGACCTCAGAAGATGGAAAGATCTCCCATGCTCATGGATTGGCAGGATTAATATAGTAAAAATGGCCATTTTACCAAAAACGATCTACAGATTCAATGCAATCCCCATCAAAATACCAATCCAAACCTTCAGAGAGTTAGACAGGACAATTTGCTAATTCATCTGGAATAACAAAAATCCCAGGATAGCTAAAACTGTCCTCAACAATAAAAGGACTTCAGGGGGAATCACTATCCCTGAACTCAAGCAGTATTACAGAGCAATAGTGATAAAAACTGCATGGTATTGGTACAGAGACAGACAGATAGACCAATGGAATAGAATTGAAGACCCAGAAATGAACCGACACACGTATGGGCACTTGATTTTTGACAATGGAGCCAAAACCATCCAATGGAAAAAAGACAGCATTTTCAGCAAATGGTGCTGGTTCCACTGGAGGTCAACATGTAGAAGAATGCAGATCGATCCATGCTTATCACCCTGTACAAAGCTTAAGTCCAAGTGGATCAAGGACCTCCACATCAAACCAGACACACTCAAACTAATAAAAGAAAAACTAGGGAAGCATCTGGAACACATGGGCACTGGAAAAAATTTCCTGAACAAAACACCAATGGCTTATGCTCTAAGATCAAGAATCGACAAATGGGATCTCATAAAACTGCAAAGCTTCTGTAAGGCAAAGGACACTGTGGTTAGGACAAAACGGCAACCAACAGATTGGGAAAAGATCTTTACCAATCCTACAACAGATAGAGGCCTTATATCCAAAATATACAAAGAACTCAAGAAGTTAGACCGCAGGGAGACAAATAACCCTATTAAAAAATGGGGTTCAGAGCTAAACAAACAATTCACAGCTGAGGAATGCCGAATGGCTGAGAAACACCTAAAGAAATGTTCAACATCTTTAGTCATAAGGGAAATGCAAATCAAAACAACCCTGAGATTTCACCTCACGCCAGTGATAATGGCTAAGATCAAAAACTCAGGTGACAACAGATGCTGGTGAGGATGCGGAGAAAGAGGAACACTCCTCCATTGTTGGTGGGGTTGCAGACTGGTAAAACCATTCTGGAAATCAGTCTGGAGGTTCCTCAGACAACTGGACATTGAACTGCCTGAGGATCCAGCTATACCTCTCTTGGGCATATACCCAAAAATGCCCCAACATATAAAAAAGACACGTGCTCCACTATGTTCATCGCAGCCTTATTTATAATAGCCAGAAGCTGGAAAGAACCCAGATGCCCTTCAACAGAGGAATGGATACAGAAAATGTGGTATATCTACACAATGGAATATTACTCAGCTATCCAAAACAATGACTTTATGAAATTCGTAGGCAAATGGTTGGAACTGGAAAATATCATCCTGAGTGAGGTAACCCAATCACAGAAAAACACACATGGTATGCAATCATTGATAAGTGGCTATTAGCCCAAATGCTTGAATTACCCTAGATGCCTAGAACAAATGAAACTCAAGATGGATGATCAAAATGTGAATGCTTCACTCCTTCTTTAAAAGGGGAACAAGAATACCCTTGGCAGGGAATAGAGAGGCAAAGATTAAAACAGAGACTGAAGGAACTCCCATTCAGAGCCTGCCCCATATGTGGCCCATACATATACAGCCACCCAATTAGACAAGATGGATGAAGGAAAGAAATGCAGACCGACAGGAGCCGGATGTAGATCGCTCCTGAGAGACACAGCCAGAATACAGCAAATACAGAGGCGTATGCCAGCAGCAAACCACTGAACTGAGAATAGGACCCCCGTTGAAGGAATCAGAGAAAAACTGGAAGAGCTTGAAGGGGCTCGAGACCCCATATGTACAACAATGCCAAGCAACCAGAGCTTCCAGGGACTAAGCCAATACCTAAAGACTATACATGGACTGACCCTGGACTCTGACCTCATAGGTAGCAATGAATATCCTAGTAAGAGCACCAGTGGAAGGGGAAGGCCTGGGTCCTGCTAAGACTGAACCCCCAGTGAACTCGACTGTTGGGGGGAGGGCGGCAATGGGGGGAGGGTGGGGAAGGGAACACCCATAAGATAGGGGAGGGGGGAGGGGGATGTTTGCCCAGAAACCGGGAAAGGGAATAACACTCTAAATGTATATAAGAAATACTCAAGTTAAAAAAAAATAAAATAAAACATATATGTTAACATTAAAAAAAAAGAATTCTAAGAGATGGTGGTGCACACATGCAATGCACGGACATACATGTAGGCAAACCATCCACATCCACAAATAGAATGAGAGAGAGAGAGCTGAAGGAGAGAAGGAGCGAGGGAGGGAGGAAAGAAGGGACAGAGAGTTAGAGGAGGGAAGGAGAGTGGCAGGGAGGGAGGTACTTGAAGATGTGGAAGCCTAGTGGGAAGTGATTAGCATACCTTCCTTATGACCATACTAAAGTCTTCTTTGAAGACTGAGTTAAAGGGAATTAGGTCCTGGGGGATAGGAGGGGGATACATGTCTCTAAATGCATGCCATCATCCCCTTCTCTCTTTCCTCTCTCTTCTTCACTCCCTCCATATGTGATCCCATTCACCGTGAGTTCCCTACCTGGAACTGACCAGTTCTTTACCATGACTCATGAGAATGAAAGCTTTCCCCAGGAAAAAAAAACTGAACAAAAATCAAAACAAAAAAATCTTTTTTTATTAGCTATCCTGCTTCAAGTATACGATTATAGCAACTGAGAATAATCTTCAAATCATTTTAAAAGATCTTACACCAACATCTTTTTGTTTGAATCTCCCCACATTTCTGAAGATCAATTATTTCCTTGGGAGCTAGACCTGACATTGGCCAGCATCATAAGTATTGTGCCTTATGCAGGCAAAGTATAAAATACAGTTCCTATTTACTGTCACCAGGAACGAACGGTTTGTAGCAAGACTACGGAACACTAGAACATCTGCACTTGAGTTTTTCGGCAATGAATGAACTCAAACTTGCTATAAAGGATCCCACAAAGAAAACATGTTCTGCCACGTCTCAATCTCACTAATCATCTTTATCATCGTCTGACTGGCATTTCATTAACAATAAAACAGATTTTCAAGGTATGGTAGTTTTTGGCTCTAACACAACAACACTCTTGACATCTTTATAAACTGCAAGATTAGATACAATGTCTAGGATTGCCCAACAACGAGTAGGAGGGCTGGCTTTGTAATAGATGTTGACAGACTGAAGCTAGATACAGCAAATCCACCTTAAGGATGGTTAGCTGGGAAGGAGGAAACCCACAGGGATGAGGACACGTCAGGTTAGGTGGAGACTCTGAATTCCAGCAAGACCCAAGTGAAAGTCTGGTTTGTGACAAGAGGCAATGGAGAGGCTGGGTGATTGGTTTGAGATGGAACGCTATGGAACTAGACTTTCGAAGCCTCTAATACCTGGTAAGCATCACATCTTACTGTCCCTTCTCAGAAACTAAGCCTTCTCAGAAGCTATTGTTATGAGTCTGCTCTGTTAACATGATTTCTTTCCGTATTGGGAACTTTTATTTTGTTTGTGTGTATGAGTTCACACAGACTTCTGTATTTTAAAGGCACACCTGGCCCATGTATAACAAGGTCAGATCTGCCAAGTGTCCATCAAGGTCATTTATCCATGGAAACAAGAAGATGCGACAGAAGACTGAGCTCCCAGCTAAAAGCATAATTTTTTTTCTAGACCCCTTTGAGGAGTCATTGCCTGGTTGGGAATTTCAAGGTTCAGCTGATTTTTCAGATCAATAGTATTCAAAGGGCCCAACTCTACTATTTAGAAAGAGCTTTCTCTTCGTGGTTCCTGGAACAGAATTCCCAAAGCAAACAGGTTCCCTTGATGGAGTTATTTGGTGGCTGTTTACACATTTGCACAATTAACATGCCTTTTAGATGTAAATAGAAATCAGCCCGGAGGAACACACTATTAAGCATTGGGCAACGTGTAGTGTATTTTAATAAGGCTGTCAGTGAAGGGTTAACGCTAGTCCTTGCAACCGCTACTCAGGCAGCTAAAGCACCAAGCAGAGAGGTCTGCTGAATAGCTGAGCCTTATAATGTGGCAGGGAGGGCAGTGTTGTGAGTTATTCCCAGGTGACGCTATTTGAATGTCATTTAAAGTTCACTTTCATTATTTTAATTGTCACTGTAAAAATTTCCCATTCAGGACTGATTATGTTCTAAGAGAAATCAGAACTTAAATTCCAATCAATCATAATTGAACGTGTTGTTGCAAGTGGCATATAAAGCCGTGTCTGGGTTGTGATTAAGACAAGTATTAGTTACTCAGGGAAAAGCTGGAAGGAGATTGAGGAGCAAGCTGGATTAATGCTGAATAATTTACCTGGTCAAAACCGGCAGAAGAAAAGGAGCAGAAACACTTGAGAGGTGTTTCAGTGTGTCCCAGGAAGGGTGGGGACTGATCCTTGGAGCTCACGTTGCCATTATCTCGAAGGTGATGGGAAGGGCCTAGCTTGCACTGAAGTGTCACAAATCTAGCCCCAAACTCTCTGGTGACTGGCTGAGTTTAGGACAGCTTCTAGTTTCTTTGGTACTGGATTTTTAATAAGATAATACAAAAGCTGGACTGGTGAGTTGGCTCACAGGGTAGAGGAACTTGCCATTCAAGCCTGGTGTTCTTCACTTGCTTGTTGGAACCCAGGTAGAAAGAAGTAATTCTAAAAGTTGTGCTTTGACCTCCACAGGCATAGCAGGTTCTTGTGACATTCCCTCCACACACCTTACACATGCAAGTGCACACACACACACACACACACACACACACACACAATTTTTAAAAATGTTTAAAGAAAGTTTTGAATTTGGAAAGTAGCTTATACACTTTAAAGTTCTTTTAAGTGCTAATTCAAATCGGTACCGCATTTTGGCCTCGCACCAGTGATGGATCTCAGGTTTCAGAGAAACCAGCCTAAGTGCCATCACATGAGAAAAAGGCATAAGAACTGCCATTAAGTGAACCAGCCCAAGACATCTGATGCCATTGAAAGGGATCACTAGGAATCAGGGGCAGAGTCTCACAGAGAGGGACCTATTCTTCACACCTGGGTCCATTCCTCTCTATCCCTTAGTATATATGGGCCCTGGACTTAGGGAGCCATCCATGGTTTTTTCCCCAAAGGTTACAGTTCAATGTTTTACAGTAAACCCATAGAATTGCAAATTTTCATTTTATTTGTTCAAACCAACCTTTATCATATTTCTATAACAAAATATTTCATATTTCTATAACAAAATATTTCATATTTCTATAACAAAATATTTCATATTTCTATAACAAAATATTTGTGGGATGCTACAATGCAGAGAAAACGCTGCAACACGTTGCTCATGATTCTGGTGGTTAGAAAGTCCAGACAGCCTAGAGTTAGTACCTAGTGACGGCTATTTGTTTACATGTTAAAATGGCAAAGAAGTGACACATGAAATGTGTATGTGCAGAGGAGGCCATACTTCCTCCTGTATAACAATACATTATCACAGTAGGTACTCTAGTCCTAATGAGCTAAGTACTCCCAGGAGAAATGTATTATTTTAATGCCTAATCACCTGTTAAAATTTTCTACTACTTTTCACCTTGTTAAAATGACCGAAGTTTATTATGATTCCCTGTGTGGACAGGTCATATTTAAATTGTAGCATTGTCCACAGAAAATGTGATGGTAGTGGTAGAGATACTAATTATACTGGTCTTAAATAATGGTGTGTGTATGTGTGTGTGTGTGTGTGTGTGTGTGTGTGTGTGTGTTTATTCAACCAGATCTTAGTTCCTTTGAATGCCCATGCCAACCATGGAAGAATAGAGTCCCTTGTTCACCCCTTGTCCCCAAACTCAATTGCTGGGATAGAGGAGAAATTAAATCCATAAGCTTTAAAATTAGGAAAGTCAATCCATCATAGTTTTTCATCTCTGAGGCCTGATATCCAGATTGTAAATCATGAATCATGCCTACAGTCTCACAGTGATCGTAGAAAGAATAAACACAGTAACAGAATTATCTACTTGTTAAGTTACGACATAGTAATAATCGTTGCAAGCCTCAACCTGTCAATACAACAGAATCTACCCAGAAGGATTTCAGAATAGGGACCAAATTGGAATCCATGGTTTCTGCTGCTTGCAAGGTTTCTAAATGATGAAGTAGCCACAGTCCATCCTGCAGAATCTGAGCTTCTAGATTAGCAGTTATCAACCTATGGGTCATGACCCCTCTAAGGGATGCATATCAGATATACTGCATATCAGATATTTACATTACAATTCACAAGAGTAACAAAATTACAGTTCTGAAGTAGCTACAAAAATCATTTTGTGGTTGTGGGGGTCAGGACAACATGAGGAACTATATTAAAGGGTTGCAGCATTAGGAAGGAAGGGTGAGAAGTCCTGTACTCAGTGTGTGTGGAAAGGATGGTGACTACACACAGTCCTGGCATCCTCCAGCACCCCACTCCCTCCCTGCTGCTTTCCTGGTGGCTGGAGGAAAGAGGAAATGCAGAAAGTGGCTCTTCCTTGTCTGGGAAGCACCACCAGTCTCTGGTTCCAGACTGTCCCAGAAAGAGGGGGTCTCCACATTTTCTCCCCCCTTGGCCTCCACTTACAAACCAATTTTCTGGGAAAGGGAAGTTGAGGGAATTGGCAGGAACCTAATAAAGGTCTCTGAAAACAATGTTTCTCCATTTGAAAAATAAACCATGTCTTTAAATGCATTAACTCTGTGGGGAAATAAATGTAATAAACCAAATCCAATCCCTGCCAACATTTGTTTTCTTATCTATGTAAAATCAATATACTTGTTGCAATTATGTCTTTCAATAAATCCTCCCAAAGTCTTATTTTCTCATAAGATTTCCTGCCGCACACAGATTCATTGCGTTCATTTTCCATCTAGAGAAATTGTTTCTTGCGTTTTCCAGCCATCCGGATTCCTTGAAAGAGGCTGTTCCCCGCCCTTAGTGGCTATGTCCCTTCTTCAAGGGCCATTTAGGCAACAATTACTTTAATTGGATTGTGCTGCCTGCCCTACTAGAGTTTACACTGATGGGAGCAGCACTCTTCAGAGGAGGGGTGAATTTTCTGACCTAAGCTGACATCTGTCTGTTTCTGCCTTGTCTTTCCATGGTCCTCACAGGGCAGTTGGGGAAGCTTTTTATCTTTTCCTCTGCTGGGGATGAGTGGGAAAATGACTGTCTTATTAGAGACAGAATGCCATTAGACTTTTCAAATGGGATTTTTTTTAATGGACACGTGTGTATTCCTGGACATCCTGCCACTTATAGGTTTAGAGATGGGATGCACCAGCTTAGAACCCCAGAAACCTTAAGCATGATCAGTGCCTGTGTTGGGATGTGCCCTGTGGTATAGGCATCAAAGAAGAAAGATGTTGACTGTGCCACCTGCATTGCCCGCACATGGTGCCTGGTCCCTGAGTAGCTAGCTGGCTTCCATCCCTCTCATTGGAAAAAAAAGTAGTAAACAAAACCTTGGAAATAAATTTTGGAAGCTATAGAGTTAATAGCTGGTCCTGCCTGGCATGATCTTGCTACAGCCACCTGACCTCTTTCATCCAAACCATGAAACATTTGTATTATGAGACTGCTGAAATAAAAAGTGATGACTTGTGGATATTTAGGAAGCTGGAAGAAAAAAGAAGAGGTTCAGAAAGGGAAGTAGCTGGGCTCAGGCAGTCAATACTGAACCTAAGTTTGTGGCCCTGACCTCCTGGATGCTACTTTCCACACAGCTTTGCTATCTTCTCTTTCTCCCGTGTCGTTTCAGGTTTGTATGATGGATAAAACAATTAATTTTGGTTGCCAACTTGACAGGATTAAGAAATGCCTAGAAGACGGATCAAACATTAATTCTGATGTATCTGTGAATGTATTTCTGGGAGGCACTGGCTTATTGGTCAGATGGTTGAATGAACCAGATCACAATATGATGTATGCATACATTCAACAGTAGGCTAGATAGAACAAGGAAAGGAGGAAACAAAAAGTAGTTACTTTTTCTACTGAAAATATTCTCCCTGTCCCCCCATACCCATCATGCACTTGGACATCACAAGCACTCTGTCCTTTGAACTTCAAGGCACACCTTACAGATTGTTTGAGTTCTTGGGCTTTGTCCTTGAATTAAGGGGCACCACCACCATCAGAAGATCTCTGTTTTGTAGATGTCAGAGAACTCATCAGCTATAATCACGAGGACCAGTTTCTCTAAAGAATCCTGTGTGTGTGTGTGTGTGTGTGTGTGTGTGTGTGTGTGTGTGTGTGTGTGTAGTTAGAACTTAACAACTATCACATTCATATTGGGCTTATCTCTCTGTAAAAACCCTGGCTAACACACAGGCTTGCCTATAGTTTTCCTTATTTCTCCTAGCATTCCATTCACTGTCTCCAAATCTCTTCTGGCATCTTTCCCTCCTTGTTTCTTACCTCTTATATCTCACCTTCTCCCAGGGCACCTGTACCCAGCGTCAGAGGAGGGACAGCTGGCCCAGTCTCTCACCTGCTTGCTGCACTCTGGGCTACCCTGCAAATTGACTGCTTGTTTCAATGACTCCTTTGAGTGATTGCAAAGGCACCGAGGAAGCACTTGAAACGTCTCTCTCTTACAAAATGCTGTTTGTTGTGACAGGACAGGAAAAGGCCATCAGCCCAGGGAAGTCCGGGCAGCATAGTACAACTTGACATGCGGAGGAGATGGGGAGATGAATGAGCTGCCAGAACTGCTGAAGACACTGCGGACCTTCACTTATTTATCGAGCTAAATTATTTACCTTAAGAAGTTAGCTGCTCAGACTCATTTATCACAAGCTCCAGGTCCAAACGCTGTTGTGATCCGGGTAAGTCACCCCAGCAGTAAAGACAAACTAAACAATTAAAAAGAGAGAGCTGGAAGTGCCGTGCTTCCTTGTGGACTCTTCTCTCTGAAAGGAAAAGAACAGAAAAGTGGCTGGCAGTGGTGGCTCATGCACCATCCACCCATGGAAGCATTTCCGGGGCAGGGCTAACAGTTTGCCCCACTCCCCTCCACTGATTGTTGGAGTCTGTGACTCTTGGTGCATAAAGGTTATAAAAGAGACTAGCACGTTTAAGGAGGCCAAAAACACAGCTTCCTGAGATGTGGGCAGAAGCAGAAGAGCTTGATAGAGATGAAAGGATCTTGTTCCTTATTTATAAAGTCCCAGTTAAGCCCCTCCTTCCCTTACACTAGTAGTTTTTCTATCCCCTTCTTTTTAATTATTAATCAGCAGAGAAGGACAAGCATCCACAGAAACCCAACTATAAGTATCAACAGGTATTTTTTTTTCCTGCGTGAGGGGCCCAGAATTTGCTAAAGACAAGAAAAGCAAAGGTGGCAACTGCCCAGGAACTTCTGTGGGAGAAGCTGGCTCAGCTTAAACAGGAAGTCATGACTAGCTCCTGTTTGCAACTTGGAAATATTCCTTTTGTGATTTTGCCTGGGTATTGCTCGAAAACTGTGATATAAAAGGAAAAGGAAGAAAGAAGAATCTTCCTAAATCAATGTGTTTTTCCATAATAGAGAAGGCCAAAGTCCAAAGACCAATATTCTAGGCTTTGAAACTAGATAAATTTGGATTTTGACTTTCTAAATTTCTTGACCTACTATTGACTTCCATATCTACACACATACAAGGGAAATAAATGTAAACACCTCATAGGGTTGTTTTGAGAATTCATCTCTTGAATCCCTATACTCGGCAGTCAAAACAATAGCAATGACTACTGTTCCTCCCTGTTGGTCCATGCTATCCTCCCTTCACAAATGCTCTGTTCTGTCCTTGTCATCTAGCTGAGGAAAACTAGAAGAAAAAAAACTTAAAATTTCAAAAGAGCAAGAAGTCCTTTGATTTTTCTCATTGCTCCTCTCAAGAATCAATGTAATACAGCAACTGTCAACTCCCTGGAGTCCCATCAGAGTGGTGACTGTCAGCTGTGTGATGACAGTGCTATCCAGAGGCACATTTTGGTAGAAAGGGCCCTGAACTTGGTCTGGGGTCAATCCCAGTCAGAGGTCTGGGATTGAAATTTTGTTTCTAACACTTCCCTACTGGTAATCTTGGACTGTTGGTCACTGCATTCAGCTGTCCTACCTGAAGCTCTGTGAGGCAGGTGGGTAATAATTAGAGGCTATGGGTGGGGAAAGTGTTTCAGAATTTACTGGAAGGCAATAAAATGAACAGTGGTCATTTTTGTCAGTACAATATGACCATTATACCAGTTAGTTTTAAAAGGTGTGCATCTGTACTTGTAGACAGGAGCCTGGCATAATCACCATCAGAGAGACTCCATCCAGCAATCTGATGGAAACAGATTCAGAGACAGACAGAAAAAAATTAGGTAGAAACTCAGTGAATCCTGCAGAAGAAGGGCAGGAAGTTTTGTAGGACCATGAGGGATCAAGGACACCACAAGATAACTCACAGAACCAAACCTGGACCAAATCGGTAATCTGAGAGTCTGCACAGGTCTAACCCAGGCCGTGTGTGTGTGTGTGTGTGTGTGTGTGTGTGTGTGTGTGTGTGTGTGTGTGTGTGTGTGTATGTGTGTGTGTGTGTTGGGAAACCCTTGTCCTCATACTGGGTTGCCTAGTTCAGCCTTCTTATGAGAGAGGGTTGCCTAGTCTAATATTGCAACTTGATACACCTACCCCATTTTGTTGATCTCCCATGTTTGTTTGATATTTCTGGGAAGCCTGCCCCTTTATGAAGGGAAAAAGAAGAAGGGTGGATGAGGAGCAGAGGCTGAAAGGGGGAAGAAACTATGGACAGGATGTAATATATGAGAGAATAGATTAATTTTAAGAAAAGATGTATAGCAACATGGTATGAGTGGTTTGTAATGAGCCTGTGTTTTTGACAGCCACACCCTGGGCTAGGCTGTGCTGAGCAAACAGGATTGGAGTTGGCTGGAGAATGTGTCTGTGGCAGTTCTATCTACACTGAAAGCTAAAAAGGAGATGACTCTTAAAAATAAACACAGAGAACTACTATTTACAAAGATGCAGGCAGTGTTTTCTAACATCAATGGAGGTATCCAGCAATACAAAGGGAGAAACAAACACTCAGATATCCTTAAAAAGTTTGGGGGTGGGGCAATGAATTGCTTGGAACTTGAAAAAAACTGTGTCTGACAGCATATGAGAGTTCTGGTCAAGCACTAGAGTCAGACATTTAGCTCAGGAAAGGACCCACAACAAATGCATCTGTCTCTTTGCTTCTACCCATCTGCTCTAGATGAACTTAGCCTGAAGGGAGAGGATTATTCATGAAGACCCAAGTCCTTAAGCCAAAACAAGTTTGGAGAAGAGAAGGGTGGCCCAGGAGGGCCCTATAAAAGGCAGTTTGTATACCAGTTGACAGTGTTAATTAACTCAGTCCACACACATTGAAAGTCAAACATGCTTCCCTAAACATCACTAGCACAGGGCACCTGATGGATGGTTTCTAACTACCCTTGTATGTCTGTGAATGATCAGTTACTTCTCTAACCATATCTTCTAAAGCTTAGGTATTGAAAACTGAACTAACTACCTGGACCCCAGTGGTAAACTCCCCAATTGCCATTTTGCTTTAATCCACTCACTCAAATTGTCAGTTTCCAACAACCCATCTTTGCATGTTTCTCCTGGTGATGAGCTCTGCTGGTATATCTCAGTACATCTGGTTATTCCGGTACAGTGAGAAGTGACTACACTGACTAACCTGTCAATTTTTAGAAAGGCAATGGATACAATTCTATGAAGTCTATCATTGCTTCAGGCTCAGAACAGGGTCAGTTCCTGTCTCATGCCTGTTCAAATTCAACATCCCAAAGTCACTCTTCAGGTCTAGCTCAGGTGAAGCCTGGTTGCATTCTGGTAGAGGCTGCATAACAGCGAGACCCTTACCTGAACAAATTGGCAGAATTCAGGACTAAGTTACTCAGATGTAGCATTGGAAGCAACTGAATCTCCACCTTGTCCCTGGAGCATTTCTTCCATAAGAGTCAGACTGTCTTAAAGAACAAGTTGATCTAAAAGACGTATTTTTTTATTTTCCTTTATATACCTGTATAGACAAGTCTTCTACTTTAATCTCTTCATTCAGTCTTCCACCCATTTGCCTATACTGACTGAGAATTCATTCTATGGATTATATAACCCTACTTAGTCAACCTGCTTCTTTGTCTCAATTGTCTTCTCCCTCTAATCCTAACCAGATGCTCTGTGCTATCTCTCTTGAGCAGGTGAGTCTTGCTACCTGACTGCCTATTAATCCTGTAGCCTTCCAGGAATAAAAGGAATGCCTCAATCCTTGGAAGCTCTTGTACTATTTTCTTCCCGTGTTATGACTGCATCCATCAGTACCTTACCATCCATTAGTAACTGAATCTCTGACCCATCTTCAGAAAGTCCAGTCATCTTCAGAATGACCAATCTTGGGTCACACATTCTCCTGATTGAGACATTGGAAACTGCCATCATTTTTGACACATAAGTCATTGTTTATGGTATAAAGAAGATTACCATTATACCACTGAAGACTTTAAGAACACTTATATGGAAAATCCTATGATCTCCTTTGATAGGAAAATTATCTCCTAATGTTTTGCTTTACCCAAGTATTTTCTGGTTTTGTTTATTGTTTTTATTCCATGTCTCTCCTTTAAGCTTTGCGAAGGCATTTAACTTATGAGGAAGGTATTAGTCTGAATGACTGCTCTGATAGTTATTAGTCAGCGGGATGATAAATGATGATGACAGCACAGGCCCTGGTCTTTGGAGAACATAGACTTAGATACTAACAGAGAAATGGGCATCATTATGCTCAACTCCTTGCATATCAAAGAGAAGCCAATGCTGAGTGAAGGCATAAGTAAGGAATTCAGGAGGTGCTATCTGCAGAAAGCCCAAGGAGGTGCTAGGAACCTGAGTCTTCACTTCCCACTGCTGTCCTGGAGTATGACTTATAATTTATCCCCCTTGGAGGGCCTAATAGAACTCAAGATCGTGAGCTTTGCTGGACACTAGACTTTTCTTTTCTTAGGCTAACTCGGTCTGATGTTTCACAAATAGGTATAGTCTAAGAGAATCAATGATTCTTTGGCCTGTAGCATATTACTGTCATGCTGCCATCTACTTTCCCTCTCCAAATCAACCAGTACATACAGGGCCAGCTTCTCTCTAGCTGTTCAGAGTGACTTGCTTGTTTGTACGGTGAAGAACCTAGGGAGAGAGAAAATGAATGAAATGAGTCAATGATGGTGTTATTCTAGACATCATACCATCTGATTGGCAGAGGAGATTTTTATTTTTGAAAAGCAGTATGTGTCTCAGCATCTAAATGGCATCAGGAGAAGAACACATATAATTATGCCCTTGTAGACGGGGATCCATTTAATATCACTAGACAGGTAGCTTTGATCTTGATTTACCTTAACTTTTCCTGGAAATGAATCACACAGATGCTTGCCCTATAAAAACCAAAGAGAAAACTTTCATTTTTGGCTCACAAGTGAGCTTTACGTAGGAGAGGGTCCTTGGCATAATCAGAGAATTGCTAGACTATATATGGGTGAAGGGCAACCACTTGAAATTAGAGGCCTATATAGTGACTCAGACTTTGCATTTTTAGAGAACAGTCATAGCCACTAACCTAAAACGATCTGTATCTAATAATAACAGGGCTGCTTACGTTGCTGTTCACATCACCCACAGACCATCTTGGAGACTCCTATTTTAAACTCCAGCATGTCCTACCAAACATGAGGGAAAATGCCATCCCTTTTCCAATAGCTTGTTATCTGGAGAGTAGGATGTTTCCAAGGAAGACTTGGGAGCTATTGAAATTGTCATCCTCCTCTGTGGATGGGATTCTGAGACTTCCCATAAGCTCAAGACTTATGCTCCCCACTGAGTTTCCTCTGATCCCCCTAGACACATTGACATTTAGCCTCATGAAATTAATTTCCTGCAGAATTCACTTGACAACCATGAACTGGCTCTGGGACTTTTCCATGTGATAGTGTAGTTTTTAACGTTTTTTAATAACAGAATATTACTGTGTTGTATGTTTGTCTTACTTCTAATTTTATCATAGGTTTTTGAGGCTAAGTCCTTAGCAAGCAATTCTTTATGTATGTAACTGCATCTTGCTTAGGGAATATGTGCAGAAAGGTGAGACTAGGAGCAGATGTCAAGTTGATAGAGTTGGCAGTACCTGTCTACATTTTCCTTGCAGCTGACTTTTCCCTGTGCCTTTTATTATCCTATATCTTAATATAGTACCTGTATAGAATGAATGGCCAATAAAAACCGATAGAGCCATTAAATGTGTGGCAGAACTCAGAAATATGGGACTGGCATCCTGACTACTGCACTAAGACACACCTCAGAGCTCAGAATTACCTATTCCCCCAAGTCTCTCCTCTGAAAAATCCAAGTTTTAGGGCTAAAGCAGGCCCAACAAACTAAGGTCAGTCACTTGTGCCAATTTGCCAATTACAAAGACAGGAAACGCTGAAAAGCAGAGAGATGAGATTAAATCAAAGTATCAGGAATACTGAATGGGGAGGTCCAGTGAATCCAAGTTTATCTTGGGCAGGTGGCATAGACATTAGGCTTAAGCTGAGAAGGAGCTGGGAAGGGGCCAAATGGTATGCACAATTAAGCTGCCCTGGTTAGGGTGTGGCCTGGTTAATGAGTGTCTTAGTTCTGGTTCTTGAATATGTTCTGTGAATTTATTAATGTTGTCATCACTTAAAGGGAACAATCTGGATCGTGCAAGGCCACTATTTCTGCCCCACAAAGCAGACATATCATAATGGATAATTACCCTTCTATGAAGGTTGGTCTGTCCATCCAGGTTTTGCTCTTCTTAGACACTGTGCCTTCATCCTGAAGAAGAATGAGGTAGGTTAAGGAGGCATCACACCTTGAGTGATGAAACTGACCTATGAATTGACAAGCAGGATTCTGACCCAAAGTAAAGGGGACACACAAAATGAAAGCAGAGATGCCAGGTTTTTCTCTTGCTCTGTTACCTTGTGGGCATAAAAGAGAAATGAATACCTGTTAGGACAAAAAGAAAGGAAAACCCATGTCCAAGTGATTGTTATACTTATGCAGAACAGGAATAGAAATCTATTTATCCCTAGAGTTTTTTATTTAGAACTGAAAACGATTATTAACATTGTGCTTTCAGAGTCCTCATGGATAGAATCTCTTTCACGGATCCAAACATCAGTCATCAGAAAACTCACTGCTTTCAGGGCAACTCCAGTTATTAGTAACATCTTCCTACGTCCGTCATATGAGGTAATAATTGGCTATTATCCTAACCAAACAGAACCCAAAACAAAGAAAGTAAAGAGGGGACACTAAGAAATAAACATGGGTTTCTTGGGTATCACACTTTTGTTCAACATCTAAGCCAAATTTACCAGCAGCATAAACCAGAGGAAAGGCAAGAGTTCTCCAGTTCAACATCTCTACCTTAGCATTCCTGTAACAGGAACATTCCAATTTACAAGAATCCAGAACAAAGCCACTCCAATACTTCAATGATTTCCTTTTACTTTTTGCCAATTGTTCACAATTTTTGCCTTTTTACTAACACTTTAAGCATTATTTTTTATTTTATCATGTTTTCATAAACTATATTTTAAGTTCCATTTCATAAATTAATCTAATTTTGTTTGTACATTGTGTTTTGTTATTGAGAAACCTATTTTATTTCCTTTCATATTTTTCTTATTTCCTTTTTGCAGAATTTCCACATTTTTTTTTCTTTTGTATTTCAATTTCATGTTATTAAAAAAGTCTCATATATTTGTATTTTATTCTCCTTATATTTATCTGGTTTTTAGTTTATTGCTTTTTATCTTACTTAGTGTTCTTCTACAACCACATTCCCATTTTTGTTTGCTTATTTAACTTTGTTTCTTCTATTTTTTGTGCCCACTTACTTGATCTCATTTCTTTCCTATTTGCACGCTTACCTCAAAAGTAGCTGCTCTATAATGAAGTCACCTGATATCAAAACTAGCAGATGCGCAAGTTACAACACAGAGAAACATGAAAGGCCAACAACATGACCTCCCCAAGAGGTTATAATTTCTCAACTCCTAAATTTAAGGACACTGAAACAGATATATTACCAGATAAAGCTTTCAATAATTATTGAATTGTAAAATAATCAATGACCTCAAATAAGATGCAAAAGAGAAGGCAGATGAATTCAACCTGAGACCTAGAGAGGAAAGTCAGCACCATAGAGGAAAAATTGGCAAAATGGACAAAATGGTCAATAAAATGGAAAAGAAAAAGAATGTAATTCTATAAATTTCTGTGACCTCGTGTAATAACAATACCATGGGCTCACACCCAGACCTACATATAAAGTCTAAAACCACATAACTTCCAGAAGAAAACGTAAGAGAAAAATCTTTGTGATCTCAATTTGTTTCATTGCTTTATTTCACTGTGACATAAAAAGCATTATCTATAAAAAACAAAAACAAAAAAAAACAAAAAATAATGAAAATAAAATTTGACTTTAGTTGTGTAAAAGATGGAACTGTAAAGAGCTGTGTTAATATGAATGATTCTCATAGTCTTGGTGAAAGGAAGAAACCAGAAAACAAGGAGAGTGAGTCTTCAGGGACATAAAACTGAGGAGTAGTTGCAAGAGGCAAAGGAGGAGATGGGGAGATACATGGTAAAATGGTTGTAGTAGAAGGGATTGTGGGCTGCTTGCTGCCTCCGCGGAGAGCTCGAAGACAGCACCCCACGGGCAAACTTGAGCCTCGGGACCACAGGTAAGACCAACTTTTCTGCTGCAAGAGACCTGCCTGGTGAACTGAGGACACAGAGAGGCAAAATTTCTCTAGGACCGGGCACTTCCTCTGTTTACCGGGAGTCCCAAACCCCCGGAACCCGGCCCACAGCAGCACTCTGCTCCCAAACCCCGTGGGAGAGAGACCTCACCGCCTGGTCAGGTGGGCACTCCTGAGGCTGCAGAGCGGAAGAGACCACCAACACTGCCCACCCCTGCCCACATCCCTGGCCCAAGAGGAAATGCATAAGGACTCTGGGTTCCCATGGGGGAGGGCCCAGGAGCGGCAGGACCCATGCGCCTGAGACACTGCCGGAACCTGAAGGAACAGACCGGATAAACAGTTCTCTGCACCCAAATCCCGTGGGAGGGAGAGCTAAAACTTCAGAGAGGCAGACACGTCTGGGAAACCAGAAGAGACTGCACTCTGCACACATCTCTGACGCCAGAGGAAAACACCAAACGCCATCTGGAACCCTGGTGCACGGGAGCTCCCAGAAAGGGCGGCGCAGATCTCCCTGGTTGCTGCCGCTGCAGAGAGCTCATAAGCAACACCCCACGAGCAAACTTGAGCCTTGGAACCACAGGTAAGACCAACTTTTCTGCTGCAAGTGAACTACCCGGTGAACTCCAGACACAGGCCCACAGGAACAGCTGAAGAACTGTAGATAGGAAAAAATACATGCCCGAAAGCAGAACACTCTCTCCCCATAACTGCCTGAAAGAAAACAGGAAAACAGGTCTACAGCACTCCTGACACACAGGCTTATAGGACAGTCTAGCCACTGTCAGAAATAGCAGAACAAAGTAACATTAGAGATAATCAGATGGCGAGAGGCAAGCACAGGAAACCAAGCAACAGAAACCAAGACCACAAGGCATCATTGGAGCCCAATTCTCCCACCAAAGCAAACACGGAATATCCAAACACACCAGAAAAGCAAGATCTAGTTTCAAAATCGTATTTGATCATGATGCTGGAGGACTTCAAGAAAGACATGAAGAACTCCCCCAGAGAAACACAGGAAAACATTAATAAACAAGTAGAAGCCTACAGAGAGGAATCGCAAAAATCCCTGAAAGAATTCCAGGAAAACATAAATAAACAAGTAGAAGCCCATAGAGAGGAGTCACAAAAATCCCTGAAAGAATTCCAGGAAAACACAATCAAACAGTTGAAGGAAATAAAAATAGAAATAGGCAGACCCGGTGAGAGAGAGACCCAACCGCCTGGTCAGGTGGGCACTCCTGAGGCTGCAGAGCAGAAGAGACCACCAACACTGCTCAACCCTGCCCACATCCCTGGCCCAAGAGGAAACTGTATAAGGCCTCTGGGCTCCCGTGGGGGAGGGCCCAGGAGCGGCAGGACCCCTGCCAGAGACACCGCCGGACCCTGAAGGAAACAGACCGGATAAACAGTTCTCTGCACCCAAATCCCGTGGGAGGGAGAGCTAAACCTTCAGAGAGGCAGACAAGCCTGGGAAACCAGAAGAGACTGCTCCCTGCACACACATCTCGGACGCCAGAGGAAAAAGCCAAAGACCATCTGGAACCCTGGTGCACTGAAGCTCCCGGAAGAGGCGGCACAGGTCTTCCTGGTTGCTGCCGCTGCAGAGAGCCCCTGGGCAGCACCCCACGAGCGAACTTGAGCCTCGGGACCACAGGTAGGACCAAATTTTCTGCTGCAAGAAAGCTGCCTGGTGAGCTTGGGACACACGGAAGCAGAATTTCTCTAGGACCGGGCACGTTCTGAGTTTACCGGAAGTCCCACACCCGCGGATCCCGGCCCGCAGCAGCTCTCTGCTCCCAGACCCGGTGAGAGAGAGAACCAACCGCCTGGTCAGGTGGGCACTCCTGAGGCTGCAGAGCGGAAGAGACCACCAACACTGCTCACCCCTGCCCACATCCCTGGCCCAAGAGGAAACTGTATAAGGCCTCTGGGCTCCCGTGGGGGAGGGCCCAGGAGCGGCAGGACCCC
The DNA here is from genome assembly GCF_021556685.1 of Rattus norvegicus. NCBI lineage: Eukaryota > Metazoa > Chordata > Mammalia > Rodentia > Muridae > Rattus > Rattus norvegicus. Next base: position 52,923,594 of record NC_141548.1, read on the forward strand.
TGCCAGAGACACCGCCGGACACTGAAGGAAACAGACCGGATAAACAGTTCTCTGCACCCAAATCCCGTGGGAGGGAGAGCTAAACCTTCAGAGAGGCAGACAAGCCTGGGAAACCAGAAGAGACTGCTCCCTGCACACACATCTCGGACGCCAGAGGAAAAAGCCAAAGACCATCTGGAACCCTGGTGCACTGAAGCTACCGGAAGGGGCGGCACAGGTCTTCCTGGTTGCTGCCGCTGCAGAGAGCCCCTGGGCAGCACCCCACGAGCGAACCTGAGCCTCGGGACCACAGGTAAGACCAAATTTTCTGCTGCAAGAAAGCTGCCTGGTGAACTCAAGACACAGGCCCACAGGAACAGCTGAAGACCTGTAGAGAGGAAAAACTACACGCTCGAAAGCAGAACACTCTGTCCCCATAACTGACTGAAAGAGAGGAAAACAGGTCTACAGCACTCCTGACACACAGGTTTATAGGACAGTCTAGCCACTGTCAGAAATAGCAGAACAAAGTAACATTAGAGATAATCTGATGGCGAGAGGCAAGCGCAGGAACCCAAGCAACAGAAACCAAGACTACATGCCATCATCGGAGCCCAATTCTCCCACCAAAACAAACATGGAATATCCAAACACCAGAAAAGCAAGATCTAGTTTCAAAATCATATTTGATCATGATGCTGGAGGACTTCAAGAAAGACCTGAACACACTTAGGGAAGCACAGGAAAACATTAATAAACAAGTAAAAGCCTACAGAGAGGAATCGCAAAAATCCCTGAAAGAATTCCAGGAAAACACAATCAAACAGTTGAAGGAATTAAAAATGGAAATAGAAGCAATCAAGAAAGAACACATGGAAACAACCCTGGATATAGAAAATCAAAAGAAGAGACAAGGAGCTGTAGATACAAGCTTCACCAACAGAATACAAGAGATGGAAGAGAGAATCTCAGGAGCAGAAGATTCCATAGAAATCATTGACTCAACTGTCAAAGATAATGTAAAGCAGAAAAAGCTACTGGTCCAAAACATACAGGAAATCCAGGATTCAATGAGAAGATCAAACCTAAGTATAATAGGTATAGAAGAGAGTGAAGACTCCCAGCTCAAAGGACCAGTAAATATCTTCAACAAAATCATAGAAGAAAACTTCCCTAACCTAAAAAAAGAGATACCCATAGACATACAAGAAGCCTACAGAACTCCAAATAGATTGGACCAGAAAAGAAACACCTCCCGTCACATAATAGTCAAAACACCAAACGCACAAAATAAAGAAAGAATATTAAAAGCAGTAAGGGAAAAAGGTCAAGTAACATATAAAGGGAGACCTATCAGAATCACACCAGACTTCTCGCCAGAAACTATGAAGGCCACAAGATCCTGGACTGATATCATACAGACCCTAAGAGAACACAAATGCCAGCCCAGGTTACTGTATCCAGCAAAACTCTCAATTAACATTGATGGAGAAACCAAGATATTCCATGACAAAACCAAATTTACACAATATCTTTCTACAAATACAGCACTACAAAGGATAATAAATGGTAAAGCCCAACATAAGGAGGCAAGCTATACCCTAGAAGAAGCAAGAAACTAATCGTCTTGGCAACAAAACAAAGAGAATGAAAGCACACAAACATAACCTCACATCCAAATATGAATATAACGGGAAGGAATAATCACTATTCCTTAATATCTCTCAATATCAATGGCCTCAACTCCCCAATAAAAAGACATAGATTAACAAACTGGATACGCAACGACGACCCTGCATTCTGCTGCCTACAGGAAACACACCTCAGAGACAAAGACAGACACTACCTCAGAGTGAAAGGCTGGAAAACAACTTTCCAAGCAAATGGTCAGAAGAAGCAAGCTGGAGTAGCCATTCTCATATCAAATAAAATCAATTTCCAACTAAAAGTCATCAAAAAAGATAAGGAAGGACACTTCATATTCATCAAAGGAAAAATCAACCAAGATGAACTCTCAATCCTAAATATCTATGCCCCAAATACAAGGGCACCTACATACGTAAAAGAAACCTTACTAAAGCTCAAAACACACATTGCACCTCACACAATAATAGTGGGAGATTTCAACACCCCACTCTCATCAATGGACAGATCATGGAAACAGAAATTAAACAGTGATGTCGACAGACTAAGAGAAGTCATGAGCCAAATGGACTTAACGGATATTTATAGAACATTCTATCCTAAAGCAAAAGGATATACCTTTTTCTCAGCTCCTCATGGTACTTTCTCCAAAATTGACCATATAATTGGTCAAAAAACGGGCCTCAATAGGTACAGAAAGATAGAAATAAACCCATGCGTGCTATCGGACCACCACGGCCTAAAACTGGTCTTCAATAACAATAAGGGAAGAATGCACACATATACGTGGAAATTGAACAATGCTCTACTCAATGATAACCTGGTCAAGGAAGAAATAAAGAAAGAAATTAAAAACTTTTTAGAATTTAATGAAAATGAAGATACAACATACTCAAACTTATGGGACACAATGAAAGCTGTGCTAAGAGGAAAACTCATAGCGCTGAGTGCCTGCAGAAAGAAACAGGAAAGAGCATATGTCAGCAGCTTGACAGCACACCTAAAAGCTCTAGAACAAAAAGAAGCAAATACACCCAGGAGGAGTAGAAGGCAGGAAATAATCAAACTCAGAGCTGAAATCAACCAAGTAGAAACAAAAAGGACCATAGAAAGAATCAACAGAACCAAAAGTTGGTTCTTTGAGAAAATCAACAAGATAGATAAACCCTTAGCCAGACTAACGAGAGGACACAGAGAGTGCGTCCAAATTAACAAAATCAGAAATGAAAAGGGAGACATAACTACAGATTCAGAGGAAATTCAAAAAATCATCAGATCTTACTATAAAAACCTATATTCAACAAAATTTGAAAATCTTCAGGAAATGGACAATTTCCTAGACAGATACCAGGTATCGAAGTTAAATCAGGAACAGATAAACCAGTTAAACAACCCCATAACTCATAAGGAAATAGAAGCAGTCATTAAAGGTCTCCCAACCAAAAAGAGCCCAGGTCCAGATGGGTTTAGTGCAGAATTCTATCAAACCTTCATAGAAGACCTCATACCAATATTATCCAAACTATTCCACAAAATTGAAACAGATGGAGCCCTACCGAATTCCTTCTACGAAGCCACAATTACTCTTATACCTAAACCACACAAAGACACAACAAAGAAAGAGAACTTCAGACCAATTTCCCTTATGAATATCGACGCAAAAATACTCAATAAAATTCTGGCAAACCGAATTCAAGAGCACATCAAAACAATCATCCACCATGATCAAGTAGGCTTCATCCCAGGCATGCAGGGATGGTTTAATATACGGAAAACCATCAACGTGATCCATTATATAAACAAACTGAAAGAACAGAACCACATGATCATTTCATTAGATGCTGAGAAAGCATTTGACAAAATTCAACACCCCTTCATGATAAAAGTCCTGGAAAGAATAGGAATTCAAGGCCCATACCTAAACATAGTAAAAGCCATATACAGCAAACCAGTTGCAAACATTAAAATAATTGGAGAGAAACTTGAAGCAATCCCACTAAAATCAGGGACTAGACAAGGCTGCCCACTCTCTCCCTACTTATTCAATATAGTTCTTGAAGTTCTAGCCAGAGCAATCAGACAACAAAAGGAGATCAAAGGGATACAGATCGGAAAAGAAGAGGTCAAAATATCACTATTTGCAGATGACATGATAGTATATTTAAGTGATCCCAAAAGTTCCACCATAGAACTACTAAAGCTGATAAACAACTTCAGCAAAGTGGCTGGGTATAAAATTAACTCAAATAAATCAGTTGCCTTCCTCTATACAAAAGAGAAACAAGCCAAGAAAGAAATTAGGGAAACGACACCCTTCATAATAGACCCAAATAATATAAAGTACCTCGGTGTGACTTTAACCAAGCAAGCAAAAGATCTGTACAATAAGAACTTCAAGACACTGAGGAAAGAAATTGAAGAAGACCTCAGAAGATGGAAAGATCTCCCATGCTCATGGATTGGCAGGATTAATATGGTAAAAATGGCCATTTTACCAAAAGCAATCTACAGATTCAATGCAATCCCCATCAAAATACCAATCCAATTCTTCAAAGAGTTAGACAGAACAATTTGCAAATTCATCTGGAATAACAAAAAACCCAGGATAGCTAAAGCTATCCTCAACAATAAAAGGACTTCAGGGGGAATCACTATCCCTGAACTCAAGCAGTATTACAGAGCAATAGTGATAAAAACTGCATGGTATTGGTACAGAGACAGACAGATAGACCAATGGAATAGAATTGAAGACCCAGAAATGAACCCACACATGTATGGTCACTTGATTTTTGACAAAGGAGCCAAAACCATCCAATGGAAAAAAGATAGCATTTTCAGCAAATGGTGCTGGTTCAACTGGAGGGCAACATGTAGAAGAATGCAGATCGGTCCATCCTTATCACCCTGTACAAAGCTTAAGTCCAAGTGGATCAAGGACCTCCACATCAAACCAGACACACTCAAACTAATAGAAGAAAAACTAGGGAAGCATCTGGAACACATGGGCACTGGAAAATATTTCCTGAACAAAACACCAATGGCTTATGCTCTAAGATCAAGAATCAACAAATGGGATCTCATAAAACTGCAAAGCTTCTGTAAGGCAAAGGACACTGTGGTTAGGACAAAACGGCAACCAACAGATTGGGAAAAGATCTTTACCAATCCTACAACAGATAGAGGCCTTATATCCAAATTATACAAAGAACTCAAGAAGTTAGACCGCAGGGAAACAAATAACCCTATTAAAAAATGGGGTTCAGAGCTAAACAAAGAATTCACAGCTGAGGAATGCCGAATGGCTGAGAAACACCTAAAGAAATGTTCAACATCTTTAGTCATAAGGGAAATGCAAATCAAAACAACCCTGAGATTTCACCTCACACCAGTGCGATTGGCTAAGATCAAAAACTCAGGTGACAGCAGATGCTGGCGAGGATGTGAAGAAAGAGGAACACTCCTCCATTGTTGGTGGGATTGCAGACTGGTAAAACCATTCTGGAAATCAGTCTGGAGGTTCCTCAGAATTGGACATTGAACTGCCTGAGGATCCAGCTATACCTCTCTTGGGCATATACCCAAAAGATGCCTCAACATATAAAAGAGACACGTGCTCCACTATGTTCATCGCAGCCTTATTTATAATAGCCAGAAACTGGAAAGAACCCAGATGCCCTTCAACAGAGGAATGGATACAGAAAATGTGGTACATCTACACAATGGAATATTACTCAGCTATCAAAAACAACGAGTTTATGAAATTCGTAGGCAAATGGTTGGAACTGGAAAATATCATCCTGAGTGAGCTAACCCAATCACAGAAAGACATACATGGTATGCACTCATTGATAAGTGGCTATTAGCCCAAATGCTTGAATTACCCTAGATCCCTAGAACAAACGAAACTCAAGACGGATGATCAAAATGTGAATGCTTCACTCCTTCTTTAAATGAGGAAAAAGAATACCCTTGGCAGGGAAGGGAGAGGCAAAGATTAAAACAGAGACTGAAGGAACACCCATTCAGAGCCTGCCCCATATGTGGCCCATACATATACAGCCACCCAATTAGACAAGATGGATGAAGCAAAGAAGTGCAGACCGACAGGAGCCGGATGTAGATCGCTCCTGAGAGACACAGCCAGAATACAGCAAATATAGAGGCGAATGCCAGCAGCAAACCACTGAACTGAGAATAGGTCCCCTATTGAAGGAATCAGAGAAAGAACTGGAAGAGCTTGAAGGGGCTCGAGACCCCAAAAGTACAACAATGCCAAGCAACCAGAGCTTCCAGGGACTAAGCCACCACCTAAAGACTATACATGGACTGACCCTGGACTCTGACCCCATAGGTAGCAATGAATATCCTAGTAAGAGCACCAGTGGAAGGGGAAGCCCTGGGTCCTGCTAAGACTGAACCCCCAGTGAACTAGTCTATGGGGGGAGGGCGGCAATGGGGGGAGGGTTGGGAGGGGAACACCCATAAGGAAGGGGAGGGGGGAGGGGAATGTTTGCCCGGAAACCGGGAAAGGGAATAACACTCGAAATGTATTTAAGAAATACTCAAGTTAATAAAAAAAAAAAACATGTAAAAAAAAAATAAAATGTTATATTTGCTGCCTTTTGAAAATTTAATACTGTCAAACTGTATCATTTTTATTAAAATAATCAAATTCAGTTTACTATTGAAAAAAAAATAGAAATAGAAGCAATCAAGAAAGAACACATGGAAACAACCCTGGATATAGAAAACCAAAAGAAGAGACAAGGAGCTGTAGATACGAGCTTCTCCAACAGAATACAAGAGATGGAAGAGAGAATCTCAGGAGCAGAAGATTCCATAGAAATCATTGACTCAACTGTCAAAGATAATATAAAGCAGAAAAAGCTACTGGTACAAAACATACAGGAAATCCAGGACTCAATGAGAAGATCAAACCTAAGGATAATAGGTATAGAAGAGAGTGAAGACTCCCAGCTCAAAGGACCAGTAAATATCTTCAACAAAATCATAAAATAAAACTTCCCTAACCTAAAAAAAGAGATACCCATAGGCATACAAGAAGCCTACAGAACTCCAAATAGATTGGACCAAAAAAGAAACACCTCCCATCACATAATAGTCAAAACACCAAACGCACAAAATAAAGAAAGAATATTAAAAGCAGTAAGGGAAAAAGGTCAAGTAACATATAAAGGGAGACCTATCAGAATCACACCAGACTTCTCGCCAGAAACTATGAAGGCCAGAAGATCCTGGACTGATGTCATACAGACCCTAAGAGAACACAAATGCCAGCCCAGGTTACTGTATCCTGCAAAACTCTCAATTAACATAGATGGAGAAACCAAGATATTCCATGACAAAACCAAATTTACACAATATCTTTCTACAAATCCAGCACTACAAAGGATAATAAATGGTAAAGCTCAACATAAGGAGGCAAGCTATACCCTAGAAGAAGCAAGAAACTAATCGTCTTGGCAACAAAACAAAGAGAAGAAAAGCACACAAACATAACCTCATATCCAAATATGAATATAACAGGAAGCAATAATCACTATTCCTTAATATGTCTCAACATCAATGGCCTCAACTCCCCAATAAAACAACACAGATTAACAAACTGGATACGCAACGACGACCCTGCATTCTGCTGCCTACAGGAAACACACCTCAGAGACAAAGACAGACACTACCTCAGAGTGAAATGCTGGAAAACAACTTTCCAAGCAAATGGTCAGAAGAAGCAAGCTGGAGTAGCCATTCTAATATCAAATAAAATCAATTTTCAATTAAAAGTCATCAAAAAAGATAAGGAAGGACACTTCATATTCATCAAAGGAAAAATCCACCAAGATGAACTCTCAATCCTAAATATCTATGCGCCAAATAAAAGGGAACCTACATACGTAAAAGAAACCTTACTAAAGCTCAAAACACACATTGCACCTCACATAATAATAGTAGGAGATTTCAACACCCCACTCTCATCAATGGACAGATCATGGAAACAGAAATTAAACAGAGACGTAGACAGACTAAGAGAAGTCATGAGCCAAATGGACTTAACAGATATTTATAGAACATTCTATGCTAAAGCAAAAGGATATACCTTCTTCTCAGCTCCTCATGGTACTTTCTCCAAAACTGACCATATAATTGGTCAAAAAATGGGACTCAACAGGTACAGAAAGATAGAAATAATCCCAAGCGTGCTATCGGACCACCACGGCCTAAAACTGGTCTTCAATAACAATAAGGGAAGAATGCCCACATATACGTGGAAATTGAACAATGCTCTACTCAACGATAACCTGGTCAAGGAAGAAATAGAGAACGAAATTAAAGACTTTTTAGAATTTAATGAAAATGAAGGTACAACATACCCCAACTTATGGGACACAATGAAAGCTGTGCTAAGAGGAAAACTCATAGCGCTGAGTGCCTGCAGAAAGAAACAGGAAAGAGCATATGTCAGCAGCTTGACAGCACACCTAAAAGCTCTAGAACAAAAAGAAGCAAATACACCCAGGAGGAGTAGAAGGCAGGAAATAATCAAACTCAGAGCTGAAATCAACCAAGTAGAAACAAAAAGGACCATAGAAAGAATCAACAGAACCAAAAGTTGGTTCTTTGAGAAAATCAACAAGATAGATAAACCCTTAGCCAGACTAACGAGAGGACACAGAGAGTGCGTCCAAATTAACAAAATCAGAAATGAAAAGGGAGACATAACTACAGATTCGGAGGAAATTCAAAAAATCATCAGATCTTACTATAAAAGTTTTGTATATTCAACAAAACTTGAAAATCTGCAGGAAATGGACAATTTCCTAGACAGATACCAGGTATCGAAGTTAAATCAGGAACAGATAAACCAGTTAAACAACCCCATAACTCCTAAGGAAATAGAAGCAGTCATTAAAGGTCTCCCAACCAAAAAGAGCCCAGGTCCCGACGGGTTTAGTGCAGAATTCTATCAGACCTTCATAGAAGACCTCATACCAATATTATCCAAACTATTCCACAAAATTGAAACAGATGGAGCACTACCGAATTCCTTCTATGAAGCCACAATTACTCTTATACCTAAACCACACAAAGACACAACAAAGAAAGAGAAGGTCAGACCAATTTCCCTTATGAATATCGACACAAAAATACTCAATAAAATTCTGGCAAACCAGCCTTATTTATAATAGCCAGAAAATGGAAAGAACCCAGATGCCCTTCAACAGAGGAATGGATACAGAAAATGTGGTACATCTACACAATGGAATATTACTCAGCTATCAAAAACAACGAGTTTATGAAATTCGTAGGCAAATGGTTGGAACTGGAAAATATCATCCTGAGTGAGCTAACCCAATCACAGAAATACATACATGGTATGCACTCATTGATAAGTGGCTATTAGCCCAAATGCTTGAATTACCCTAGATCCCTAGAACAAACGAAACTCAAGACGGATGATCAAAATGTGAATGCTTCACTCCTTCTTTAAATGAGGAAAAAGAATACCCTTGGCAGGGAAGGGAGAGGCAAAGATTAAAACAGAGACTGAAGGAACACCCATTCAGAGCCTGCCCCACATGTGGCCCATACATATACAGCCACCCAATTAGACAAGATGGATGAAGCAAAGAAGTGCAGACCGACAGGAGCCGGATGTAGATCGCTCCTGAGAGACACAGCCAGAATACAGCAAATATAGAGGCGAATGCCAGCAGCAAACCACTGAACTGAGAATAGGTCCCCTATTGAAGGAATCAGAGAAAGAACTGGAAGAGCTTGAAGGGGCTCGAGACCCCAAAAGTACAACAATGCCAAGCAACCAGAGCTCCCAGGGACTATGCCACTACCTAAAGACTATACATGGACTGACCCTGGACTCTGACCCCATAGGTAGCAATGAATATCCTAGTAAGAGCACCAGTGGAAGGGGAAGCCCTGGGTCCTGCTAAGACTGAACCCCCAGTGAACTAGTCTATGGGGGGAGGGCGGCAATGGGGGGAGGGTTGGGAGGGGAACACCCATAAGGAAGGGGAGGGGGGAGGGGGACGTTTGCCCGGAAACCGGGAAAGGGTTTATATACACTCGAAATGTATATAAGAAATACTCAAGTTAATTAAAAAAAAAAATTTAAAAAAAAAAATTCTGGCAAACCAAATCCAAGAGCACATCAAAACAATCATCCACCATGATCAAGTAGGCTTCATCCCAGGTATGCAGGGATGGTTTAATATACGGAAAACCATCAACGTGATCCACTATATAAACAAACTGAAAGAACAAAACCACATGATCATTTCATTAGATGCTGAGAAAGCATTTGACAAAATTCAACACCCCTTCATGATAAAAGTCCTGGAAAGAATAGTAATTCAAGGCCCATACCTAAACATAGTAAAAGCCATATACAGCAAACCAGTTGCTGACATTAAACTAAATGGAGAGAAACTTGAAGCAATCCCACTAAAATCAGGGACTAGACAAGGCTGCCCACTCTCTCCCTACTTATTCAATATAGTTCTTGAAGTTCTAGCCAGAGCAATCAGACAACAAAAGGAGGTCAAGGGGATACAGATCGGAAAAGAAGAGGTCAAAATATCACTATTTGCAGATGATATGAGAGTATATTTAAGTGATCCCAAAAGTTCCACCATAGAACTACTAAAGCTGATAAACAACTTCAGCAAAGTGGCTGGGTATAAAAATAACTCAAATAAATCAGTAGCCTTCCTCTACACAAAAGAGAATCAAGCCGAGAAAGAAATTAGGGAAACGACACCCTTCATAATAGACCCAAATAATATAAAGTACCTCGGTGTGACTTTAACCAAGCAAGTAAAAGATCTGTACAATAAGAACTTCAAGATTCTGAAGAAAGAAATTGAAGAAGACCTCAGAAGTTGGAAAGATCTCCCATGCTCATGGATTGGCAGGATTAATATAGTAAAAATTGCCATTTTACCAAAAACGATCTACAGATTCAATGCAATCCCCATCAAAATACCAATCCATTTCTTCAAAGAGTTAGACAGGACAATTTGCAAATTCATCTGGAATAACAAAAAACCCAGGATAGCTAAAACTGTCCTCAACAATAAAAGGACTTCAGGGGGAATCACTATCCCTGAACTCAAGCAGTATTACAGAGCAATAGTGATAAAAACTGCATGGTATTGGTACAGAGACAGACAGATAGACCAATGGAATAGAATTGAAGACCCAGAAATGAACCCACACATGTATGGTCACTTGATTTTTGACAAAGGAGCCAAAACCATCCAATGGAAAAAAGATAACATTTTCATCAAATGGTGCTAGTTCAACTGGAGGTCCAGATGTAGAAGAATGCAGATCAATCCATGCTTGTCACCCTGTACAAAGCTTAAGTCCAAGTGGATCAAGGACCTCCACATCAAACCAGATACACTCAAACTAAAAGAAGAAAAACTAGGGCAGCATCTCGAACACATGGGCACTGGAAAAAATTTCCTGAACAAAACACCAATGGCTTATGCTCTAAGATCAAGAATCGACAAATGGGATCTCATAAAACTGCAAAGCTTCTGTAAGGCAAAGGACACTGTGGTTAGGACAAAACGGCAACCAACAGATTGGGAAAAGATCTTTACCAATCCTACAACAGATAGAGGCCTTATATCCAAAATATACAAAGAACTCAAGAAGTTAGACCGCAGGGAAACAAATAACCCTATTAAAAAATGGGGTTCAGAGCTAAACAAAGAATTCATAGCTGAGGAATGCCGAATGGCTGAGAAACACCTAAAGAAATGGTCAACATCTTTAGTCATAAGGGAAATGCAAATCAAAACAACCCTGAGATTTCACCTTACACCAGTGATAATGGCTAAGATCAAAAACTCTGATGACAGCACATGCTGGCGAGTATGTGGAGAAAGAGGAACACTCCTCTAATGTTGGTGGGATTGCAGACTGGTACAACCATTCTGAAAATCAGTCTGGAGGTCCCTCAGAAAATTGGACATTGAATTGCCTGAAGATTCAGCTATACCTCTCTTGGGCATATACCCAAAAGATGCCCCAACATATAAAAAAGACACGTGTTCCACTATGTTCATCGCAGCCTTATTTCTAATAGCCAGAAGCTGGAAAGAACCTAGCTGCCCTTCAACAGAGGAATGGATACAGAAAATGTGGTACATCTACACAATGGAATATTACTCAGCTATCAAAAACAATGACTTCATGAAATTCGTAGGCAAATGGTTGGAACTGGAAAATATCATCCTGAGTGAGGTACCCCAATCACAGAAAAACACACATGGTATGCAATCATTGATAAGTGGCTATTAGCCCAAATGCTTGAATTTCCCTAGATGCCTAGAAGAAATGAAACTCAAGATGGATGATCAAAATGTGAATGCTTCACTCCTTCTTTAAAAGGGGAACAAGAATACCCTTGGCAGGTAATAGAGAGGCAAAGATTAAAACAGACACAGAAGGAACACCCATTCAGAGCCTGCCCCATATGTGGCCCATACATATACAGCCACCCAATTAGACAAGATGGATGAAGCAAAGAAGTGCAGGCCGACAGGAGCTGGATGTAGATCGCTCCTGAGAGACACAGCCAGAATACAGGAAACACAGAATGCCAGCAGCAAACCACTAAACTGAGAATAGGACCCCCGTTGAAGGAATCAGAGAAAGAACTGGAAGAGCTTGAAGGGGCTCGAGACCCCATATGTACAACAATGCCAAGCAACCAGAGCTTCCAGGGACTAAGCCACTACCTAAAGACTATACATGGACTGACCCTGGACTCTGACCTCATAGGTAGCGATGAATATCCTAGTAAGAGCACCAGTGGAAGGGGAAGGCCTGGGTCCTGCTAAGACTGAACCCCCAGTGAACTAGATTGTTGCGGGGAGGGCGGCAATGGGGGGGGGAGGATGGGGAGGGGAACACCCATAAAGAAGGGGAGGAGGGAGGGGGATGTTTGCCCAGAAACCGGGAAAGGGAATAACACTCTAAATGTATATAAGAAATACTCAAGTTAATAAAAAAAAAAGAAAAAAGAAAAAAAAAGAAGGGATTGTGGGTGTACTCATCACCCGAATGGTGGGGACAATCTTCATAGACATATCTTAAAGCATACCAGGTGTATACTTTAACAATATGAGATTTATTGACTACCAGTTACACATTGGGAAGCTATTTTACAATCTTTAAGGTAAGTTCTTTCAATAAATCCATCTAACAGAAGCAGACCTGGAGCTTGAGAGAGGGAAATGCCATACAACGGTCAAGGCACCAGGTCAAACACAGGTATGGCTTGTGATATTATATCATGATGACTCTAGCTTCGCTGAGTAATAGGAATTCTTCAGTCCTGATATAATCCTTTGGAATTACTGTAGTACATGTAGCTGATTATGGACTCAGATGTCATTATAAGGCTCTTGGCAGAATTTGAACTAAATTCTTTCCTATTACAGTGGACATCTCTAAACTAGCACTGTGCTTAACCTGCACGTTTTAGCTCAGGATTGAGGATATCCATAGTGCATGAAAAAAGGATTTTCTTACATGTATTACATTATTTCCAGATCTAGACTCCTCTTAGGCTGATAGAGGTATGAACATATGAACTATCTTTAGTTCCCTACTCCAAACACCTTCTCTACATTGGATGACTTTTACATTTTGACTTTAATCCCTGATTCAGAGACCTGTAAGCCAACCCCAAGCCTTAGACCAAGAAAATATCACCCTACCAATTAATACAGACTGCAAGAGTAAGCCTACTCACAGAAAATATCTACTGAGTTTCTAGTAGATATCTATGCAATATCTACTTAGATAAATACCCACTCATATTTCATCTCAGAAAGACCATGTAACATCAAACAGACAACATTTTTCTTCTTTGAGCCTCTTGTTGAATTCAGAGACTCACTTGAGCTAAGAGACTGATTCTTCTACCAGTACTGTGGAAATATATTGGGAAGAGTACGAGCATGTTGGTGAACCCTTCATTTAGCTAGCTTGCAGGATAGTTGAACATTTTTAAGAACAAGTTCAGAAGAATCTCTGATGACTCGGAGGAAGAGCATTACTCCCACAACAGCTACTGCAGGATGAAAAAAAAAAACTTCAGGAAACTCTGGTTTGTTCATAGAATGTGAAATAATTGGTTTCTGAATGAGTAGCCATAAATAATAAATACAATAAGGTAGAAAATAGAGGCACAAGAAGCTGAATTAAACAAGATGTGGCAGGATGCATTTCAAAGAGAAGTGGGTAGCACTGGAAAAAAGATAGAAAAAATAAAGGAGAGAAAACTATCTATCTTTGGGACTGACAACTTGCTCTGCACCAGAGAAATCCATGTTGGCCAGGTGCATTGTGAAATACTGGGCTGAATCCCTATTATGGTTTGAATCAGAAACATTTTTATAGATTCGCGTTTTGTTTCCCAGTAGGAGTCATTTGAGGAGGGTGTGGAACTTTTAGGAAATAGAGACCAGCTGGTAGTTGGCAACTGGGGGATGACCTTTGAAAGTTACAACCTGGCCCTGATTCTAAAACTTCCTGGTGAGTTGTGATGTGAGGAGCCTCCACAATGAACATTACAATTCTCCTCTGTGATGGACTAAAACCATAAGGCAGAATAAATCTTTTCTCCCTTAAGTTATTCTGCCAGACACTTTCTTCACAGCAATGAGAAAGTTTGATCAATTGATCCAATTGTAGACTATAAATAGGTCATTTTTGAAAAACCACACTGAAATTAGAAAAAGTGGAGTTTCATTATATTAATATTCCATATTGTAACAGGTTGAATAATGTTCCTTCTACTCCAATACTTATGTTGCCTTATATGGACAGAAGAATATTGAAGATATGATTGAGGTATGCATATTAAGATAAACACTTGATCGGTATTAGGAAGTAGAGTCCTTTGGGTATATGTCATGGTATAGTTAGGCCGCCATATGCTATGTGTCTGTACACATTCCACCAATGGTACATACATTGAATCTTTAGGTTTCTGAGCTTAAGCAGAGATACCCATAGAAAAGAGATAACTAGAAATGGATTATTGGTGCGGAGAGAAAGGATATCTTAAGAGGGTCAGTGAAACATGGGTGATATGAAGAAGGAAGGGGAAAAAGGAGAAGGGAGTTTTAAGCAGGTAGAGATGTAGAAGAGTAGAAGAGATGAGGATATCAGATGAGTTTTTGTTCAAATGAAATCTTTAGATAAAATGAAATTGAAATAAAATTGAAAATCTATCTAAAATAGAGCATAATGGGATGGTATCTCTCCCCTTCTTAGAGTGTTTGTAATATACAGGCATATACATGCGTATGTGTGTACATATTATATATGTATATATAATACATTATATATATATTAAAAGAAGAGTTTACCTACAGTTAATATCTACAAGATATTATGTATATCTCATTAGCCATGGGTTAACAAAAAGTCCCACACCAGATGTAGGATAGTACCACTCAGGTTAGTGAGCAGAGGTGTCTGGGAGACCCTCAAACAAACAGTCTATTGCCATTGTCATTGATTTCCCACTAGGGTAAGACACCACTGCTGAAGAAACTACACTTATTAGTCACATGACATGGAAAATCAAGTTGGTAATGTCCAGAAAGCTTCTCACCAATGTCTAGATTCTATAGTACTGGATGGTGCTAGGAAAGCTGATGGAAGAAAAGTCAAATAATCTTACTCGGTTCTGAAAACTGTGAATTACAATATTAATCAGTATTCTAAGATACATTCGCAGGTACAATAATGACATGAATATTATGATGGTAACCTACTGCGTTCTACTTGAATTTAAGGCCTTCTCTATAGAAAGAATAGCATGTTACCTTCATAATATTCATGTCTGTTCAGGATTTGGCAAGCTCATAGGTCCCAGAGTGAGTCTACTAGTATTATTTTGTTAAATGGAAAAAATACCAAAATGCTCACAAAATCTGTATCTCGACCCCTAGATTATGTGCAACTCTCAGGTCTCATCAGAGAAGTTTCTTTGTGTGGTAGATAAAGGTTAATGCAGAAATTCACACTGATCAAAAGTGTGGAGAATAAGTCTCTGTGGAGTATTCAACCACGAATGCAACATCTATATCACATTCCCTTCTTAAAGCCCAAAAACCATTATGGAAGAGGCAGGGCAGAAAGATTGTAGGGGCAGAGGTCATATGCTGAAGTGGAAGTGAAATGATGTCCTCTGCACAGGAAAGGATGGCACCACATACAGCAGATCTGTATAAACAATTCACACAATAGTGTGACTTAGAGAGGCAGGAAGTTTACAAGTTTCCACCCCTAACTCAACAGCTATGGAAAATATTGAGGGAGAAGAGCCAGTTTTCCTCAACAGTGTGGCTCAGGGCAGGTTAAACATGCTTTACTGGAGGTTCAACACCAAGGAGTATACAAGGAGCACAAACTGTAACTAGTGGATGATGATGATAATAATGAGGAGGATTCTAGAACAGGAAGATGTGGTAAGGGAAGTGAGGATAGATCCAGGAAGAGTTAGGAGAAACAGTGGGAGATGACTATGACCAAAATACATTATATAAATCTCTCAAAGAATTAATAAATATATTTTTAAAGGATCAAGGTACTCCAGCAGGCACCAGTCAAGTGGTCTTTCAGCTCTCCATGTTTTTACCTCTGGGGTTTCTCTAGTATGCTTTGGCCATCCACAGGCTGTCAGAGCTGAACAATGGGCAAATGCTGGTTGATATTGTGGTGGGAACCACTTTGATGCTATCTCCTAGGAAAGGAGTGTTGCTAAAAAGTCTTCGAGGTAAACTACTTTAATAGTTTCTCTCTAGAAAGATCCAGGAAGCCGCTGTAATTATCTCTGTTTCTGACCTTCTCAAATCCTGGATTTCAATTCTTCTTTCAATTATGTAGCCTAATCCTTTCAGTCAATCTTGTTTTCTTAAGTTTCTGGGAACCGTCCTTTGTTTCTGATAGCCAAGAGCTTTGATTCCTGCAGTCATTAGAAAAATAATCTCACCGGCCTCAGATTTCTTTTTCTAAAATAACAACAAAGTCGAAGGTAATGGAAAAAATTTAAGGAATGTCAAGAAAATGTATAAAAAATAAATTATAGCGTTCGAGTTTTTCTTGGCAAATATATGTGTCTAGAAAACATTAATGCCCATATGGACTTCTAAAAGAAAAGTGTTACTTGAAAGTAAATAGTATGCTGAGAAAAAACTCTAAAGCCAAGTAAGGGAACAACTACAGGATAAGAGGAATGAAAATTCCTCTAACTTTAAAACAGAATTAAACCTTAAGATCATAACCAGGTTTGAGAGAAGTGCATGTATTTAAAATTGAACCTGATATTTTTAGTAAATACAAAGCAGCAAAAAAGTTGCATAATTAAAGACCACAAAAGTAACGGGGAAAGAATAGAACAAGGGAAATGTCCTAAACTCTCTCCTGAAGAGGCTGAAAGCCTCATACCTCTTCATTTGTTGTTTTGATAAGTCAGGGTATAGAATTGGAAACACTTGAGAACCCCCAAGCTGTAATATCAGAAGATAGAACTTCAGAAATAGTAACTATGATAAGGAACCTAAAAGATCAGATTGCCACTGGTGTTTTAGCCACACTACTTTAATAACATAGCCCTGGAAAGATGCTTGAAGTGTCTGTGAGACCTTCAATATAACACAAGGGGATCATCTTAGCTCCTGACTTTCCAAACAAGTACAACCTATGTAAAGAAAAGGATGCAGGAAAACAGGAAGCCGCGAGTATGAAGAGATGAATTAAGACTGAACTTTTAATTCTGGAAATAAAAACAAAATGTGTACTCTTAATGGAGTCAGATTATTTATAGACTAACATGTACAATAAAGCAATTATAATAAATGCTATAAAGACATTGAAAAAATTCAATAAGAGAAACAATAAATAAAATCAGAGGAAATCAACCAATATGTCAAACTAATACCTAAAACCAGGAAGGGTGACCATTTTAATATTAAAACAAAGGAAAGTTCAGACAAAAAGATATTAGGAGACAAAAAGATATTAGAAGAAATGAGTGACTTTCTTCTTCATGTTACATATGTCTCCATCAGGACCACTTGTTGTAGATTTAGTAACACAGGATTTCAAAATACCCACTGTCTGTTTGTGTCGACAATCTGAACCATTAGAAATAGGAAGATCTTCCTGCCATCACTAATAACATAAGAGTACTGACAGTTATAAGCAAATAAACGGCAGCCATGGTCATTCTAATTCCTGTTCCAAGGAGCATCCTGTGTCTTATCCTCAGTGTTGGAATTAAGAAGTATAGCTCCTCCCACTGAGAATTTTCCTCTTCCAAGCTGCCCACATTTTTCCCCTTGATGGGACCTCAAAACTCCACCCATGCTGACCAAATTCCCATAATAGTAATAGCACAAAGGTCAACACCCTGAGTAGAGAACATAAAGAAAAGAAGTTAATCAGTTTGGCATCTCGTTACCTCTCTTCTGAGTGTAATATAGGAGGTTGTTAATTGCTTGATTTACTATACAGTCACTCTGCCAACAGCAATAAATAAAGTTAATTAATATAGGGTAATTCACTGCCAGGAAGGCTAGTAATTACGAAGCAATTGAAGAGAAAGCCTCTTCGTGACATCTTTAGAAGAGAAAAATACACTTTAACATACTCTTTGAGTATTTATCTTTTTTAAAAAATTAGCTTGAAAATTTCTGTAGAAATGCCTTGGGTTCTATTATTTAATTTCTTTCCTTCCCTCCATCAAGATGGCTGCGCATCTTTTGAGAAGCAGTAGGTGAACAACACCTGCTTCACTCTGACTGACACGTGAAAGGGAGACAGTTAGTGCTCGCTTTCTCATGCCTAGGTTTTCCTGGATAATATGTGCGGACAGTGTGCAGTAGGGAAAGTAGACGGTTCTTTGGCAGTTTGACTTGGGTTAGACTTAATAGCTATGAAAACAACTCAAATCATTCATTTTTAACATTTTCAGCACCACGTTTCTAATTTCAAAAACAGGAATGAATGCCCTTTGATATGTCGTGTTGGGGATAAATGGGAGGGTTGCTAAATAATTACTAACTTCCACTCCCCCAGCCTGCTCATGTATTTCCTTTTTCGTTATTTGCCTTTTTTTGGAAAATAATTTTTTTTTCCCTAACATCATACATCTTGGTTACATTTTCCCCTCCCTCTACTCCTCCCAACTCCTCCCCTCCCCTCCTATCCAGGTCCACTCCCTTTCTGCCTTGTGTTAGAAAACAAACAGGCTACTAAAGGATAAAAATATATGATATGATATGATATGATGTATACAATATAATGATATGACAGAACAAAATTAAAACATCAAAATTGAAAAAACAAATAGAAGGAAACGCATAAGAATCAAAGACTCCTCTCATTCGTAAACTGAAATCCCATAAAAACACTAAGCTGGGGGCCATAATACATACCCAGAGGACCCGGTGCAGCGGTGTGCATGCTGGCCCAGTCTCTGAAAGTTCGCATAAACTTTGATCATGTTGATTTAGTGAGCCTTGGTTTTTTTATTGTCCTCCATTCCCCCTGGTTCTTATATTCCTTCTGCCCCATCTCCCATGGGCTCCTTGAGCTCCCAAAGGGAGGGATTTGATCTGGACATCTCACTTAGAGCTGGGTGTTCTGAGATCTCTCACTCTCTGTTGTCTGGCTCTGGATTTTTATATTTTCTCCCAGCTACAAATGAATCAAGATTCTCTGATAATGACTAAGCAAGGCACTTATCTATGATTATAGCAGAATGTCATTAGGAGTCATTTTATTGGTACTTTTTAAAAAGTATTTGGTTTTACCCAGGGTCAGGTTCTTGGTCTTCTAAGCGGTTTTGAGAATGGGTTCCATCTCATAAAATGGGCCTTAAGTCAAATCAGATACAGATTATTTTCCCACAAATTTTGTGCCACCATTGTCCTACCTTGCAGGCAGGACTCCATTGTAGATCAAAGTGTTTGTTTCGGACTTGATGTTTATGTTTATGTTTTTATGGCCTGCAGAGTACCTTCCTATACCAAAGATTCTAGAATGTGATGGCTATGTATAGGCACCTGTTCTACTTCTCCACGTTCATTGGTTATGTAGGTGTTATCTTCAGCAATGGAGTCTTGCCATTGGTTTGTGGAGAACAACCTATAGTCTTGGTGACAACCTTAGTTGTTTGGGGATGACCCTTCGGCCAACAACTTAATTAGATGTAACCCAGTTACTGGACAAGAGATGGCCAGCTGGGGCTCTGTCTCCCCATTATTGAGCGATTTCATTTATATCGCCTTCATATAGGTATACATTTTAAGAAGTTTATATTGTGTTGGGCTTTAATACTAGCACTAAAATGGCTCTTAATTTTAACTGTCTTTCCTCATATTCCTTCTTTAATCTCACTCTGCCCTGCCCTTCACAACTGATCCTTCTGCATGAGCATCTATATTTTCCCTTTCTTATGAGATCTAGCTGTACCTCCTGGTCTCTTACTCTATACCTAACCTCTGTGGTTTTATGGATTATAGTTTGGTTGTCATTGAATTAACAGCTAATTCCACTTATAAGAGAGTATATACCATATTTGTCTTCCTAGGCCTGGCATGCCTCATCCAGGGTGATATACATTTTAGCGATGAACACAGCTGAGCAAATGGATTATAGCTTGCTTATGATTGACTTAATCAGCTACTGCTCTGATCAACTTTGGTTTGAAGTCTATTTTGTCAGATATAAAAATGGTTGCATTAGCTTGCTTCCTTGGCTTATTTGATTAAAATATTTTTTCTGTCCTTTTATCCTGAGGTCAGGTCTATCCTTGATGTTAAAGTATATTTCCTGGATGCTGCAGAAGGATGTTTTATTATCCATTCTGTTAGTCTGTTTTTCTTAATAGGTGAACTGATACCATTGATATTGAGAGATATCTTTGAGCAGTGTTCGTTGATTCCTTTTTGTTGTTGGTGGTGGTGGCGGCGGCAGTGGTTATGGTGGCAGTGGCAGTGGCAGCTGAAGCAGCAGTGGCAGTGGTAGAGGAGGATGAGAAAGAGGAGGAGGAGATGGTGGTGTTAAGTATGTGTGCCTCCCTCTTTTTGGTCTAAAATTCTGTGTTTTCTTGGTTATAGTTAACATTTTAGGTTGAAGTTTTCCTTCTAATTGTCTTCTTTAGGGCTGGATTTGAAGACAGATGTTGCTTAAATATTGTTTTATCACAGAATATCTTATTTTCTCCATGTATTATAACTGAAAGTTTTGTTTGGTATAATAATTTAAGGTGGGTGCCCTCTGTGGTGTCTTAGATTCTGTAACACATCATTCCAGGCCCCTTTGGCTTTTTAGAATCTTCATTGAGAAGTCTGGTGTAATTCTAATAGGTTTGCCATTATATATTACCTGATATTATATACCTTGGTAATTGTATACCAAGGTAATTATATATAATTACCTTGTAGCTTTTAATATTCTTTCTTTGTTATGTATGTTTAGTGTTTTGATTCTTATGTTCACAGGTGACATTTTTCTTCTGGTCTAGCTTATTTATTTTATATGTGCCTTGTACCTTGATAGGAATCTGTCTTCAGGTTTGGAAAATGTCTTCTATGTTTTTGTTGAATATATTATCTGTGCCTTTGACTTGGGTTTCATCTTCCTGTGTTCCTATTATTCTTTGGCTTGCTCTTCTCAAAGTGTCCAGATGTCCTGAATGCGTATGTCAGCATTTCTTGATTTAACTTTACTTGACTGGAGTATCCATTTTTTTTTAAATAGTGTCTTTAATTCCTAAGATTCTCTTTTCCAACTCTTGCATTCTAGTGGTGAGACTTGGTGCTGAGGTTCCTGTTCAAGTCCCTAAATTTTTTATGTCCAGATTTTCCTCAGATTGTGTTTTTTTCATGTGATTCCATTTCACTTTCAGGTCTGTTTTATTCATTTCCTTCCACTGTTTGTGTTTTTATAGACTTCCCTATTCATTTCCTCCTTAATGACTTTCTCATGATCATATAGGCTACTTCATGGCCTTTTTCACATACTTTAGCTATGTTAGAATACTAAAGGTCTAATGTGCTATGGTTGCTGGGTTCTGTTGGAGACATATTATCATAGAAAAATTTTTAAAAGATTTTATTTTATTTTATGTATATGAGTACACTGTCAACTGTCCTCAGGCGTACAAGAAGAGGGTATCAGATCCCATTACAGATGGCTTGTGAGCCACCATGTGTTTCCTACGAATTCAACTCAGGACCTGTGAAAGAGCAGTCAGTGTTTTAACTGCTGAGCCAGCTCTCCAACTCTATTCTAGCTATCATTAATTGTGTTTCTATGCTGGTGTCTACTGATTCAGGATTGAGAAGATTGCAGTTGAAGATGCGGAAAATCTGGTCTTCTCTGTGTTTGGTGGGTGTTTTGTTCCTTGGTTTCTGTTTCCTCTCTGGTTCTGAGGAGAGTGTGATGTCTGTGTGTTGCTAGGTAGGAAATTCTGGCATCCTGGTAGGTGGCCACTGGAGGTTCCAGGTAAAATGTCTTTCTGAGTATTGGAGATGACACTTAGGAATGGAGATGGGCTGTGGATAGAGCTGAAGAGGCCCCAAAAAGGAAAGAAGAATGCAAGGTATTCCACCATGATCTATATTATATCTATTTCACTGGTAATGGTGGTAGAGAATGAGTAGAGGTCACAGCAAAAGGTCTGATATGGAGCTGGGAGTGAAAACTGGGGATTGGATTTGGAGGAGCGGAGAGAAAGGTGAAGATCTGCAATTAGCCTAACCTGTTTGCCTGGTCAGAGTGGCCCTGTGGGTTCCTGGAGCGTGCCTGCTGGAGTTCAGGGATGGGAATAAGTCACAAGTGCATGAAGGAATATAGGAAAGAAGATCTCTGTGGCCTACTGAGGATGGCATCAGGAGTTAGGGGAGCTACAGTCGGTGATCTGCTTCAGAGCTGTAGATGGGACTGAAGAATGGATTTGAAGTGCCTAGGGAGAGGTGAGGATTGGCAGTGAGCCTACCTGCTTCCTTTGCCTACATGACTCAGCTATTTTCTTTTAAACATTTAGTAGCTTTTCTTATTTTGTAGGATGCTGGATAGTTACTCAATTTTAATTCTACCTGTATTAAATGTATAGTGCTAATTCTACCTGTACTAAATATTTAGTGCCCATCATGTTCACTAAACAGTCACAGCATCTTATTTTTGCTGGCCTGATATTTTCTTTCCATCACTTTCCTCCTCGGAATATTTTACATTTATTTCATCGTTCAGTGTATATATTTATGGAACCATATTAAATTCTTTGTAGATTAAGAGTGTGTGAATGTGCACACCTATGCACATATAAAAAACTAAACATGCACCAGTATATAAGATATATTTATTACTACTCTATAATCTTTTTGCTCATTTTTTCATCATGCACAACAAACTTTGTTCACTAATTGCTTTGTCTATCAGCCAAGTTTCTAAGTCCTCTGAAGAAATGATTGGATTGTAATTTTAAATATTTGTTGAATTGAATTGAATCATGCAACTTGGTTATTTCCTTTATTTATAATCCCATGTGGTCCAGTATGCAATTTAAGGCAAAAATCCCTAAAGCATACAAGAAATATGGCTTGTGGAGCCAACACCTTCCAGGCTGTGGCAATTTCTTTTGTATAATAGGTTCTATCACCATATTTTCCCCTCTATTTCCTTCAAGCAAATATAAATCTAGTGGGGGAATGGAATTTTGGAGGAGGGTTACCCCCCAACCGAATTTGAAAGTCGCTTCTGGTAAGGGACTGTGTGCTGATGAGTCACTCGTTAAAAGTACTACTGAACTACGGGGACATTGAATTCGCTAAGAAAACTGTCGGCCGTGCGCCACTCTACAGATTTGAGTCTGACCAATTACAAAATACGCAGTGTCATACATAATCACAGTTGACTACTGCAACTAATTCTTAATTAATTAATTAATTAATTCTTAATTCCATGATAACGGCGTTTTTTCAATGGCCTCTGTCCCTTGCTTAGCTATGGAGCTAAGGTGTTTGGAGAGATTTTTCCTTTGGCCACTGCCCACCAGAACGAATCTCCAATTAGGACTTTATCACTTTACTGGATAACTTTTGAATGTGTGTGTGTGTGTGTGTGTGTGTGTGTGTGTGTGTGTGCGCGCGCGCCATTTTTCTTTTCTGTTAAGTGATTAGGAGACTATGTGTAGAGGGTGACAGCCTCATAGCAGTAGGTACAGAAAATATACAAGGTATTTTTGTGCAGTGGGTACATGTGGAGATGCTTTCATTAAGATCTCTTATATGGTACTTCTTATTTACAGAGTTGTGTGGTCACACGAATAATATGCATGGTGTGATGAGATTTCATTAAGAGCCAGGGAAGTACGGGCATATTAATACATGTCCTGTGACTGACTACAGAAAGGGAACAAGTCTACCAAGAGGGAAGAGAAAATACTTTGTTACAAAAAAAATAGAAGAAAAAAGACGATGGCAGTGCTCCAAGATCCTTGGTCCCAAAGTTGAGATTTTTTTCATTCAAGGTTTTCTATAGGGTTCCTAAAGCATCTTAATATATCTCTGACATTTTAATCTTCTTGGATCTTCAGACCTATAAAAGCCAAGTGGCAATGCTGTAACTCAAATGTGATAACCAAGGAGATATCTAAAATTGTCAGCTGATGTATGAATGAGGGCAACTGTACGACTCACACGCTATCTCTCAAAGCCTTCCAAGTACTGCACATGCCCCTTAAAGACAGGGAGGACAAATATGACAACTCAGTGCATTACAGGAATATGTCATACAGAAAGACCCTGAATTTGGTATTTTGAAATCTGGTTCCATCACTCTGACAGATACATACCACCGGTGACCAAAATGGTACTCATTGGGAAAGAAAGTGAATTATCTACAAACTAAGTCTATGTATGGTACAGATTTACCATGACCCTGAAGACAGAGCACAGAGTGTATTGTTATGCCTGCTAGGTGAACTCAAACTTTTAACTTTGTGCATCTGTGTGTGTCCATGTGTGTGCGTGTGTGTGTGTCTGTGTGTGTGTGTCCATTGAAATAGAGGAAAACCATTTGGTGGTTGTACTCTGTATCCTATCAGATACAGAGTTTGTATTAATTTCTTTCAACCTAGAACTAAAGTCACAGTCTGATCAAGGTTTTCACAATCCACTGTTGCTTTCCATAAATCATGTTTCTATGTCAGATAGACTGTCAAGTAAAGATACTAGAGGAAGCAGTGTTCATATTATCTAGTAGCCAGAGTAATGCTCATATACAAAATGCCCCCAAAGGAAGGCTGATAGAAGCAAAGCAGGTTAGGCTGTCATTCAAACTTTAGCATAAGGTCTAGAGCCTAACCTCTGATCTCCAGCTAAACAACTGGCTTTGAGTCTCCCCTGCATGATTCTGTACTTTCTAATAACTGATAGTGACCTGGGAACGCATCTTTCCTGGATGGGTTACAGAATCACAGAACTAAGTTATATCATGTATGGATGGTCTATTGATACTTTTACTTATCACTGATTAAAATGGAAATTCAGTGCATTATTACCTAACTTGTTTCCCTCATTATGACATAGATGTGTCTTTCCAGGCTACAAGCTTGCTTTGATCCCAGAAATTCTATCAGCTTCTGTTATCTGGCTAAAAAGGGAGATATGTCATTCACTACAAGGTCTGTAGTTATAGCAGGATCGTTATAACCAGACAAAAAAGGAGGGGGCATGTTGATTATTAAAAAAAATGTTTGGTGCTGGGGAGGTGGTTCAGCCAATAAAATGTTTGCTAACAAGTATGAGTAGCTGTGATTGGATTCCCAGAACCCATGTGAAAAGTCAGGCATGGGGGTATATGCTTGTAATCCCAGTACTGGGAAGGTGAGTACTGGAGGATCATGGGAGCTGGCTAGCCTACTAGTGTACTGTATCAGTGGGGTCCAGACTCAGTGAGAGACCTTATTACAAAAGCAAAAGATGAAGGGTGACCAAAGCAGATACCCAAGATAGAACTCTGGCTTTATCATACAGGCACACATATACACATGTTACATATATGCATATAATACATCAAACACATCCACAAAAAATTGGAGGGAAAGAATGGGGATTCAGAGTATTTTGAGTTCTTTGAATCATTCTATATACCCATTACATGTTTTGGAGTATCATAGTTTGCCACGGTATGTGTTAGTGTTCATCTGAGACATACAATAAAAAATGTGGTATTAATATTGATAATGACCGGATCTGATTCTGAACATGACTTTAGTCATCTCAACATAAACATAGTGTAAATAGGAGTCTTTTATCGTATTCTGAGAAGGTTTCTGTTTCTCAGTGTACTCCTTAAGCTTAAAACTTGGTCATTTCAGCCAGTTAAATTTAAATACTAAATAAAGAACCTTGCTCACTCAACAGCAATTCACATTCTGTTGTTAAGTTGTTCCAGGTAACTGGATCTCTTGAATCTCCTTTAATAGACACATTAATGTAGATCACATAGATGATAGTTTGATAGGCAACATCATTGAAAGCTACTGCCGGAATACCACACTGAAATAAAACGTGAATGCTTCCTTCCCTCGAAATTAATAACACCAGAACATCACATTCAAAGCCACCCTCTAATGTCCTGAGCCACTGTCTTTGATCATCATTAATATTGATTTCTGAATAACTCATATTAATTGAGAACAAGGGCAAACAATTTTTCTGATTTAACAGAAGAATGGTTTATCAAAAAGTAGCCATGGGTTGCTTATAAGATCTCTATGCAGTCCAGAGAAGCAACTCCAAATTACATTCATCTCAGTGGTGTTTTTGATAGCTATGGTGAAATCCCCTTGCTCCCATCCCTGGGCACTAGATAGTGTAAGCTGCTGCTTGCTTTTCCTATGAAACTAAACACAGGTCCCAGATGCCGGTTTTGCTTGCGGGGGCATGGAGAAGCTGTTGCAGCTCACTCAGTTATCCCTCTTCCCCACCAAACCAAAGCCTCAGAATTTCTCTCTCTGCAGCCAATTCTGTGATTAGTGCATCTGGTCAGTGATAGAGAGACATGAATCTCTACTGTAGGTGGTAGACTCAGATGGTGATTATAGAATGGGTTTTTAAATATGTGCTAGGGGAAAATCATTATGTAATTGGAAGCAGTCTCTATACTGGAAGCTGGGGTCATCAATTCACAAAAGGGGTTCATTTAGTGTGTGGTCAACAATTCAGCAAACCGAAATATGAGGGCTCCACTGAAGATAATAGATGCTTTCCATCTAGTTGTTTATGTGAATTTTAAGGAACATTATCTTTTGTCCAAATGTGTATTTCTTTGGGTGATTTTGTACAAGCCTGTGGTGTGTGTGTGTATCTGTGTGTGTGTGTGTGTGTGAGTGAAGCCAAGGCTGCTTTCTATTTTTGAGTTATTTCTGTAGCACACATACACATGTATGCATGCACACCTCTCTATTTCAGAATACCTTCATCTGGCACAATGGGCTTATCCCCAGTGTTCTTCTTGTCTAGCATTTTAAAACCAAACTGAAAGAGACACCTCATCAGCCCCAGACCAAACACACCTGGTCCTTTCCAGGCAAAGCCAGGCCTGAGAATCACCCAAGGGAGGAGGCAAACCACAAAAGCAGGAGATTTGTAAATTGCGGAGTTTAAGACTTGGCTGGTGGTGAGAGATCTCAACCAGCGATGAGGCACACAGCTCATAAGCATGTGCCCTGTTAGCCATATGCCAAACATTTTCTGGGTGCAGACACCTTTCTCTGAGTCTGAGAAATTCTAACTGCTCATGACTACTGATACAGACAACTTGGCTGAGCAAAAGAAAATGAAGCCTTTAAGTATCCTATTCTGGCCTTTAGGATGCTATGCAATCATTTATCCCTTGTGCATGAGTGAGACAAGCAAACCCTTAGACAGTGAGAATGGTTTGTTTAAGACATCAACCATGATGCAACTGTTCACAATCATTCCAGCCACTAGCAGGACAGGGCTGGAGCTGGGAACAGGGTCAGAGAAGAGAACACACAGAAAGAACATATGATGTTGGTAGAGTGAACTGAAGACTGAAGAGTGCAGGGACAAAATGTTATATACCACGTGCTGCCTGGCATCCAATACATTGAGTCATTGAGCTCTGCTGCTTTGCATGTCCTGCATGGTTATAATACACTGTCATGCTATGTCCTCTGGTCTGTGCCACACAAGATAGGCTTTCTTGAGTGATTTAAACACCACAACATCTCACTTTCAGAATGGATTTCTGAACAGCCTCTGAGCCAAGTCCTAAAAATACTTGGAAGAAACTAGAAAGCCAAGTGTGGTTCATATTGGCCAAGAGACTGACACCAAATCTGTCCCAAATCTGCTTAAATTTTGAAAGGCTCAGGCTGACCTACCTTGCTAACCTGCATTCCTCTCTATCTTCTTCACCATTATGTTGTACGCATGACTCCCTGTTTATGGCCCCTTCTTGCAGAATTTCCTCCCAGATACACGCTGAAGGCAAGTATGTAGAAGCCAGCCAGAAAGAGAGGAAACACTGACTTTGGGACCACAGGAGGTACAGACTTTGAAGGTTTTTGAAAACCTTTGAAACCATTTTGACAACATGAAAGATGCATTCACCAAAGCAAAAAGCATGTTCGAATAAAAAGGTTTTTTTTAAGTTAATTAGCTGTTATCATTAACCTTAAAAAAACAAACAAACAACAAATAAAAACCTTCCTGGTCATTCTTTACATATTATCCTTAATGACGGTCAGGCATCTTCATGATATCTTGTTTATTCTTGTCTATAACCCTCACTCTCTCCCCTTCCCTTTCTCAACTATTTTCCCATATCTAGCCATTCTGTCTTCTCTCCTTCTCTAGCTTTTCCTTTAACTACGTCAAACCACTCCTCTAGCCAAGGCCAAGTTCTGTGCAGCTGGCAATGGAGTGAATCAAGATTTGGTGAGCTTCAATCTGTTGCTTAGCACCAAGGTTGCTTGGCTACATCTCTTGTTACAACTGGCCTTTGCTTTTGACTCCTTATGCATATCAGTTATACCTTAAGAATCTTGGTCAGGAGGGGGCATTGGGCCAGAACTGACTTTTACAGTCCCATCCTGTACTGCCTATGGGTGGTAAGAGAGGGGGTTATGTTAAAGGAAGTCAAAATGTGTTGTGCTTGGATGCAGGTAAAATGTAGCAGTGAGAAAGAATTCACCACAGAGAGAGGAATGCAAGGGAATCTGATGCACAGAGCTCTAAAGGTGTCTCCATGCAGCATAAGAATGAAGGAGGTTCAGAGGAAATACAGCCAGGAACTTTAGGGGAAGTTTTTTCTTCTCTTCTATGAATTACCATCTGTGTCTGCAATTTGTATCATTGAGAGAAAAAGTGTGGGGAGGATGTCTGGGGGATGATGAAGGTGCTTATAAAGGGAACTGAAGCTCTAGGAAAAGAGGCAAAAATGTTAGTCCTTTTGGCAAAAACCACAGCAGAATAAAAGAGTGGAATCTCCGTGCATAAAAAGCTACCATTCCATAGAGTCTTCAGACATGCCCTGCTGCATCTTTCTGGCAATGAGTCCTTTGACATAGTCTCAGATTCATTAACCAGTTTCAAAGTTCAAACTCTAAATGAGGACAAGGGGAAAATAGGAAAGTTGTATGTAGCAGGATCCAGAAACACCACAAAGGAGGAGAAATAGCCCTGTATGGACATTATGAAAGATGCCTAAAAACTCTAGGACTGTGTTCTGGAGAAAGAAAGTCTCCCAGGGTAATAAAGAGAAGACACTGGACCAAGAAGTAATGACGTGCAGTACAGATTGATAACTAAGGGTTGATAAATGACCCATGAGGCAGAATGAAGGGAAAGGGCTAACTCTTAAAGTGGTCACAGGAGCAAGTGTGAACAGGAAGAATAAGCTAAGCTAGCTAGAATAAGTGAACAGCCACATTTACCTCTGCCTGTGTCTTGTGCACACGCTGCAGCGTTCCTCCTTCTGTGTCCAATGCAATGGGCATTGGACATTGTTCCCTTCAAACTACTATGCCTTTACTGAGCATAGTATTTTGCATGAAATTCTACATATAGGTAAAGTTTTGTTATTAAAGGCCAGACATAATGGTGCATACCTTTTTTTGTTATTGATATCTTCTTCCTCTTCCTCTTCCTCTTCCTCTTCCTCTTCTTCTTCTTCTTCTTCTTCTTCTTCTTCTTCTTCTTCTTCTTCTTCTTCTTCTTCTTCTTCTTCTTCTTCTTTTCTCCTCTTCCTCCTCCTCCTCCTCATCCTTTTGTTTTGTTTTGTTTTATTTGTTGTTTTGTGTTTTGAGACATGGTTTCTCTGTGTAGCCCTAGCTGCCCTGAAACTCACTTTGCAGACTAAGCTGGCCTCAAACTCAGAGATTTGTCTGCTTGTGCCTCATAAGTGCTGGAATTAAAGGTGTGTATCACCACTGCCCAGCTAATGGTGTTTATCTTTAATATCAACATTCGAGAGGAAGACGCAGGCAGATCTCTGACTGTTCAAAGCCAGCCTGAGTTACATGATGAAACACTGTCTTTACAAAATTATTATTAAGGTGTCAGGTCAAAGTAGTTGGGGGACCAAAAACAAAGCAATTTCCTTGCTAACATTTACTTAGTCCAAATAAGTGCCCCCTAGGATTTTATTTTCCGTATATTCTGAAATGTCAAGAGAGTGCATTTTCTCAGAGAATAAAAACAATATACTCTGTACTAAGTACCTTCTGGTTTGACCAATTTATAACTGGTCAAACAGTAGAAAGTCAAAGACTGAGAGATGCTCAGCCTTGAATGGAACACTTACATCACTGCTTCCTCACACCCAGAAAAACTCAGGGAACATTGGAGGAGACAGAAGGATTTTTAAGAACCAGAAGTTGGGAAAGATTACAGCAAAATAATGTCTTCTGAACATGCCCAGAAGGGCTGATACACTCATGAACTCATAGAAGCTGTGGCTGCTGTATGAGACCAAATTAAGCAATGTTCCAGCTTCCTGAGTCCCACTCTTAATTGAGGACCACTCCAATGATGGTCCCTGGGGAAGAGTAAATCAGTTTTCCTAAGCCACATGGCCCATGGTAAGTTACCCATGCTGCAGAGAATGGCACCCTACTCTCATGTATATGTGGACCTCACTAACCATATTCTGTGAAGGAGAGAAGGGAGAAGAAGAAGTTAGAGGATGAGAAGGGATCTGGGAGGAACTGGAGGGAGAAGTGTGGGTAGATATACTCTAAAATTCATGGATGATGGTAACAAAGAATAAATCAAAAGAAAAATTACCTTGGTGCCCTCCAAAGCACATGGGTTCAAATGTCTGGCTATGTGTCTAGCAATCACTATTTATGACAGCTCTTAGTTGACTCTGAGGAGCCGTCAGGTCCTCTAATGATCCCTGAGTTTTCTTCCATGTTCACATTTGATGTGCCGGGCTGAGTGTGAGGAAATAGCTTAGACCTGGAAGGTTTATCATCTTTAGGTGTCTTCATCTAGAATAGAAGCAGGAAAAAAATAAACAACCTGTTTAAAGGAGCGAAGTCCCTGGGGCACTCGCCCCACCCCCCTAAGTTTCCTGTGCAGTGAGTAAGAATTACTTATCTCCAGTGGACTGGCCCTCACAAAGCAAAACTGTCAGAATTCACACTGCTTTTCTGTGAAGCTTTTCCTTCCTTCCTTCCTTCCTTCCTTCCTTCCTTCCTTCCTTCCTTCCTTCCTTCCTTCCTGTACCCTTTGGCAAATCCTGGTTGTGACTGCAATGAAGTACTAAGTCCATACATAACTAAAGGAAGTTCTTGACTTCCCTGAACCCAACCGACTAGCTCTAACAGATGTCTAAATTGCATCACATAAATCAATCAATGGGATACTCCAAGAAGCTAGAGTGTGTGGTCAGAGGCAAAACTGAGTATCTAGTTTTCTTCTCCCTGAGGAACTTATTTTTCCAATAGTTGTCTTGAAGGTACTGAATGTCTATAGTCATTAATAATATATAAAAGAGTGACCTTTCCCTCTAGGAAATCCCAGGAGGTGAGGGAGAGTGAAGAGAATCTGAGGTCACTGAGAAGACATTGGTATATCATCATTAGCCACCAGGGGGTACACCTGCCTGGAGATAGATTGTGAACTTAAAAGAATAGAGATTCTATGATTAGTCAATGAAATATTTTTGAGTCTTTCACAGAACACAGAATAGCAGGCAACTCACTGCTACCAATCCTGAGCCATAGGTGAGGGACACTGCCTCTTACGGCATCCTCTGGTTTCTCTCATGTAAGCATTTCCGGATTTCTCTAGAGAATAGGGACCCAATAGAGAATAAAAATTAAGCTCTAAGATGAGAAGCCAATATAAGTATGGCAGAGATCTCCCCACTCCAGTGACAGGGATTATGATGACGGTGGTGGTGGTGGTGGTGGTGGTGGTGGTGGTGGTGGTGGTGGTGGTGGTGGTGGTGGTGATGGTGGTGGTGATGGTGGTGGAGGTGGTAGTGATGGTGGTGGTGGTGGTGGTGATGGTGGTGGAGGTGGTGGTGGTGGTGGTGGTGGTGGTGATGGTGGTGGTGGTGGTGGTGGTGGTGGTGGTGATGGTGGTGATGGTGGTGGTGATGGTGGTGGAGGTGGTGGTGGTGGTGGTGGTGGTGATGGTGGTGGTGGTGGTGGTGGTGGTGGTGGTGGTGGTGTCAGCCAGCCAGCCAAGGTGAGGAGCACCTATGCCTCGACATGCATGAGACCAGAAACCACCAGCTACCTGGGCCATGGAAGTTTCGTTGTTATAACTACTATTAAATGAGTGATGAGATTGGGAGCTTCAGTACTGATGAATGATAAAACTAATTTTGATTCTGTCACAGCTTTCTGTGATATCTGGGGCCATTATTGGGCGATTTTATGGGTCTTCTTAGTCCTGAGAAGGTGGCTGGGTCCAGGAAAGGGAAATCCTTGAGAAGCTGCTGCTGCTGCTGCTGCTGCTGCTGCTGCTGCTGCTGCTGCTGCTGCTGCTGCTGCTGCTGAGAGAATTGCTTGGAAGACCCCAGCTACAATTCTCTGGTCTACTGTTACCTGTAATCGTGTATGTGTGCATGTGTGTTTATATAAAGGAATGGCCAATGTATGAGATTCCCTCATATCTACACATGTGTCTGAATCTTCTGTCTGCAGTGCCTGGTGGAACCTCTGGCAGATGTGGATAATGAGGCGCAGAGGCTTGGGGGCTGCCAGCCTTTCTCTGATAGTCACATTAAATGCTATAGGCACTTGACTTTATGGCTTCTTCCTCCTGCATATTAATCAGCCAACATCACTCCCTGCAGTGGCGTTTCAAGTCTGGTGGCAAGGTAGGAGTGATAGAGAAGGACTCTTGTCATCCAGGGAGCCCCCCAGGTCAGTGGGATTCTTCCCATCTCAAAGCTCAAACTATAAAGGAAAAAAGAAAGAGGTGGAATGCTCTCATGTCTACCTCTTGCAGAAGCTCTCTGCTCAGAGGCAACATTCTCTTCTTAATAGCATCCTGGAATACAGATCATCTGGGAAAGTCAGGAAAGCTTTCTCAAGGAGTCCTAGTCTTGCAATTGGGTGGGAGAGCTGCAGCCTGTTTACACAGCTGCCATCGCTTCCTGCTTGAGGTGGTCTGAGAAGCAGCAGAACATGCATCAGGAAGATGCCCTCTGCTGACTCCAGATTAGAGCTGGCTTCTGCTCATCTGCCTCTTATCCCTCCTCCCTTCTCCCTTCATTCTCCTCAATGGCCTCTTCTTCTATGTGGCCCTTCTCCTGACCTGGAATCCCTCTATTATTTGCTAAAGAGGAATTCTGGCAATCCTGTAAGCGGAGTCCCAGCAATGACAGGAAGGTTCAAAGGCTCAGGGAAAAGGCAAAGAAAAGCAGTGGAAGTAAGCTTAAAGGCAGCTCAGTCAGCTGGCCCTCCAGCTCCCTTACTGCTTACATCCTTCTCCCTCCGTGCCTCAGGCCTGGCCTGCCCCACACCCCTTCTGCAGCTGCTGTATGCTGAGCCTTCTGCAGCAGCAGCAGCAGCAGCAGCCATGATTGAGAGGCCAGGAGACTGCCTGCCAAGGAGTCATTCTAGCTTCGCCTTCCCATTTCCCTTCTCTCTTGGCCCAGCAGCCAGGTACAAAAACAACAGTGCCCCTGGTTTACACAGAGCTTCTCATCCAGGAAATCTCAAAACGCAAAATCAGCCAGCCAGACTGATTACACTCATTTTTTCTGGTGGAGGAAAAGTGTCTTTTCTGGTAGGGAAGTCGATTGCCAGAGATTATTTTAACTTCCCACTGGAAGGAGCTACATAAAGGACCTGGGCATCTCCTCCTGGGCATCCTGCATGCACTCTTGCCACTGCTGTCCCTGTTTCTGGGTCTCTGGATGTTAAGGAGACAGATAATGGGAGCTAATCCAAAGGCTCTCCCAGAGCCCGAATTCTAACTGTAGAAGAAAGGACAGATTCACCACCATCCCCCAATCCTCCCCAGGACACCTACAGAGTAGTTCCTGTTTTCCAGTACAGACAGAAATTTGCCACTCCAAGCCTGTGTTCTCTCTATTCTGATTCAGTTAAACCCCATAATCCTAACAGAGGTGCTAACCATCAGGACCAGCCCAGTGACTTACCTGATTGTTATTCTTCTGTGACTTCTGTCAACACCCGAAAATGCCAGAGTGTTTCTTCTCTCTTTTATATGTGCATAAATGCCCCTTAGAATGGTTCCCCACTGCAGGTCTCTTGCTTCATGCAGAGAGATTGGAAGTCTATGTAGTTATACTGAAGAAAGGGAATAAGAAGGAAAGAAATAAAAAGCAGGGCATGGGGGAGGGAGGAGGGAGAGAGTAGAAGAGAAATGACCACAGTAGAGAGGAGGAGAGAGGGCATGGGGAGGAAGCCAGCTGCTGTGTTGCAGGCGTCACTCTTGGGTCTATGCCAGGGGTTTCAGACACTGTGTTAATCTACTCCGGCTGCCATAACAAAGTACCACAGGCTGGCCGGCTAAAACAACAAAGATTTATCTTTTCACCATTCTGAAGGCTAAAATTCCAAGACCAAGTTGTGAGCAGTGCTTTCTCTTAAGGCCAAGATCCTTAAAATGCAGGTAGCATTTTTTCTGTTTCAAAATATGCTCTTTCTCCCTCTCCCTCTCCCTCTCCCTCTCCCTCTCCCTCTCCCTCTCCCTCTCCCTCTCCCTCTCCCTCTCCCTCTCCCTCTCTCTCTTTTGCTCTCTCTCTCTCTCTCCCCCTCCCTCTCTCTCTCCCTCTCCCTCTTTTGCTCTCTCTCTCTCCCCCTCTCTCTCTCTCTCTCTCTCTCTCTCTCTCTCTCTCTCTCTCTGTGTGTGTGTGTGTGTGCATGTGTGTTCACTCAGGCATAAGTGCCCTAGTCCTCTGTTACAAGAACACCAGTCATATTGGATTGGAGCCCATTCTAATGACCCATTTTTAACTTAATTACCCCAATCGAAGGTCTCACATATGCTTTCAGTTTACATCCTGAAATACTAAATTTTAAGTCTCCTTCATATGAATTGGTACTAGAAAGCAAACAGGGTACAAGGCAGCTCTTTACATATACGATTTCTCTAACCCTCACAACACTTCCCCGAAGTAGAAATTATCCCCCATTTTAAAGAACATAGCAATATAAGAGAAATTTTAGGCAGCGTGCCCAAAGTCCTCAGTAAAAATCAGGTAAAATGAGCACCAGGCCTAGCGCTCGCCAGAGCTGAGCACGGTGATCACAACACACTGCCCCTCATTTAGATGGTCAGCTAGCATGTGGATGGGAAAGAATGTGGTGGCCTTTGAACTAGTTAGCCTGACCCCTGTTCCTCTGTCACTGATGATGAGAAATGAAATGGACATCTGTTTTAGAAACTCACCCTCAAAATGTGTAGGACCTGCTGTGAAAGTCAGGATTAACAAAAGAAGCTTTCCCTCATTTTAGTTTTTGTAGAATTATATGTACAGGGAGGAGGTGTGAGCCTAGAGCAAACATCTAGTTATATTGCTGTTTATTAGAACTCCCAGAGTCAACATACATAGACATGTCAAGATAGAAAAGGGGAGATCTGTCTAACATGGTCAGTTGAAGACTGTATTTATCATGACGGAGTTGTGATGAGATACCCTCATTCTTTTCTTTAATTTAATTTTTTTTTTAATTATTCACTTTACATCTCACTCACTGCTCCCTCCCAGTCACCTACAATCCTTCTCCCATCCCTCATCTCCTTCTCTGAGCTGGTGGGAGCCCCCTTTGGTATCCTCCCAACCTGGCACTTCAAATGTCTGCTGTCTAGGGTTTTCCTCTCCCACTGAGTCCAGACAAGGCAGCCCAGCTAGTAGAACATATCCCACATGTAAGCAACTGTAGGGAGCTGTATTGGAATTGGGCCTGGCCACTTTGTGACTGCATAGCTCAAGGTGGCTACGTGACTCTGGGCTGCATGGCCACAGAAGCTCAGGTGGCTGCTGTAAGATTATGAGATTGTTGGGCAAAAGCCTCTCCCAGGAAGACCCCGGGAGCAATCACAGGATGTTTCAGCCTGAGCAAAACACCAGATGTCCCTGAGCAGATTCCTGAGAAGGGTTCGACCTTTTCAAAGAACATGTCCCCGGAAGACTGTTGCCTCTTTGTTTAAGGAGGATATCTTGCAGTTTAGTGATTCACCCTATATCCTTGGGCACTTCCCAAACTCCCCCACCCTAAGCTTCAGTTCCTGCTTCTATTCCTGCCTCAGAGCTTTAAATGCTGTACATTTCTCTCAATAAAGGAGACCTTGACAATAGAATCTTGCTTGGTCTCCTTCTCTCGCCCCCCATTGGCCCAAGGGTAGCGCCCCTTCGGAACCCTGAATAACTGGACCTGCTGGACAGGTCAAGCAACAGTTTTTGGGATAGCCCTCGCAACAGTTCTTCAGGCTCACATGAAGGTCAAGCTGCACATCTGCTACATAAGAGTGGGGAGGCCTAGGTCCAGTCCATGTATGTTCTTTGATCGTCTCTGAGAGCCCCAAAGGACCAGGTTAATTGACTGTTGGTCTTCCTGTGGAGTCTCCATCCTCTTTGGAGTCCCACAATCTTTCCTCCTACATTTTCATAAGAGTCCCCAAGCTCTATCCACTGTTTGGCTGTGGGGAGAAACCCTTTTAGACTGGAGTATTTACTTCATTAGCCTTCTGGATGGTGTTATGGTTTGAATGTGAACTCCTCCACATAGACACATGATTTGAGTAGTTGATCCCTACCTGATGACACCTTTTGTGAAGTTTGGGGAGCTTTTAGAAGGCAGAGCTGTTCTTCAAGAAGCTTTGAAGACACACTGAAGCTTTATACCTTAGCCCCATTTCTGAAGGGCAGATGCAATGTAAGGAGCTACCCACCCCACAAAACTGTTGTCACCATGCCTCCTCCACAGCCCACTGTGATATAATGTGTTTCCTAACATTATAAGTGAGAATAACTCCTTTCTTGAGTAATTTCTTATCAGGTATATGGATGGAAACAGAATTGAGAAAAGCATTTGACAGAGATGCTAACACCTCTGAAGACAAGAATCACATCTTTAGCCTTTATGTCTCAACAAGGTTTAGAATGCAGAAGATACCTATATTATCTCTGTGAACACAGGAGAAGTCTGTGGACGTAAGATTCCCTAATCCCAGAAGTGGGGCTTTGCTCAAAAATTAACAAAGTAAGTAATGCTAGATAATAAGTATTGATCACTTTCACAGGCTTCCCAATTCCTGTGTAGCTTTCTACTACTATGGTAGAGTGGGGAGCCACTCATTTCTCATACTTCTCCTGCAAATAATGTGATTGGTAGGGCACTTTCCATAGATGTAGCAGAAAATAGAATCAACTGTCCAAGTATATATTAAGATGCTGCTACCATTATTACATTTCCCATCATCCCTTTGACCAAAGCAAGACTCATGACTGAGTTCTCCAGTCAAGGGATGAGAAGGCACTTTCTATCTCAAGGCCATTGCAAGGGTCCATCTCTTGCAAAGAGCAAAGAACTATGGTAAATGACCCATTTATCACAACTCCTTTCTGACTCCCAGCCATTTTCAGGCTCTATCACATATCACAGTCTGATAGACTTCACACATTACACTAAAGGAAGTCATAGCAGGAACTCAAACAGGGCAGAAACTTGGAGGCAGAAACTTATGCAGAAGCCACGGAGGAATACTGTTTACTGGCTTGTTCCCATGACTTACATAGCCTGCTTTCTTATAGCACCCAGGACCACCACCAGAACAGATACGGATGGCATTGCCCACAGTAAGCTAATCACTCCCTCATCAATCATCAATCAAATAAAGGTACCATAGGTTTGCCCATAGACCAATCATGTAGGAGCATTTTCTCAAATTTGAGATGCTCTCTTCCAAAATGACTCCAGCTTATGTCAGGTTGACATAAAACTAGCCAGCACATATGCCATGACTTCCACCAGAAGCCACAAGTAACATCAGGCCTTGACTTTCTCTGAAAAATCATGGGAGTCTACCCCAAACTGGCTATGACCTTCTCCTCTAGGTAAAGAAACGAGAAGTCTACAATACTGATGTCTATTCTCCCAGGGTCTTGTTTCTCAGGTCTTTTAAAACCCTTTTAATTTAAAAGAACCTTTGAGCCCAGGTTTTGCACAAATACAATCACATGGAGGCATGATAAAGTGGTTTCTTAAGTTGGTAGCCGGAGGCAGGGCCAAAGGTCATCCAGGAGTCTGAAAACACTGTTAGAACAACCAATTTCAGAAGCATTGCAATCTGGTGTGGTCTTAAATAGCAGGATCTCCCTTCATACTAACTTCTGTCCCAAACTACTGAATGAGCCCGGTATCCAGCTCTCAACTTTATTGATGATGAAGTTTCCCAAATAGATACCTGTGGTTGAGCAGAGAGAAGCAACCAGGTAAAATGCTATTGAGATCTGATATAAAATATGTACAGTGACAAAATAGATCCATTTCTTTCTCTGTGTGTTTAGAATACCCCACGTTCTTTCATACAGAGTACAAATTTCTGTAACTTCACATCAGACACAATATGGACTGAATAATATCTGTCATACTTGAGGATGAGAGCAAGAAACTTTCCATTCTATTCTACTTCATGTGATCTTGGCAGAATCTCTTTCCCAGCAATTATTTCTTATCTACAAACATGTGTGTGGTCAATGACCAATGACTCAGAGGGTCTTGGTGCAGCATAATAGAAGATGAAGTCCTTGCACTTGGCAAGCAATTTTTCAATAAGTAAGTTTAATCTCAAGGAACTGAGATGATGAAGACCAGCATTGCCATTGGTGTCTGGGGACCAAGTCTATGACAACCTGACAGGAGGAGAATCAACCTGTGAGTATCCTTGTGGTGCTTAATATTGTCAATTTGGCGTGATCTAGCATTATCTGGGATGCAAGCCTCCATATGCAAGTAATTATCTAGGTTATGTTAGTCCCTGATACATTTGTAAAGGTGTGGGGGATGTGGAAGTCAACCGTGTGAGGGAAAAAGTAGAATGGAGACCAAGGCGCCTCAGGCTCCTGGGACTCCTCAAAGAGTCTGCCAAACATGGCATTAGATCTAAGATGGTTCCACCAGTGAGACAGCAAAAGGGAACCAAGGTCAGGGTGGTGGCTGCTTTCTCCATCTTCATGGAAATCCTAACAGGTGATGATGCTGCCCCTGCTCTTTCTGAGTTACCTCATCAGGCAAGGCTTTCACTGGGGCATAGTAATGGAATGGCAAGAGAGATATGATTGGCCAAAGATTTAGGAGCTTGGGGATGGACTCAGACACTCTATATATGTGTAGGCACTGGGCAATAAACTCAAATCTGTACCGTGATATTGGTCTCTGGAATCTGAATCCAGGGATTTGCCATGTGACTCTGTCACCTCTCACACCCTTCCCCACCCCACTCCACTCCACCCCTACCCCTGTCCTCATCCTCAGTCCTGTTTCCACATAAAGAGATTATCTAGATTAGGTTAATAGAGCCCAGAACACTCATCCCAAAAGTGGGTGGCAACATTCCCAGTGATTGGATCTTGGACTGAATAAAAAGGAACACTCTGTGCCTAGAGCTCTGCCTCAGTAGTTAAGAGCTCTTGTTCTTGCAGAGGACCTAGGTTCAATTCTCAGCACACACACACACACACACACACACACACACACACACACACACACACACACAGTGGCTTACAACTATCTGTAACTCTAGCTCTAAGTGATCTGATACCTTTGTCTGGCCTTCATAGATAATGTATGCATGTAGTATACAAATAAACATGCAGATGAAACATTCACATACATAAATAAGTCAAATAACTTTTCTAAAGGACCAAGCTAGCCAAGCATGAGCAATCAGCACTCTCAGCAAACATAACAGGACTAGCTACCTCAAGTCCTTTATGTGGGAACAGGACTGAGGATGGGGTTGTGGGGTAAAGGGTGGGGTGGAATGGGGTTGAGGAGGGTGAGAGAGGTGACAGAGTCACATGACAAATCCCTGGATTTAGATTCCAAAACCTCCTTTCTATGATAGACTGAAACCTCTATGAGCTGAAATAAATACTTTCTCCCTGAAGTTGCTTTTGTCAGAGTAATTTATCATGGAAGCCAGAAAAGTAACTAATACACTTCTCAGGGAGAGAGGCCATAGAACAGATTCTTCGAAGAGTGCCTGCAAGAATGCTAGATGAGAACTCCCCCTCCCCCACAAGCAGGCAGGGAGGAGAGAAAAAGATGTCTAAATATGAATTTAGATGGAGACACCTGAATTTTTCTCATAGTCTTCTTGGGACCAATCCCTTCAATGGAACCATTTGTCTTTATAGAAAGAAAAGAAAACCCACTGGAAAGAAAGTAAAATGTATTTGATTCTATCAGGTGAATTATAAGGATTCCAGAACCTGTAGCACACACCCTCAGCACTCAAGTGGAAAGGCACAGTTTGCCACCTACCACTCACCGTAGGTCCTTATGACCTTTGCATTGGAAAATTTCATTAGCTACTTCCCAGGTATTCTTTTCCTACTAAAGACCCACAGTTTTCTGGCCTTTAATTTCTTTTTACTAGATCTTAGATTGGGAAGAGGCTGTTTTTGTCCACTTCTGTTGCTCATCAGAAGACCATGGCGCCCCATACCACTGAAGATAGACATCCAATGAGTGCTTGTGAATGACTGAAATGAGTGTTGTCTGTGGGGGAGACACCATTCCCCCCAGAGCTCCATAGCTTATGATGACAATGCCTAAGAACCCAGGCATTCTGATAATTAGTCTAGTTCTGCCCACAAAACTGCTGTTTTTATTGCTGATAGTAGTTATAACAATTACATTCCATCACATGTAAAATGCTATCATGTACTATTTTGATTTCAAA
Organism: Rattus norvegicus; assembly: GCF_021556685.1. NCBI lineage: Eukaryota > Metazoa > Chordata > Mammalia > Rodentia > Muridae > Rattus > Rattus norvegicus. The sequence goes on from NC_141548.1 coordinate 52,964,732, forward strand.
GAGTAAGGTACAAATACACCAGAATGAATCAATGAACAATAATGACAACAGAAAAAATATGCTCTCCCCCATAATAGCATCCAACCATTTTTCTCTCTCCTTCCCTTGCCCACAATCTCCATTTATTAAATAAAGCTGCAGTCTGAAGTAGAGCCTTGCCTAACTCTTCCATCTCATGGCAGCCGAGGCTCCAGGGGTCTCTGCAGGAATGAGAGAGATTGAGGAGTATTTGTTCATAGGCTGGCTCCAGAGAAATGGAGGCTGATAACCTCAGGCTTTTTCTCCTATTTTTGTTTTAAATATTTTATTGAAGTAATAAAGGCCATCCCATAAATCTGAAGGCAGAACAAAGTGTTTTGAAAACACATAAAATAATATTGTTCTCAAAACCCCAATGTGTCTTTAAACCAAGCTTTGTCTTCTAATCCATTTCTCACCATAGTCTGGGCAATGACAGTACAACAAATGAGGACTTCAGGATTATGTCTGTGGCAGGGTAAGAGAATCAAACCTAGGTGTCACCTCTGCACCATAGGAGCTAGAGAAGTGCCACAAACAAAGCAAAAAGACATCACAACTACAACTCAGGTTCATCAAGAGACCTGAGGAGATTAGATGCAAATCCAGGGACACTACTAGGAGAGATCAGAGGGTACACATGGGATTACAGCACAGCTGTCTTGTACATGTCAGAAGGCCAAGAAGTGTACTAAGGTAAATTAAGAGGTCTGTCTTGATTGAGAAACGGTCCTATGGCCCCATCTTCCACCAATCTAAACCATAGGCACTACTACTTATGGCCATACACGCTAGAACACATGGAAAATATTTGCTTTCTGGGCTTGCAAACCCTCATCAATCCTTCCTAAGCCCCTGCTCCTCCACCCATGGCCTTCTAAGTGACCCTATTCCCCAGAGCCTGAGATATTTAAACTGCCTCTATCTTTCTTCCTTATCCCAGCCATTTCTAAGGAGAAGGGTCTGATCGATAAATTCACCATGAGATATAAAAGTCTAATAAAGTTTAATAACTTGCCTCTCCCCAGAGTATTTGCATTTTAACAGGGGAATAGCAGCCAAAGCTAAAGGAATTAGGCTATTATGGTACAATTTCAGGCACCATCAAGCAGCCAAAGAAGGCATTTGGGGAAGAAGGGAAGACCTTCCCAGTACCTCTGGGTCTACGTCCTCCAAGTTCATCCAGAAGGTCAGGGGTGAGCCAGAACAAACACTCCAGGGCTCTTTATGAAAGTTCTTTCTGCGCTTTTTTCTCATGGGCTCATCTTTATAGAGTAATTTTCTCCTTTCTTATTTCCCTCACTTTCACTTGCCTTTTGTTTCAGGCTGATGTTATTGACCAGGTTCCAGTATTTATGGGTCTGGGACCAATCTATGCTTATCAGATGTTCTGAAGAACCAATCATAGCTTAGGGCTCTAGAACACAGCTTTGTAGTCACGCTGTCTACTCTAACAGCATTACCTACTTTTAAAGGTTAAATAAAGCCAAGTCCAGTAACTCAGGTTTATAATCTAAGATACTTAGGGGACTGAATTAGGAGGATCACAAATTCAATGGCTGCCTAGGCTATAGAATGAGTTCATGGCCCGCCTGGAGATTTAGTGAAACCATATCTCAAAGCAAAAAGTAAAACAAACTGCAGATAGACCTCATAGGTTACATGTTGGCCTATCATAATTAAGGTCTCATGTTCAATTCCTAATGCTGAATAAATATTGCACATGTGTATGTATATATAACATCATATATATTGTATCTATATCTATATGATAAAATAATCACTTCATTAATGTTTAGTGTTATTATTAAATATCATCATCTATAGGGTCCAAGCAGCAAATACAAATAGCTAAACAAGTAATTCACACAAACTATAGGATTTTTTAGGTTAGCCAAAGAACAATGTTTATGCTGTGGCATTAGTTAATTTTGATGAAATGTCCTAGAAATAGTAAGGCTGGTGTCAATGGAAAAAGACAGAAAACAGAACAGTGGTGGATTTCATGGAACCTAACCTTCCAGGGATTATTCAAGCCCTACATCTGTAGTAATGGTGATAATATAATGGACTGAGCATGAGAACAAGAATGGAGAGGGCTTCTTGCAAACCATGCAGGTAGGGCTTGAGGACTTCAATGGATACAGGGGACAGAAAGCAAGGCATGTGTGTGGGGTTATATTCTTCTCAGGAGCCCTGAGTGCTCTCTCTCTCTTCTCTCTCTCTCTCTCTCTCTCTCTCTCTCTCTCTCTCTCTCTCTCTCTGTCTCCCTCCCTCCCTCCCTCCTCAAGCTTTCCAAAGTATTGTTCTCTAAATGCATTCACATTCAAATCAATGGGATCAAGACTTGGAGAGGCCACCTCCTGTAGCTGTCTTGTCTGTAGGATGTGTTCTATATGAATTGCCTTGCCTGGCTCCAGTGGGAGATGATGCACCTAGCCCAGCAGAGACTTTATATGCCAGGGTCAGGATATACCCATCAGAGGAGAAGAGGGTATGGGGGATCCTCTACCCCATCAGAGGAGAAGAGGGTATGGTGGGATCCTCTACCCCATGAGAGGAGAAGAGGGTATGAGGGAATCCTCTACCCCATCAGAGGAGAAGAGGGTATGGGGGGAAGGATTATGGGAGGAGTTGACCAGGAGGGGGACAGTGAGTAGGATGTAAAGTGAATAAGTGAAAAAAATTAAAAATAGAAAAATAAAGACTTGAAAGGCTAATAGGTTATCAGGATTTAAAATATTTTAATGGCTTAGTTGTGTTCTTAGACAAGGCAGAGTCCCTATCTCTCCTTTTGGCCAGCTTTGGATTTTTCTCTCACTATTTTATCTGTCATTTCTAAGTATCACTTTCACCTTACAATCAAAATATGCATTTTTAATGCCACAGGAAAGAGATACTTTTTATGAGAGGGATGTTTTCTTTTTATTCTTAACATCTCCTTCCACCTCAAGAAGCCTTTCACACTGGTTCTTTCCTTACTGCTGGGACAAAATGTCTAACAGATAACATAAAGGAGGAAGGATTATTTATTTGTCTTTATAATTTCAGAGGGTTCAACACATTATGGCAGGAAGAATGTGACAAAGTAGAATAGATTACAAGGTAGGCAGCCAGGAATCAGAAAACAATAGGGATAGGAAGGAATCAGGCAGAGATGGGGTACCGCTAAATAAATGCCTTTGGTATCCAAATTCCTTAAGGTTTCCAAAACTTCTCAAAACAGTACCAGCAGCCCAGGGTCCAGGATTAACACATGAGCGTGTGGGCCATTTTATACACTATAAATTATAATATATAATAATATACTATAAACTGTAATTCCTTCCTGTTAAGTGGGAGGCAAATCTAAAATTATTTGTCACCACTGTTGCCAAAAGAACACCTCTACCTCTGTATTGTTTTTCTGAATCCTTGAGAAACTGAGTCCCTGAAGGGGACAGCTATCTAAGGCAAGTCACAGAACATCTGTAACAGAGAAGAAACAGTGGGTCTGAACCAGTCCTATCCTCAAGAACTAGCTAGAGGTAGGGTAAAGTACATGGAAGATGATACAAGGAAGTCTATATACCTCTTAAACACCCAACATATGGAAAATGAGCACAGAGAAATTTATTTACTTCTCTGAGTAACTGAGAAATGTACTCAGTCCCACTGGATAGAGGTTCACTCAAGGGCAAGGTCTGGATTCTATACATAATTATGTGGCTTCCTCCTATCCCATCAAGGCCTGACACAAATAAGCAATTCAAACGTAAAATAAGATCTTTGGGGAAATGGATGTTGTTGAATAATGTCAATAACTTTCAGTCCGCACAGATATCAACAGAAGAATCAATAATGATTTTCGTGGCCATGCCTAGTTTCTCAGCCAGTTCTGGTCAATGGGAGGCATAGATTAGCTACCCTGACCTACTTGGGTATGTAATCTAGAATGTTCTTATTGACACAGACAGTTTTTACTTCTGAATGCAACTTAACAACTGGGATCCTCTTTCATTTCCTAGGTGATCACTGAGGTTACTACAGGTTCAGATGCCTTGTTCTAAATCAGTCTACTAACTGAAACAAAAAATAAATAAATAAAAACTGTACTAGACACTATCTATTATCATCCCAGAGAACAACTTCACCTACCAGAGAAGTATCTACCATTTCTGAGAGCCTGTTGCTTCTTCTAGCCTTTGTTTCCATCTTTACAGATACTTATTAGAGCCCAAATTGAGCCAATGCCACCCTTAATCCTAACTGGGGTCAAATGCAGTTCACATACATACTTGCTACATGTTGGCGCACCAGGTGAGACACACCAGGATCTTTTAGCCAGGCTTAAAGAAGACAAGGAGAATACTGGGAGGTTTAAGCCTCCCCCTTCATCTCTATCCTAGAGATCAGTGACAACCTCTCTACAGGAAGCAATAATGGAATTTTTTATTGCTTGTGTTTCATTGCATTTGATCCTAATGCCAAGAGGTTATTATCAAGAGTATTTTCAGGTCAGTGCTAATTAACTTTATTAATGCACTTTTGTTATAGAAAGGGTTCGGCTCCTATTTGCTTGGCCTTTATTGGCAAGCAGTGTCCTTGGAAGACTGTTTAGAATCTCTGTAGCTAAATGACAATGAGATGTCTGGATGGTCCAGAATTCCCAAGAGTGAAACTCATAGGTCCAAGAGACAGCTGTCTTGTGAAGAAAAGGAGAAAAGAATGTGGTACAAAAGAGACAAAGACAAAAATCATGTGTGAAATGGAAGGAACATATAACAATATCGAAAGGAACACTGAAGTAAGGACCAGGAGTTCAAATCTCTCCTCCACTTCATGCATCATGGTTGTGGCTTTGGCTAGTCACTTTAGTTTTTTTGTTGTTGCTGTTGTTGTTTATTTTGTTTCGTTTTTTACTGTTTCTATTGTGCTGGGGATTGGTACGGGAGCCTTACATGGAAAAAGGGTGCTTTAACTCTGAGCTACATCCCTAGCCCTGAGTTTTAATTTTTCTTCCATAAAATACATGCTTGGAATTGTTGTGAGAAGGATAAATATTCATGAGAGTGCCAAAATATAGTATATAGCATATAGCTTGTGTTAACATATGTTAGCTGAATTGTAATGGGATCACTATGTCTGAGGTGCAGGTTTTCAGGCTCATTCATTCTTTCTTTAAATAAACATGTGTTTAGTGTCTACTATATTCCAAGCATAGCAGTAACTAGTAATTCAAAACAGGCAAAAAAGATATAGATCTTAATATGCCCTTCTGCTCTGGGAGAAGTTGAGTATAGCACAACACAGTCTCACAGCTTACTACATTGTTTCCTTTGGGCTTTTCTTTGTTCCTCCCGAGACTTTTGATGCTTTGGGGCAGGGAGCACATCTTACCTTCTTGATCATCTTCCCATATTAAGCCTCTGATATACAAATAACTTTAATACAAGTGAGCAAACCCCCTTCTTCTAACTCCAGCTCAAAAACACTATGGGGACAGAGACTGAAGGAGTACTCCAATGACCCTATAGAATATGATTCATGGTTGCCTTAGTTGATTTTCTGTTGCTATGATAAAATATCTTGACACAAGGAACATAAGGAGAGTATTTATTTCAGTTCATAGTTCCTAGATACAGTCTGTCATTATGAGAACACCATGACAGTAGCAACTTGACCACATCATACCCATAGACAAGAAGAGAGCAATGCCCGTTCTCAGCTCGATATCTCTTATGTAATTTAGCATCCTACTCCAAGGAATAGAGTGGCCCACCTTTAGGGTTTGTCTTTGAACCTCAACCCAATCAAAATAAGTCCCTATGGCATGTTCCAAGGCTGAATAAGGCCTCATGAGTGTGTATGAAGGCTTGCCTCTAAGTGTTTCCATATTCTGTCAACTTAACTAACATGCTATCACAAATATTCCCCTGAAAATAACTCTCTCTGGGGTGACCTCTGCCGTTGCAGATAGGGTCAGAAATAATGTCATTTCCATAGAAGCTGGAGGACAGCAGCGTACAGGTCAACTAAAGTAGAGAATCCCTGCATGCCCTCACATAAATGAAGACTAAGTTCAAACGTTTAATTTGAGGGATCAAACACAGACCCTTGTATGTCCTGGGTCTACTCTACCACTAACCTATAGCCCCTGTCCCAAGTTTATATGGGTTTTCAAAGGAAAGACTCCAACATATTGAAAGAGGTTTCACCTGCATGGGTTCAAAAGCCTTGAAGATCTCCTCATGGCAGACCTAGTACACTCTTTGGAGTAATTTCCCGAGAGATATTTGTGAGTTTCACCACAATGTCATCTGCATAGGTTTTGTGGAGAGGAGTGGGGAGGAGCCCTGTGGCCAAGATGAGTAGGGGAGAGAGAGAGAGAGAGAGAGAGAGAGAGAGAGAGAGAGAGAGAGAGAGAGAGTTCAATTTTGACCCAAGAATAGTATAGGACCCACTAAGAAAAAAACATTAATCTAGGCTCCTATGATGACCAGAACATAAGAGTCCTGAGGCTCTGCTCATTTTCTTTTAAGGTAACAAAAGGAAATCCAAGATTCCAGGTACTGCAGAAACATCATTTCGGTAGATACATTCTCAATATCATACACAATGATTGTTGTGGTTTAAAGAAGAAATGTCCTCCACAGGTTATATTTAAACATTAGGTTTCCAGTCGGTGGAACTTTTTGGGAAGATTATGGAACCTTTTCAAGATTATGGAACTTTACTAGAGGAGGTAGGTCAGTGGTGATAGGTTTTAAAGGTTTCTAGCCTGTTCCCCACCTCTCTCCCACCATTTCCCTCAACCTCTCTGTTTCCATTGTGTAGATGACATATGATAGGGTTTCGGATCTCGGCATGTGCCTGGACAGAACACACCCAGACAACATGGTTCCAAGTGGAAAGGTTTAATGAGGGAAGATTAGAAGAAGAGAGAAAAGGCAGTCGGCCATGAAGTGGTGCAGAGGGGGGAGGGGGTGCAGAGGGAGAACAGAGAAGAACAAAGAGTAAAAGAGAAGTAATGTAGCTGCTGAAGGCAATTCCTAATACCAACAATAACTACTTCGTGCTATAAGAGCCAGTATCATCTCTTACGGTCATGCTTTCCTCGCCATGATGGACAGGATCCCCTTTTGAACTATAAGCAAAATAGTTTGTTCTTTTGTTAGAGTATTCTATTACAGCAACAGAGATGATGCTAGGACATTCTCCCCTGTTCTGTCTTCAACTCTTCACAATCTACCTTCAACTCAGAGCTAAGAGCTCTAAGGTAATTAAGGGAGTGACACCAAATGACAAAGGTACACACAGGCAGATACTGAAGAAACAGACATCGGGCAACTGTGTTTTGCTGTGAAAGACAGAATAAATAAATTACTCATCTCACTAAAAACACAACAGTGTTGATGGTCCATTACCCATGGCACTTTAGAAAAAAAACACAGTAGCCTGATATGTTATGGATTCAAATCTCTGTTCTTTCACAACAACCCAACCTAAACTCAGGCATGTGGCTCAGCCTAAGCATGTCCCTCAGATAGGAAATGGAAGAGTGAGGTTGCTTTGTTGGACTCTAGAAGGGTTCAGTACAGGTCTCTTTGCATGTTAAACAAATAAACAGAAACAAAAACCACACCCCAACTCTTAGTATCTCTGCATGCTACCATTATTAATTTGGGGGTTCCCTACTTGATTTTAACTGCTCTCTCTTTAAAAAATGTGGCTTCCAAGCCACTAATTTGTTTAAATTAAAGTTATTAAAGCTTAGTTATCTTGAGTTATGACAAAAAAATTAAGGAAACCCCAGGGTGTCTGAGAATCAAACCTAAGAAGATTAAAAAACTCAGGAATCCTGTGGATATAGATAATAATCCCTAATGTTTATATGGAAATTTTTACTTTTAATACAATTTCTCATGTAGTGGGTCCTCAAGACCCATGGTGAGAGAGAAAGGGCAGAATTACAGGCTTCAGGGCTGACTGCACCCCACTGGGTCCTATTAAGTTCACAGACTCCATCACATGGTGTCTGGTGAGATTCATAGGGTAACTCTGATCATAATAGTCTCCCCTAGTAGCTGAGGCTGAATAACCCAGCCATGTCATTTTATAACATGTTGTACTATGACTTTGTCTATATCCAAACTTGAGCAGCCAGCATGCTGACAGATTCAGTCACAAAAAGACATTCAGACAGAAGCACCTACTGTCTCTTGCTTTCAGATACTTTTGTGTTCCACAGAATATTTCCAGTGTGTAGAATACTTAGTCCTTCATAGTCTACAAACTCTTTACTCTATCAGATACCCATCTTTGTGCCTGTATCTTTGAGTTGGATTCTTGGAAGTAAAATCTTTGGTTAAGAATATCGGGGTTGGGGATTTAGCTCAGTGGTAGAGCGCTTGCCTACCAAGCGCAAGGCCCTGGGTTCGGTCCCCAGCTCCGAAAAATAGAAAAGAAAAAAAAAGAATATCATTAAGGCTCTTGATAGAGTTATATTGATTGATTTTCCTATTCAACTATAAGTAGAAGTGTCTGTCTATGTATCTGTCTCACTACCTCACCAGCACAGAATATCAAATGGGTGAACAGGCATATAAAGTGGAGAACCTGAGTTAGACTATCAGCAGAAGAGACAAGAGGTTTCTGCAACTAGAGAGGGGAAGTATAGAATGAAGCAACACATTGCTATGACACTGAAGGTCAAAGGTCACCAACAGGGAACATTCTACTAGATAGATGCACTTATAAATAATTGTAATTTTGGGAGACCCAGTATGATGACTGATCTCCATTATCAAGTTTATTGGATGGAGAAATATGTAGGACACATGAATCTCTGGGTATAACTACTTGGGACTTTCCAGACAGGTTTAAGTGGTTGAAGATGACCAGACCTGAACATATGCAGAACCACCCCATAGGTTGGGGACTTAAACTAAATTTAAAGAGAGAGAGAGAGAGAGAGAGAGAGAGAGAGAGAGAGAGAAAGAGAGAGAAACAGAGAGCCAGAATGACATTCTTCCTCCTCTGTGTCCTGCTCTACCCAGATATGAGCAAAGAGTCTTTATAGTTGCACTGTCATGCCTTCCCTACCATAATAAGCTGACTATACTCATAAACTGTCTGCCAAAATAATTTCTTCCTCCATTAGGATACTACTTCTCAGATATGTGGCTGTGGGGGTGGCAGGCTGTGAAAGGTACCCTGATTCCTGGTCCAATCCTCAGAGACCCTAAAGGGGACAGCAGGTGCATTCCCAGTCTTCCAGGAGATTAAGGCTGCAAGTAGCTGCAGCCCCCCACAGACCCTCAGTAGAGAGATGTGAGACAGACCAGTCATGTAGGACAATACCCCAAGCCCCTCTTCCATAGGCGAGGACATGACCCCAGGTCACATAGACTCAAGACAAATCAGTCATACAAACAGGACTATAACCCCGAATATATAGATAAGGTCTTCCCAATTTTTCAGGCCAAACCAATAGGAAATACCTGCTGTCAGGCACTAACCTATTCAAAAATTGTATTTAAGAATTGTGTTCAGGATTAAAAGGGTTCAGGAATTATTCCATCATCTGAGAGATTCTGTCATAAGAGCTGTAACACCGCCACTCAGAGAAGAAATCTGTCCCAAAATCACCGCCAGAAACTCCCCTGGACCCCTTGCAGGCTAGTCAGTTTCCTGCTGGCTCAGCCTGGCCTGAGCAAGCAAATCAGCAGTGGCAGAAAGGAAAAGGAAAATGACCAGCAGCAGGGGTGGCAGAAGCAGTCCCCCCTCCCCACCTGAGCTCTCTCCCCCTTACCTGAACCCAAATACCTAGCCAGGCACCATAGCCCTACATGTGGCCACCATAATGAAAAAAAAAAAATATATATATATATATATATATATATATATATATATATATATAACAGCAGCTTATACTGAGGAGTGTATAAAGTGCCTCAATGAGGAAGTTGAGACAATTTTGTTGATTTCATGTTCTTCTTCCTTTGGCCCCCTCATACTTGTTTAATGCAGAGAAATTCTTGATTAACCAGCAATCCAGAGACATGTTTTCTGAAGATTAAATTTTCTGATTAACCAAGCAGTCATTTAATTGTTTAATATATGCTGATAAAGTATTTGAGCTACATCAGGGACTCTGTGGATGCTGATGCATTGAACTTTCTAGAATGCCTGCGCATAGATCTTATTTTAAAACAATAAGTTGAGGTCCTTCTGTTTGGTTTCCTGGCCCAAAGTCAGACAGCTCACAAGGTGAGCAGCTATAGCAAGTTGAAGTAGACATTCTAGCCCCAAGACTCACATGTTTAAGAGCTTCGCTGGACACTACCTGACATATTTTTAGTATAAAACGTTGTTATTTAAAAGCTTTAAAAATTTTTATATGTACTTCAGCTAGTGAAGTGGAGTGAAGAGAAGAGGATTCCCCTGTGGTAGTCTGAGAGTCCCTAAGAATTCCCCCATTATTCTGATGATTCTTGAGTCTCAATAAATAGCCCATGCGTTGGCCAATAAAAGTGTTGTGGAGAACTCTCTAACCAAAGCTAGCACACCCTCCACATGCAGAAATTGATTTCCTTCATTTCTATTTTCTATTAAGTTGCAGCTACAAATTTGTTTAAAATGTAACATTTTACTAATTTGGGGGAATTTCTTATATTTACTAGGGTATTCAATCATATTCATACCCTATACCTCTCCATACCTTCTAAGTCCTATTCTCTAACCCCTAATCTTCCCCACAACTGTGTGTCCACTATGTTATAGAATATTTGAACCTGTTTCTTGTTAGGGTGTGACTCAATCATTAGCATACTCCTTTAACCCCTCTGGCTCTTAGTACCCATCTTTAATTTCCAACAATGAAGGTAAATTTAGTTTGTAGAATGAAGCAGCCATGTTTGAAAATGATGTCTAATCGATGGGCAGACACCATGACAAATCAGAGAAAGATTTGACAGAATAGGATATGGCCAACTCTCACAAAGAGTGCAAAGGGAAACTACTTAAGGGAGAGAGTGCAGTGCAGGAATACAGTTTGTGGAGAGCAATAGAGTTGAGAGGGAGAGTAGAGCAGCACAGAGGGAAAAGGAGGCAGTTTTACCAGGAGAGTTTTACAGAGACAGATTGAAGAGAGAACAAGCTAGACACAGGTGAAGACAGAATGAAAAAGGGAATGAGAAGGAGCCAGAAGACAGGAAAAGATTGCTAGGGTTAGAGGCCAAAGAGAGGAATTCAGGAGAGGAAGGGAGACAGATTGAAGTCAGCTGGGAGTTCTAGCCAGAACAGCTGAGTTGAACCAGCCAGCCAGGGATCAGAAAAAAAAAGAAAAGAAAAAGAAAGAAAGAAAAGAAAAGGTGACCTTATTCAGCAGCATGTCTCAGAGGCTGAAGATATTCTAGGCTTAGATTAAATTATCTGGAGGCTAGAAACTTCCAGGAATAGGCCCATGTTAGCAGACTGTGGCAGTAAGCACAGTAAGCCTCCCAGACAACAATTACAATAATAGAATAAAAGTTACATTTACACCTCTAGGTTTGTTTGTTTGTTTGCTTTGATTTATAACTCACTGGGAGCTATCTGTGCTGTTGTTATACTCAGGAGTGTTGGGCCATCAGTGGAGTGCTATATTTTGCATAAAAGCTAACTGATGCATTGAACTTTCTAAAATGCCTGTGCATAGGCAAAATAGATTGTTGCAAATTCTAGTGGTTAAAGAAATGTTATCTTGTAACTAATAAATCGAGGACCAACAAAGCTTTTTGTAAAGGGCAGGATAGCAAAAGTTATGAGTCCTATAGAACAAGATGTACATTTGAGGGTATTGGGTAGATACTCATAGAAAAGGAGAGAAAATGAATGCATTGTTGACAAATACCCAAAACATAACAATACAACACACAATTAGATTAATAGTGATATTTGAGTGAAATGTTCAAAAATGTATTTCTAGAGAGCGAAAGTAGAATTATCTTGAAACAGAGATTAAACATCTCTGAACAAGGCTCAAGGTTTATTTTCCTGACATCATCCCCCACATCAGTTGCAAATGAACGCCTTTAAGTACCTCCCTCCTTCACAAGCATAGAGGATTAGATTTAGGTCAAATTAGACTATCAGTTAGTTGGTGGCTTGCTGACACAAACTAGTTCCTGGTATGCCATAGACATAGGCATTGGGCAAAAGCCTGTTTGCTTTTCGTGCAGTGACCTGGTGTCAGCTAACTTCACAGTGTCCTTTTAAGTGGAATTAGCTTCATCAGCTTTCCACACCATCCATTCAGGCAAGTCCCATATATTCCGTGCTCTAACACTCCGTGACATTAGAAACAGCAGGTGTATGGAAGGAGCTGCACCTCTGTTCCTTGGTCCTAAAAAATAGAAATGAATGTGTTCTTAGTGTTTATATAATCCTCCCAGGCTACTGATGAGAATTAGGAATGGCAGAGCACTAAAGAGATTGCTCCACAGGTTAGAGCACTGCTCCTTATGTGGAAGATCCAAGTTTGGCTCCTAGAACTCCCAATGAACAGCTCACAATCACCTATGGCTCCAGTTTCAGATGATATGATACCCTCTTCTGGCCTATACACATCTGTGTGCATGTGGTGCACATATATGCATTAAACCCTATACCCACATACATGGATTGATAGATAGATAGACAGATAGATAGATAGATAGATAGATAGATAGATAGATAGATAGATAGATGATAGCTAGTAGATAGATAAAGTAAATACTATCAGTATTTACAGGTACATATCAGATCTCTCTCTCTCTCTCTCTCTCTCTCTCTCTCTCTAAATAATAACAACTTAAAAATGGGTGAAGCTGGGCTGGAAAGATGACTCAGTCAGTAAAGTACTTACCATGAAACACTGAGAACCTGAATTTGGATCCCCAGCGTCCAATCAAAATGTTGAGCATCAGGTCAAGTGATAGCTTTCAGTGGTTCTCAACCTGTGCATCATAAACTCTTGCAGGGAGGGACAAACAAACGTTTCATGGGGGTCACATATCAGATATCCTACATATAAGATATTTATTTTTATGATTCAGAACCGAAACGAAATTACAGTTATAAAGCTGCAATGAAATAATTCTACAATTGGGGTTCACCATAACAGGAGGAAGTCAATGTCAAATGGTTCTCATCCCTTTTCTGGGGAGAACTGAATGACTGTTAGAAATAGTTATCTTAATTTTATGATGTGAGTGCCTGGAATCATACAGCATAATAAGGAAAGAATGCTTTTGCTGGACTACAGCAATGTCATGGTCTTTGCTTAAGACAGGAGTAGGATGAACTGCATTGTGCTGCTGAAATCCCCCAGGGAGATTGTCATTTCACCAGCGGCTGTATTCTAATGTTCTGCTTTCGAGCTTGGGACTATGCATATATGAGGAAAAGGACCTAGCACCGAGCTACACCCTCTGCAGTTTGAGACAGGGTGTGATATAGTCCAGGCTAGGCCAAAATTTCTGGTAAAGGATGGCCTGTTTCCCCTGCTCTTCCTACCCCTCAGTCCTGAGTTCTAGAACCACTTCACAGGGTCGTATTTTCCATCGAAAACAAAGCAGTTTTAATTTGGCATTGCTGCTTGAGATGAGTGCTTCAGCCTGAAGAGTGGCTGAGGAGTTGGTAGTAGATACGGAAGAGGACAGATAAGAATTCCTCCACAAGCATCTTTCAGGGCACTGCGAGGTGGAAGCAAAGTTTCCACTGGGCAGGTGAATCGCAATAGATCCCTACATAGGAAGCTGGTCAGTCAGCATCAGAAAATCACAGAGGAGACCCTGGCCTCTCCTGCAAATTACTTCTTGAGGAACAAAGGCATCATTAAATATTCCTGAGATTGCATTAAAAAAGAAAAAGAAAGAAAAAGAAAGATGGAGAAGCGCTGGTGGATAAAGGCACTCGCTGCCAAAGCTGACGATGTGAGTGAGTTTGGGTCCCAGAAGCCGCACAATAGAAAGAGCTGTTCTCTACCTTCCACACACAAGCAGAAGCACATATGCACACAATATATAGCTGGCTACTGCAGTAAATTCCTATCATCCTAGAATGGGTTAGACAAGACAGGAGAATTCCTGGGACTTATTGGCCAACTAGTTTTGCCAAGTCAATGAGCTCTAGGTTCAGTGAGAAGCTCCATCTCAAATATAAGGTAGAGTGTGACAGAAGAATCCAACACTGACTTCTGGCTTTCCTATGCATTCACACACATATGTGTACAGACCCGCCATACATAAAGGTACACACACACACACACACACACACACACACACACTATGCACACAAAAAATAAGCAAGGAAATTATTCAAATAGACAATTTGAGTGGGAGTTCATGCAAAGGCCTTTCTGGAAAAGGAAGAATTAGAGGTACAGAAACCAGATGTGAGGTTTCTAGGAGAAGGAGTTAAAAAGGAGCTAATAACATATAGAAAGGGAGAAATGTTCTAAAACTTGACTATGGTGTTTCTCCAAACTCAGGAAAACACACAAAAGGACACAAAAGGACACTGATAAATATATAAATAAATGTATCGGACAATAAAGACACATTTGTCACGTGCTTGACATTATAAATCATTAGAGAGTTGTAAGCACTGTAAGTACAACCTGTTAGATTCTGCTTTATACATTTTAGAATGACGGGGGGGGGGAAGGGGGAGGGGGAGGGGAGGGAGAGAGATCAACAATACCATGGAAACTCTAATATCTCAGGTGGGCTGGAAAATGACATAGTCACTGTGGAAAAATAACTTGGTGGTTTCTTACACAGCTAAACAAATACCATATGATCCAGGAAAGACCTTAGCTATTTACATGAGAGAAATGAGAAAGCCATGTTTACATAAAAGTTTATGTATTACAGTCACAGTGGTTTCATTCATAAATGCCTCAAACTAGAGGCACCCAAATCCATCAGCCAGTGAAGAAAAACTGTGGTGCGGCACACAGCAGAGCCGTCTGTAGTCAGCAGGAAAAAAATGAACCAGTTGTTGCCACAGGGGTTGACATAGGTGAGAAGCAAAGCACTTGCTAATTTAGAGAATTGCTGTGGGAGTTCACGCAAAGGCCTTTCTGGAAAAGGAAGAATTAGAGGTACAGAAGCCAGATGTGAGGTTTCTAGGAGCAGGAATTGAAAAGGAGCTAATAACATATAGAAAGGGAGAAATGTTCTAAAACTAGACTATGGTGTTTCTCCAAACTCAGGAAAATATTCAAAAGGACACTGACAAAAATTGTTATTGCATCTAAATTATTCTTAATCAAATTGACTTCAAAACAATAACTACAAGGTTATGGAAATACCGGTAGGTCTGTACTGGTCATGGGTCAGAAGAGTAACATACAAAAAAAATGGCCTTTTACCAGACAATCTACAGATTCAATGCAATTCCTATCAAAATTCCAATACACTTCTTTATAGACCTTGAAAGAATAACTCTCAACTTCTTATGGAAAAACAAAAACCCAACATAGCTAAAAAAAAAAAAGAAAAGAAAAAGAAAAAACCACCCTGTACAATAAAAGAACTTGTGGAGTATCACATCCCTAATTTCAAGCTGTACTACACAGCAGTAGTCATAGCCTCACAGTATTGGCATAAAAACAAACAGGTTGATAAATGGAATAGAACTGAAGACCCAGAAATAAACCCACACACTTACAGACACTTGCTTTTTCCAAAGATGCTAAAACCATACAATGGAAAAAAGAAAGCACCTTCAGCAAGAGGTGCAGGCCAGCATTTTAAGCATTTGAAACATCCTGTTCACCTCTTTCCTTCTCTCCTTTCATGTTCCTTCCTTACTCTTTCCCCTCTTGGCCTGGCTTTGTAGACCAGCTCCAACTTTCTTTCTAGTACCCAATGAGTGCTGTAAAGGACTATATGTGTCCACAGCCAAACCAGGGATCTTCTGTGCCGAGAAAGACAGAACTGGGTTACTGATGCTTGGCCAGGTGAATCAGGGCATTGTTGTTTGTGGGCAATATAAAGAAGGAAGTCAGTGAACAGAGTAACAAATAGTGTGTTCCGGGTAAGCCATGTTTAATCACAAGGCTCCAGGTTATATTTGAGATACCTTTAATAGCTTACCTGGAATTATCTGAACAAAAGCCAATAACCACTCATGTTTCCAATTGAATTTCTGCCTGAGGAGCAAACCGTCAGAGATTCTCCTGTGTGGCTAGTAATTATTTGAACAGAAAGCTTTTGATGTCAGCACGTTTGACTTCACTCATGTCAATCTTAACAAACTACCACTTTTAAAAAAACTTATTTTTTTATTTTTATTAATTTATGTGTGTGTGCACATACACGGAGATGCCAGCAGTCATCAGAGGAAGCTCCTTGACCTCAGCCTCCTAACAGCCACAACTGCTCACATTCTGTCTGTAGAGAACTAGAAAAGAACTGTTATGGTCACCATCTCTCTCTCTCCATGATCTCCTCCACTCTTCTCACACTAAATGATCTCTGGATGCTGGAATCCTCCCCACTTATATAATCAAGGTCAAACATATCTTGGGGATTTAATTGCAAATATTTCTCTATATCCTTGACTTCTCTAATTATACACATGATTTCTTAGGCTTAAGATGTCTGAAATTGAACTTTTTTTTTCATCTTTATTAACTTGGGTATTTCTTATTTACATTTCGATTGTTATTCCCTTTCCCAGTTTCCAGGCCAACATCCCCCTAACCCCTCCCCCTCCCCTTTTCTAAGGGTGTTTCCCTCCCCATCCTCCCCCCATTAACACCCTCCCCCAAAAACTCACGTTCACTGGGGGTTCACTCTTGGCAGGACCAAGGGCTTCCCCTTCCACTGGTGCTCTGACTAGGCTATTCATTGTTACCTATGAGGTTGGAGCCCAGGGTCAGTCCATGTATAGTCTTTGGGTAGTGGTTTAGTCCCTGGAAGCTCTGGTTGGTTGGCATTGTTGTTCATATGGAGTCTGAAGCCCCTTCAAGCTCTTTCAGTCCTTTCTCTAATTCCTTCAACGGGGGTCCCATTCTCAGTTCAGTGGTTTAATGATGGCATTTGCCAATGTATTTGCTGTATTCTGGGTGTGTCTCTCAGGAGAGATCTACATCCCATTCCTGTCAGCCTGCACTTCTTTGCTTCATCCATCTTATCTAGTGTGGTGGCTGTATATTTATGGGCTACATGTGGGGTAGGCTCTGAATGGGTGTTCCTTCTGCCTCTGTTCTAAACTTTGCCTCCCTATTCCCTCCCAAGGGTATTCTTGTTCCCCTTTTAAAGAAGGAGTGAAGCATTCACATTTTGGTCATCCTTGAGTTTCATGTGTTCTGTGCATCTAGGGTGATTCAAGCATTTGGGCTAATAGCCACTTATCAATGAGTACATACCATGTGTGTTTTTCTGTGATTGGTTACCTCACTTAGAATGATATTTTCCAGTTCCATTCATTTGCCTATGAGTTTCATAAAGTCATTGTTTTTGATAGTGGAGTAGTATTCCATTGTGTAGATGTGCCACATTTTCTGTATCCATTCCTTTGTTGAAGGGCATCTGGGTTCTTTCCAGCTTCTGGCTATTATAAATAAGGTTGCTATGAACATAGTGGACCATGTGTCTTTGTTGGGGCATCTTTTGGGTATATGCCCAAGAGAGGTATAGCTGGGTCCTCAGGTAGTTCAATGTCCAATTTTCTGAGGAACCTCCAGACTGATTCCCAGAATGGTTGTACCAGTCTGCAATCCCACCAACAATGGAGGAGTGTTCCTCTTTCTCCACATCCTCGCCAACATTTGCTGTCACATGAGTTTTTGATCTTAGCCATTCTCACTGGTGTGAGGTGAAATCTCAGGGTTGTTTTGATTTGCATTTCCCTTATGACTAAAGATGTTGAACATTTCTTTAGGTGTGAAACTGAACTCTTGAAGTTTCCCTCTACTGTCTACATCTCCAGATTGACCCAAGTAGGGAAAAATGAATTCACCTCCTCCTACTCAAGTGATCAGGGCAGACACCTGGGACCAACCATGAATTGCTCTCTCAAATCTGTTTCTATGTCACTTAGCATTTTCTAAAAACTTTCAAAAATCTTTCCAACTGGTCTCCAACAGTCTCTACAGGTGGCATTAAGTGGGATAGGTGTCTTACATGAGAAGAATTTTGTGGGGTTCCCTCTGGTGCCTTTGATAAAGATCTAACCATGGAGACATAATTCTGACCTTACCATGTCAAGCCTCGCACTGCACACATGCTCTGGCCAGACAGGCCAGATCCTTCCTCAAGGCCTTGGTGCCTATTGCTGTCTCCACCTCGAAGCATATCGGACTTTCATTTACTGAATCTTCTCATCTTAGTCTTATACCATTACTTCTGAAATAACTTTCTTGACTACTGTACCTGCATGTGTACCATTAACTCTCAGTAGACTTCCTAGGAGCTTCTATTTTGTTCCCTTTATAGCAATGGTCTTTTATATTTTAAGTTATTTATCCTATGAAGATGTTTCTTTACTTGAATTGCTGAGTCTAGTATGGTGTAGAATGAAGCCTTTGCATACTAATCCATGGTACATAAGAATGGATGGTCAAATGCTTCCCCAGTGGCAGCCTTACTCAAGTACGTGTTTTATCATGATCCAGTAACTAACCTAATATGTATTTGGTGGCCTGATGACAAAAGCCAACTATTTCTTATAATTCCTCCAGGGACCTAGTATTCTATCTTTGCAATTTGTTTTATAACATCGTGGAGTTCTCAGGTAGTTATGCAAAAAAAAATACCCTAATGAACAATGCAAGGTAGACTTACTTGGTTTTCTTGCCATATCAAGAAAAAGGGAAAGAGAGAAACACAATCTAAAAAGTATTTATTATTTCCAGTGACAATAAACACAGAGTGTCCCCAGTAGAATCATCGGCTCATCAGTATCTCCAAACAGTAGCTTACAACTTAGTTCCCAGTCATTAGTCATGCCAAGTGGAATGCAGGGAGCCTTATAAACAGAAGATTCACTAGAAAACAAACTAGTTTACCCCCAAAGTCTGGGGAATCTGTAAGTGTGGAGGGGCGGAAAAGGAAATCGAGAGTCTCCCTGACTAAATGGCAGGGGAATAGATATGACCGAATGAGGAGAAGAGTAGAGGTGCCTTACAGCTCAGTTCTTCCAAGTATTGCCATAGGAAGACTGTTTTTGCTTTTCTTGTCTCCCTTGCCTCTTGCCAGCCTGGAGGTTCTGTTTCCTCGGGGAGACAACAACCTTATAACCACTAGGGTTATATCCATCACTGACCACTGCCCTATAGGGTATTCATTTTATAAAGTCACCTCACCAAACATTTCTTACATTTCAGAAGGGAATGCTGCTGTGCATCATGCTAGGGCTGGGAGGGAGTGGTGTATTAAGAAATTGTCAAAGACGAGCAACATTACCACACATGCAGCAGTGTGTAAGTATGTCTTAAAGAGCCCCAACATGTCTGTCTCCATCAGATGGTGAAGAAAATCCAAATGGTGAGAAAAGCAGCCCTGGTGCCCTTACAAGTAGAGATAGTTAAACTAAGTGTAGTCATCTGTCAGGGCCTGCAGGAGATTGGTTCTAGGACCTTCTCAGGGGATACTAAAATCCATAAGATGGGGAATGAAGAGATGGCTCTTCAGGAGGACCCAAGTTCAATTCCCAGCTCCAACATGGTGGTTAACAACCATCTGTAACTCCACCTCCAAGGGACTATAACACCTTCTTTTGGCCTCTGTTGGCACTGTACAAACATGGTACATAACTTACATGCAGGCAAAAACACCCACTGTACATTTACAAAAGCAATAAATCCTCAAAAAATTAAAATTCACAAGATGTTCAACTTCTTTCTACAAAATATCACTATGTATCTTCCTGCATATTTTAAATCATCTCTGTATTACTTACGATACTTAATGCAATGTAAATACAAGGTATTTGTTGCATCGTTGTTTAGGGAAAAATGAAAGGATGAAAAAAATGTATACAAACACAACTATAATAAGCCTAATGCCATAGCACATGAATTGCTTAAATACCAAGTGCTATTGGGGGTGGGTACTAAGGTTCTGATCTGATGAAGTGAACAGGGTGCCTACACTTGGTTTCTGCATATCCAGAAGAATGATTGACATGTAGCAAATTCCAGATTTGTATTTTGGAACTTTATGGGGGTTTTTTATTCTGAATATTTTTGATCCATAGTTGGCTGAATCCATGGATTTGGAGCACATCCAGAGGGAGGGTTACCCACAGCACCTTTGATGGGGGCTGATTTCTGATAGAGCAAATGTGAAAGCTAGACACAGAGCTACCCAGGATGTACCACCAGAAGATTCAGAGGCCAGAAGAAAACAATGCTTTAGACAAGAAAAATGGGGGATAGCCTCTAGGAGGATGCAGAGGTAGCTGAGTTTAGCTCATCTTTGAGGTAATGGGAAGCTCCTTTGGAGATTAAATGGAAGTTACAGTTTGAGTGTCTGGAGAGACATGCAGACTTAACTGGGCAGGCGTAGATTATTTCAAGTCTAAAGAGCAAGGGTAGAGAAGCTTGGGTTAGAGATGAAACTACAAAATGAAGAAGTATTAGAAGATTCTGGAAGAGCTAGGTTTGAGATGTGGCCATTAATTTCCTGATTATTAAAATGTTTGGACCTGGGGTCCTCTTGTTATGCTTTGAACTCTACCTACTGGGAACATTCAGTGTCTAACCTCTTTATGTCCTTCCAGAAGTACAGTGTATAAGGACTTAGCCATGTGCAAGATGGGTCAGAAAAATATGACCAGCCTCTGAGAACATCCCTCACTTACAAAGCTATGTGTGAACCTGTGATTCCTGTGACAGTGCAGGCCAGGGGACATGAGACTTGTATGCACACCTATTAGACAATATGCACATGACTTTAAGCCAGTCAGCTCTCTCCTCCAAATGGAAGCTTTACGTCTGCAGAATTAGGATACAATGGATACATGTGTCCCAGAGTTGAAAGGGTCCAATGAGAGGGCAGTTCTGGCAGAGCCCTGCTGAGTGCATATTAGAGATCTGATACTCAGGAATAATCCACTGTGTTGGCAAAATATTTTAAGAGACTGTTAGCTGCATGGAGTAATAGCAACTATAACAATCCCAGTTATATTATAGCCCTCTGGGTTCAGATCAGGATGCTGGCTACCACTCTCTCTACCTCAGTGCTCTGACCACTAGAGAATCTTCTTTCATGACAAGCATTGTTCTTTTCCACTCTGCTAACTCCATTGTTACCAGTGACACCACAGGCCTCCCACCAGAGGCCTCCTGTCTGGTAATGTCCTCCTGTTCACAGGCACAGAAAGCTGGAGACAGTGATTAATAAGTGACCAAATGTTTAAACCTTCTAAGGAGGGTGCTGCCTCTTGAGCATGAATATGCATGGACTTCCTAGAAAGACTTAAAACCCACCAGGGGCAGGTAAGAAGACACAGTGGGTTGGCCCAAGCTGGGATCAGCAGTCAGACTGGTCACAATCACCAAGAAGAGACAACAAAGCCTGCCAGGTGGTGTGGAGCATCAGCTTTCCTCTTAGTGTCTCTCAGCCCTACTGTCACCGGGGAAGACAGGCTGTAAATGTGAACATAAATACATTCCCCTCTTGTCTCAGCCCAGTGTCTTGAAGTGCTATTCAAGACTTCAAATTACCACTCCAGTAAAACAGGGTGAGCACGGACAAGGAAGAGGCTGTGTTTATTAACTTGTGGCAATGCTGACTCTGCTGAGTGTCAGTCCTGGGGAGGAATAGGGACAGACTAGGTCTTCAGAGGTAAAGGAGTGACACCTTCAGATCAGCTCTGACCCATCCTGGACTCCTTTAGGACCTCCACCGTTGTCCACATATTTAGGGAAATAACATACCCACCCAGTCTTCACTGCAGATTGCTCTGTGACTCCAGGGAACCAAGGCGGCTCAAGCTGACCCCTTTCCGTCTCATTCTGAAGGAGTTGACGTCACATCTGATGTTACAAAATTAGTTTTCAATCCCGAAGTCTACGCTTTAGACAGAATGAGGAACTGGGATGATTAGACCTAGAACCAGAATTACAATGGGACTTGCTGGTCCAGGAAAAATGTTTACTCTCCTTGCAGGAAATACTTGGTGACAGGTAACTGATTGGATTAACAGTCACCTGCTCTCTTGAAAGAATTACTTGCTTTCCTACAGCCAGTCAGCACTGGGACCTAAGTATGTGCCTTCCTGACTTAGTACTGCTAGAATTCCCAAGGAATGTCCACCATAAGGAGCACCCGGGACACCTAACAGCTCAGCCATACCACCAGCCTGTCCCATTCATCTGTGCTCCAGGCTATTAGTATCAGGAGTGTTGACTGATCCATCTTGTTCTATGCATAAGGATGCCAGGCAAAGTCTGTTCTCCTGGTATTGATAGACCCAAAAAATTAATCTCAAGGTGACCCTAGCTAAAACTCCTAGCACTGAGGGCTATAGCGCCTGAATCCGCCATCTCCTGTAACCAGACAAGACTTCCAAGAGAGGGATTGGGACACCAACCCAGCCACAAAAGCTTTGACCGACAATTTCTCTTGCCTCTAAGATGTGCAGGGGTAAATATGGAGCAGAATTGAGAGAATGGCTAACCAATGACTGGTCCAACTTGAGACCTATGCTATGAACGGGAACCCTCCTTGACACTGATATCCTGCTATACTTGTAGACAGGAGCCTAGCTATCATCAGAGAAGCTTCACCCAACATCTGACAGAAACGGATACATACACAGAGAGTTTTGTGGAAGAATGGAAAGAAGGATTTTAGGAATCAGAGTATTCAAGGACACCACAAAAAAACCTACAGAATCAACTAACCTGGTACCATAGGGACCCACAGAATCTGAATCACTAACCAGAAAGCAGGTCAGTTGTGCAACTTAGTCTTCGTGTAGGATGCCTGAGAGTGGGAGCAGGAGCTATTTCTGGACTTTTCCCAATACTGGGCTGCCTCTACATTTAATAGGAAAATATGTGCCTAGTCTTACTGTAACTTGATATGCCAAGTTGCATACCTGGTTGATACCTATGGGAGGCCTCCCATTTTCTGAAAAGAAAGGGAGGAGAGTAGGTGGGAAGGGAAGTGGGGAGAGTGGTAAGAGAGAAGGGAGGGAAAACTGAGATCAGATTATAAGGTAAATTAATTCATTCATTCATTTGTTCAAAAGTAAATTATAACATCAAGAAGAAAATTACAGGTCTTGACAGCTTCCCAAATGTGGGCCTTCCTCCAGACTGTTTCCTCCTAATTTCCAAGAACACTTACATCTGTATAATACTTGATACCATATGTATCAAAACTGAAGATTCTTTTTGCCACCACAGCAGATGTACTGGCTAGTTTTATGTCAACTTAAAGAAAGCTAGAGTCATGATACATAAGGGAGCTTCAATTTAAAAAATGTCTCTACAAGATACGGCTGTATGCAAGCCTGTAGGGCATTTTCTTAATTAGTGATTTATGGGGAGGGCCCAGAACCTTGTAGTTGGTGCCATTATTAGACTGGAAGTCCTGGGTTGTATAAAAAAGCAGACTGAGCAAGCTATGAGAAGCAAGGCAGGAAGCAGTAGTCCTTCATAGCCTCTGTATCAGCTCCTTTCCCTGAGTTCCTGCCCTGTTCGAGTTCCTGTCCTCACTCCCTTCACTAATATACAGTGATATGGAATTGTAGGCCCAATAAACCCCTTCCTCCCCAAGTTAATTTGAATAAGATGTTTCATCAGAGCAATAATAATTCCAAAATGACAGATATCGCAGAAAAGGTGACAAAGCACAGAATTTCTGCCTGCCTGAAGGAAGCCATCTTCTCTTTCTCCTCCCACGACAAGGGCTGCATGAGAGTCTAGGATATCCAAATAAAACTAAGGATGGAAATACTGTATCGTATTCACCAGGCCCTTAGGTTTGATGCCCACAGCAGGGCTATGGTGTAGATCAATTGATGGTCCTCCTTTACAATGAGGAAACTGAGGTACAGGGGAGTATGTCCTTCCTTACTCAGGAAGGCCCAGGATGTGATCCATGGTGTCTGATCCTGCTCTTGTGCTGAATTCGGGTGGAGGCTGGAAGCTTGTGACAAGGCATGAGCTAGGGCACACCTTACCATTCTATCTTTTTGCAGCTTCACCTGGGTTTTCAAATTTCCACTTTGAAACACAAATACGTAGGGTCAGCCTGTCATGGTAGGACCTCATCTTTCTCTTCCTGAGCTCAGAAGCCAAGATGAATCTGCTTGAACATCTCTATTTCTCAAATGCCCAGAAGAGAATCCCTGTCCACTATAGCTTTTCTTTTCTTTTTTTTTTTTCTTCTTTTTTTCGGAGCTGGGGACCGAACCCAGGGCCTTGCGCTTGCTAGGCAAGTGCTCTACCACTGAGCTAAATCCCCAACCCCCACTACAGCTTTTCTTAATCCCCATCTATCAGCTGGAGAAAAACAAGAGTTCCCTCTCCGCTCCATCCCTTCCTTCTTCAACCTCAGCTTTCCAACCCGTGGTGCTTACAGACTATGTATGTCACATCTCTAGAGCTGTGTTCTATAAAAGATCATTTGTCATTGACAGCAGTCCTCAAAGGGCCTGGTACTTGGTGACTCACTCTGCCAAACGACCCTAGGGGTGAATGGTTCTTATATGCTTGGGCCAGAGAGTGGCACCATTAAGAGGTGTGATATTGTTGGAGTAAGTGTGTCACTGTGGGTGTGGGTTTTAATACTCTAGTGCTAGCTGCTTGGAAGTAAGACTTCCACCAGCAGCCTTCAGATGAAGATGTTGAACTCCCAGCTCTGCCTGCACCATGCCTAGATGCTGTCATGCTCCCACATTGATGATAATGAACTGAACCTCTGAACCTGTAAGTCAGTCCCAATTAAATGTTGTCCTTTCACTGTCATTAGGACAAAATGACATCCAACAGATTGGAAAAATATCTTTACCAATCCTACATCAGATAGAGGGTTAAAATATACAAAAAACTCAAGAAGTTAGATGCCAGAGAGACAAATAACCCTATTAAAAAATGGGACATAGAGCTAAACAAAACATTCTCAGCTGAGGATTATCAAATGCAAAAAGCACCTAAAGAAAGGTTCAACATCCTTAGTCATCAGGGAAATGCAAATCAAAACAACCCTGAGATTCCACCTCACACCAGTCAGAATGGCTAAGATAAAAACTCAGGTGACAGCAGATGCTGGTGAGGATGTGGAGAAAGAGGACACTCCTCCATTGCTGGTGGGATTGCAAATTGGTACAACCACTCTGGAAATCAGTCTGGAGGTTCCTCAGAAAATTGGACATTCCAGTACATGAGGATCCAGCTACACTACTGGACATATACCTGAATGATGCTCCAATATATAATAAGAACACATGCTCCACTATGTTCATAGCAGTTTTATTTATAATAGCCAGGAGCTAGAAAGAACCCAGATGCCCTTCAACAGAGGAATGGATACAGAAAAAGTGGTACATTTACACAATGGAATATTACTCAGCTATTAAAAACAATGACTTCATGAAATTCATAGGCAAGTGGATGGAACTAGAAAATATCATCCTGTGTGAGGTAACCCAATCACAAAACAAACAAACAAACAAAAAACACATGATAAGCACTCACTGATAAGTGGATATTAGCCCCAAAGCTGGGATTACCCAAGATACAAACCCCAGACCACATGAAACTCAAGAAGAAAGACAACCAAAGTGCAGATGCTTCAGTCCTTCTTAGAAGGGGGAACAAAAATATCCGTAAGAGGAGATACAGAGACAAAGTTTGGAGCAGAGACTGAGGGAATGGCCATTCAGAGATTGCCTCACCTGGGGATCCAGCCTATATACAGACACCAAACCCAGACAATATTGCTGATGCCAAGAGGTGCATGCTGACAGGAGTCTAATATAACTGTCTCCTGACAGGCTCTGCCAGAGCATGACAAATAGAGAGGTGAATGCTCACAGCCAATCATTGAACTAAGAACAGGGTCTCCATTGGAGAAGACAGAGAAAGGATTGAAGGAGCAGGAGAAGTTTGAAACATGTTAACAACAATACCAAAAAACCAGAGCTCCCAGGGACTAAAGCACCATCCAAAGAGTACACATAGACAGACCCATGGCTCCAGCTGCATATGTAACAAAGGATGGCCTTGTTGGGCATCAATAGGAGGAGAAGCCCTTGGTCCTGCCAAGGCTGGACCTCCCCCTCCCCCAGCATAGAGGAATGTCAAGGCAGGGAATCGGGAAGGGGTGGGTAGATAGATGGGGGAACACGCTCATAGAAGAAGGGGGTGGGGGATGGGATAGGGGGCTTATAGATGGGAAACCTGGAAAGGGGATAACATTTGAAATGTAAATAAATAAAAAGTATCCAATAAAGAAAAGAAAAAGAAAAAAATGTCCTTTATAAGACTTGCCTTAGTCATAGTGTCTGTTTACAGCAGTAAAACTCTAACTAAGGGGGTTGGGGATTTAGCTCAGTGGTAGAGCCCTTGCCTTGCCCTGGGTTCGGTCCCCAGCTCCGAAAAAAAGAACCAAAAAAAAAAAAAAAATCTAACTAAGACATAGGGGTTCTGTTAAAAGACTTTTGCTCCGAGTAATTCAACTTCATCTTCACTCCTGCTGCTGGTCCTGCTGGGCATGGGTCAATAACCACTGAGATTCATAACCAGTTCAGGATTGTGGAGTGATGAGGGAAAAGAGATATGAATGCCAAAGGTGCCAATCAACATCTATAATCTACCACCAAACTTCCAGCATCCAAAATCAAATTGACAGACAGACTGAGCATTCTCTTGTTTTGTCAGAATTAAATAGCTAAACTGAGTCCTCAGTGTTTCGCTTTGAGCAAAGCACCACTTTCTCTCTGCCTGTTTCAACAAGATGTTTAGATGGGCACAGTATTAGTAATCTGAATTCCACAGGCCCTGAACCCTGAATACAATGTGCCAAGTAGAAAATTCCAGACCAAAAAAAAACTTGGTTGCAGGCACAAAATTATTACATGTATTCTACAAAATTACCTTTGGGCTATGTGCATAAGGTATAAACGAAACAAAAATGAAATTCATGTTTGGACTTGGGTCTCCCAAGATATGTCCTTTTGCATATGCAAATATTGCAAAATCCCCCAAAATGCAAATCCGAAACACTTCTGAATCCAAGCCCTTTGAATAAGGAATCTTCTCCTTGTCTTCCCATCAAAATTCCCTCAACTCAGTGGGAATGCGTTTATTCCATGTCTCTTTTTCTCTCCCTTAGGTGGGCATGACCCAGGTAATCTGAGCTTTAGAGAAAACAGTGGGATAAGTTCAAAACTTAACTTGTGCGAAGGGAAAACTCCAGGCAGTAGTGAGGCACTTTTAAGGGAGAAACAGAGACAGGATGATCCCAGGAAATTTTGGGCCAGCCAGCCTAGACTAATCAATGGGCAAGTTGCTGGCCAATGAAGAGACTTTGTCTCAAAACATAAAAGTGGATACTATCTGAAGGATGGCATTTAAGGAGGACATCTGGCTTCCATGCATGTATGTACACACACACACACATACACACACACACACACACACACACACATACACACACACACACACCACATAAAAAGCTTGCCTTCACATAAGGATAGTAGAATGGATCAGGGCAGAGAGAGAAAGACCGTAGTGGAAAATGGAGTTCCTAAGGATGTCTTGGGAACTACTGGGCAGAAGAACTTTGCAGAAAATGTGGAATAGTTTCAGCAAACTCCAGAACCATGAGATATGACACTAGCAGGTCTGGTTCCTATATTTTAAGAGAAATAAAATGGAGGCTTTGAGGGAAGGTGGGTTGAGAGTAACTAGATTACTGCTGTTGGTAGGTCAGCCCCTGCTTTTGAATCTAGAGGAGCGTGGGCATGTGCATGGGTATCTCTCGGAACTCAATACTTAGAAGGAATTCAGGACATAGAGGTGTTATGGCAGTGGTCCCTCTTGATTTAGAAGTGGGTGTCTCAGACCCTCAGAGAATGGACTTCACTCACAAGCCCTGCTTCTTCAAGATCTCCTGGAGGTTGCGGGGCATCAGCACAACAGCCTGATCCACTTTGAGTGCCTGCTTCCAGGCAGGCCCTGGCAGGGTCTCCATGACTGGCCAGGCTGGGCAGCTGATCTCATTAAAGCTGGCAGCTGATTGTAGGAACAAGTTAGGC
This sequence comes from Rattus norvegicus, assembly GCF_021556685.1. Classification (NCBI taxonomy): domain Eukaryota; kingdom Metazoa; phylum Chordata; class Mammalia; order Rodentia; family Muridae; genus Rattus; species Rattus norvegicus. The sequence continues at coordinate 52,992,983 of NC_141548.1, forward strand.
AGTCTAGGCTGGCAGGTGATTTCAGACTGCATTTAACCTAATTGGGCCAGGAAACTAGAGGCGCAGAATGCCAGGTGCGCTACCCCGTTTTGTTCCTCTGCTCACTTTGAAGTCTCGCCTTTTTTTCAAACATGAGATCCAGGCATTTGGTTGCTCATATTTAATGTGCAGCACAGAAGATCAAAGAGCAGATAGAGACAGAAAACATCAGGCAATAATTAAGAATCACTGTGAGAGCAGAGTTGTCTCCCCTCCCTTCTGCCGCCCAGCCTTGCTCATTCCTCAAGTCTTTCATCTTTGCCTCCTCTCTTTGCCTTGTCCTTCCCACGAATCTCTCCTCCTCTCCTCTCCTCTCCTCTCCTCTCCTCTCCTCTCCTCTCCTCTCCTCTCCTCTCCTCTCCTCTCCTCTCCTCTCCTCTCCTCTCCTCTCCTCTCCTCTCCTCTCCTCCCCTCCCCTCCCCTCCCCTCCCTTTCCCTCCCCTCCCCTCCCCTCCTCTCCCTTCCCCTCCCCTCCCTTCTTCTCTCCCCTCTCCTCTCTTCTCCTCCCCTCCCCTCTCCTCTCCTCCTGACCCCCTTCTAGCCTCTCCCTTTCACTGGCCCACAACTGCTTCCCTCCTATAGGGATTGCTATTACACATCTACTTCTTGCTCTCACCTTCTCACTTTCCAGGGAGCTCCTTGCTTCTCTCTTTCTCTTCCTCTCATCTACCTTCTGCTTTTCTGGCACCTCCTCTCTCAATTCCTCTACCCCTGCCCCCCCCCCCCGCATTGTCCCTAATCATTTCTTCCCTCCTCCTTCTCCAGCTTGTTTCCTACCCTTTCTCTCTTCATTCTGTTTCCTCTGCCACCATAGTCACCATGACAACGGGACTCCATGACAATGGCAGCCTAGGTAACTCCTCAGCTTCTCTCCACCAGGGTCTCTGGTACTCACTTGGAATCTCCCTACTGGGAGATTAGCCTTGGCAGCAATCCCACCTCTCTGTAATATTTTAAAGGCCATGAGGAAAACAGGCAGGTGCCAACAGAGAAGAAGAAAGGAAGCATGGGAGAGAACGAGAGAAGTGAGGGATTCTCACCGGCTTCCTCCATGATAGGAACAAAACGACTCCAGCAGGCCTGAAGGAAATTGCAAAGCTTTGGCAAGATGGGTCCATAAGTATTCTCTCCCCCAAACCCAAGAGATTCAAAAGCAAGAGGTATTTTTTTCTAATATAAGAGCTAGGAATGAGTGAGTGCATATAATAGAGCAAGGGAAATACTCACAGCCTAAACTTCTTTCCCTGACATCTAAGATGAAAAACATCATAGGTTTTTGTTTACTTTTTGCCAGGGCCAGGGCCAAGGCCAAAGATCAAAGCCAGGGCCTGCTACTTGCTAGACAACCACTCAATCAGCAAGGACCACACACAAACCAGCACCTTGCTATTGTATCTTAATTGGAAAGACATTCCTTAGCTATGTATGTACTGATCATGTTTCTCATATGCAAAGTAGGGCAGGCCACAGTTCATGCAAACAACAGAACAATCTGTGCTCACTTAAAAGAAAAAGTACAGTATTTCTCTAAGGCACAATATCTCCCCACCCTAAAATATTTAAGACTACACATAATAGGTCAAAATAAGCAAAATGCTCAATTCCTTCTTAACAAGACAACAAACTGAGGGGTGGTAAGATCCCTCAGGAAAGCTCCTGTGAGGAGCACTTACATTGCTTATAGACCAAGGCAGGCTAGCGCAAGCAGAGTAGCGTGAAGAACTGACCCCTAGAGCATGAGATGGTCAGCTACACCATGAAAGGCTCCAAGTTTGAGGCTGGCGATAAAAATTCTGGGACATGCATTACTCATTCTATGAAAAAGCAAGAGGCAAATGGAAGATGGGTCTTGTATAGACTGTAGAGGCCTGATGCTTATACTACCTGTGAATGGGAGCCTCTCCAGCCATGTAAATGGTCTGTTCACATTGGCCCCTCTGTCACATAGGATGGTCACTTAGACTCTGTAGCTGGCCTAGTGATAGCAGGTCCTGCTGATTTCCTAACTACTTTTACAGTATCCTGGTTTTACTTGGTACTGGTGTAGAAAAGAGGGAAAGTTACCGAAAGGTTTATTTCCCTTTCTTAGATGCCTCTCAGAAAATAACAAGGAAGTGAACTTGAAAATGCAAACTGTGTAAAGGGCCTATGCTAGCTTGTTCCTAGAGAATTCAATCAGTATGTTATATAAAATTCAATCACAAAGCAATAGAAGATGAAAGCAGGTCAAGCCAGCATCTTCAAGAGACTGGGCATCTAGCAGAAAGGAAACACATGTCAGCAAGCAGACAGTGGTGCTAGAGATTGGCCCTGGCACCTGCCAGTCATAGAGCCTTAAAACATCAGGGACTTTCCCAAGGCCACTCTTTTTCCCTCTATAATAGAGTTAGACCTCAAATAGGGTCTGTTGTATCCCTCAAAAGGGCTGTGGAAATGGGGTAAAATAGTAATCTTAATTCTTTACTAAATTAGTGGAGCTCATATGCCTCTGCTGGTGGTAGTGGTAGGCATTCTGTGACCCTTAGTTGGCTAGAACATCATCGTCAGAACTCTGACCCAATATTGTAGAAAGCTGTCCTCTGGGCGTGACATAGACATTGTCTTGTTGAAGCTTCAGCAGCTGAACTCACTCACAGGAGATGATACAAGCTTACACCCATTAATGTTTTGTCATGAGGATTGCTCCACTCTAGAGCCATCTATACAAGTGGCTAATGTTGAGGAGTCAGTGTTTTCTTTGAGAGTTTTCTTCCTTGAAGTTGTATGTACTTCTGTAAATAGCCCTTAAAACCACAATCCTATAAGCAACTCTAATTGTACCCATAGATTCATCAGGGCTAGGCTTGAATGGAAGCATTCCCTGTGTCTGTCATTGATGTTCTACCTGGGTAAATAGGTATTTGTCCACATCACCCAGATAAAGTTAAGGCAGCATGTGTCAATTCTTCTGTGGTAATCTACTTGGGCTTTGATTTCATCCTTGGGGAAATAAGAAAGTGAGGGGGATGTTGTTGTTTGTTTGTTTTGAGGGGTTTAAAAATATAGGACAGTGGAGATAGATAATTTTAGGTGGGGCATGGATATGGCATTATGTTACAATTAACCTGTTTCAATTATCTCTCAATCCTTCCAGTCCCAGCAGTTCAAGTTCTCAGTTAACACCTCTCTAGTATCTGTTAATTTACCTTTCCAATGAAGGGAACACTAGCCTCAGGCTTAAAATGTTGGCAAGCAGTAGTATCCAGCCAGAATTTAATAACACTGCTGACTTATTGTATATTTTGCCTTCCATTTATAGGAAATGATATTGGTTTTCCATTTACAGTAATGATATACAGTTTCCTTTCCATGCCTATTTAAGTAAAAAGGCAAGCAGTTTTAAGGGAAACTTCACACCAGTAGTAGTTCAGAGGTTTCACAGATAGCAAAATCAAGGCAGCATCAGGAGCTGCAGAGAGGTGCGGCTAGTTGATTTGCTGAGGTTTCTTCTACCATTCTCATTAGTTCCCTCCTCTGGGCAATGAGACTGTAGTGTTGTAGTGTACCCACTCTTAGCTCATGGGTACCAGTGGTCACCCAAAGAAGTCCCCATAACCACCACAACTGCATTCATCTGGGAGCCCCTATCTGCTCTCATGACACTTGACAAAACAGGAAGATTTTGCGTATGAATTTACCCAGGATTATTCTACCAGTCATGACACTGACCTCCACATAGGTTTCTCCAAAGCCCCAATTCTTCTAGAATTCCTTACTCTTTCTATTCCCTCAGTTTGATAGGCCAGTCAATGACTGAGATCTGGAAGGCTCTGTTGAGTCTGGAAAAATTAATAAGTTTATTCTGTTCAGGACATAACCTGACTTTTTCAGTTCTAGCTGTATGGTAGTTATTACCCATCATGCTTCAAGAAACTGAGAAGAGGGGAGGTCCATCACATAACCCTACCAAGGAGACAGTGATAAAGGAGAAGACAGATGGCGCTGTCCTTTTGGCTATTCCTATGTTTGGAGACTTTTTTTTTCTTTTTGGATTTATTTAGTTTCTTATATGTGTGTAATTGTTTTGCCTGCATGCATGTATGTGTGCTATATGCATGCCTGCCATCCACAGAGGTTAGAAGAGAGCATCGGATCCCCTGGAGCTGCACTTGGGAAAGGTTGTGAGCTCACCACATGAGTGCTATGTCTTCTGCAAGAGCAGTGCCTCGACCACTAAGCCATCTCTCCAGACTTGGAGACTTTTTTATCCTTTGGTCCCAGTTTCCTTGTCAATTCACCAATTATTGTAGTCAGGGTTTCTATTCCTGCACAAAACATCGTGACTAAGAAGCAAGTTGGGGAAGAAGGGGTTTATTCCTCTTACACTTCCACATTGCTGTCCATCTCCAAAGGAAGTCAGGGCTGGAATTCAAGCAGCTCAGGAAGCAGGAGCTGATGCAGAGGCCATGGAGGGATGTCACTTACTGGCTTGCTTCCCCTGGCTTGCTCAACTTGCTTTCTTATAGAAACCAAGATTTCCAGCCCAGGGACGGCACCACCCACAATGGGCCCTCCCACCCTTGATCACTAATGGATAAAATGCCTTACAGCTAGATTTCATGGAAGCATTTCCTCAAGGGAGGCTCCTTTCTCTGTGATAACTCCAGTTTGTGTCAAGTTGACACATAAAAGCAGTCAGTACACCCACCTTTCCCTATGTCTTTATGTGACTCACAATGAGAGGATTGTCTATCTATCTGCTCACTTCATAGTCATTGTGAGTAAGGGCTAAAGCATATGTTATGAACAGAAAGGCAGTATTCTTAAGAGAATGGACTAGAGATAACCACACAATGGCTGGAATCCAGGGGGGGAGAGATAATAATGATAGCAGTGACATTTTATAAAAAATATACTTTTATAAATATTTCACCATGTACAAGGTACTATTTTAAGGAGATTCTTATTTTTATTACAGTTATTTACATGTGTTTTGTGTGTGTGTGTGTGTGTGTGTGTGTGTGTGTGTGTGTGTTGGGGTGTGCACCACTGCGCACATGTGGAGGTCAGAGAACAATTTATAGGACGCCTGTTCTTCCCTTTCAATTGGGAATCGAACTCAGGTCTTGGCAGCCATCACTTTCTCCACTGAAACATGTTGCTGGCCCTGAACGTTCATTTTTTTTATTTTAAGCAACAGAATCATTATATGTGATGAATACTAGTGGTAAGCCCACTTTTCAAATGATGTGATTAAAGTTTAGATAAATAACCCACTACAGCACACGCAGCTGTTAGACCAAAGAATCAACCCCACTGGCTGAGCTGAGACTGTTCTGACTTAAGACTGCTTTGTTCACCATCTGACTTTCTTTTTCCCTCAGGCCATGCAGTAGCTACGGTTGGGGACATTGACCTTGAACCCAATTTCTAAGGTGGAATCTCAGCCATGCTTCTTCCTAGCTCTGTGACAATGGGGCAGTTGCTATCTCAGTTCTGCTTCAAGAAGGAGTTGTTGAAAAAAATAAGTGAACACATGTATGGTTCTCAGAATTGCACATAATACATGCTGGAGAAAGACAACCTTGCTGGAAGTAAATCTTCCTTCTCCTATGCCACTGCTACTACCAGAAGGCTCTGCCCACATTTAGGGTGGGTCTTCCCAAATCAGTGAAGGCAAGCAAGCCAATCTCCTACAGATGCAGCCATTGGTCAAACTGTTACAGACTATTTCTCAGTTGAAGCTCAGATGATTTTGTTGCAGCATGTTCAGTTTACAATTGACCAGCACAGTGTCTAAGCAGACTTTTCCAGATGCCTACTAGGTTCCCTTCCCTACCATTCTCCCATGCCTTCTGGGAAATCTTCTGGCTCAGGCTTGCCCAGGGGAAGATTCTTCCCAGCTGGGAGAAGCCTAGGGAGTCATACACTCCAGTTGTATGAATAACTGCTTAACATGCTCTTGCTGCTGAATTTCCACACCTAGATCAATGGCTTTTCAGGGAGAGTTCATTCTACCCTATCTCCAGACTGCTTCCACACCCTTAGCACCAATAGGTGCTGCTCAAGGGGGATGGGTGACCTACTTTCTGGGATGGGTGACCTACTTTCTTGTTGAACAGCTGTCACTCATCACTGCTTGTGCAAATACATTTCCTATTGCTGTGACTGAATAAGCAAGACTGGATAACTTATGAGGAGAAGCATGGTTATTATGCTTCTGGAAGCACAGAGGTATAAGAGCATCTTCCAAGCTTCTGGTGAGGACCTTTACTCAGTGTTGTGTAACATGGTAAACAGCGTCATGAGGTGAGACAGAAAAGGATTCCAAATAGAGCTTAGCACTCATAGATGCATTAATTCCTTCATGAAGACAGAGGCCTCCTGAGCCAAGCACCTAATGCCATTGTATGACTTTGTGTGCCAAGTGTCTCTAACATGAAACTTAGGAGATATACCAACAAGAACACTTTCATCTCCAGGCCTCCCCTCAGCTGCCACCATGTCATTTGTAACTCCTAGAAATGTCACATTCCTTTTAGTCTGTTCCTTTTGCACCATCACCTCTGATGAAAGAGGACCAGTAACCATCCTGTGTTACATGATAGCCTTCGTCAACTAGTTCAATCTGCTTCTTCTCTTCTACATTCTGCCAACAAATAATTACCAAGAAACAGTGGGGAAAGGCAATTATGAAAATGAATAAATCTAGGATTACATTTCAGATTATGAGTGATAGAAGCTGGGAAGGGCCTAAAACAAGGTAAAAAGGGTAATTGAATGAGAGAGAGAGAGAGAGAGAGAGAGAGAGAGAGAGAGAGAGAGAGAGAGAGATCGTTCCTGCAGAAAATGGGAAAGGAAGTCCTTTCTTCCTGAGTATGTAGCATCTCAGGGTGAAGTTAGAATGAAGTTAGCAGTAGTGTCTGAAAAGTAGAGTTTGGATCAAGAGAGTCCTTTCATAAAGACATAGACATATGATGAGTATTCAGATGAGTTTTTTCACCCTCTTCATTTCCCCCATTTGGAAAGGTTAGAAAGCCTAGTGACAACTGTATTTCCCAGAATCCCTTTCAGCTGGTGTTGAGCCAATCACCTCTTCGTGCAACAATTTCCTTCAGTGGCTTCTGGCCACTGCTCTTTGTAGGAAGGTTAAGCTTTTTCTGAAGGATATAGAGGCTGACTATGGCTATTTCTTCTAAGGCTATTCTTTCCCCACACAACCAAACACTTCTGGGTGACCCAGCTGTTCCATTACTCCAGCTGCCACTGGGAACCTGCAGCAAGCAAAAAGCCTTCTGCTTATTGGTTCTTACAACAAGCCGTGACTTTTGATTCCCTTAAGCCTGCTCCCATTGATGAGCCCTCCCTCCCTTCCTTCCTCCCTCTCTCTCTTTCTTCCTCTCCTTCCTTCTCTTCCTCCCTCCTTCCCTCCTTCCCTCCAGTTCTGCTCTTCAGTAAACCTTGAGCTTCCTGGGGAAGAGTGGTCCTGAGAAAAGACATAAACAACACTGAAATCAGAGAACAGTACAGGCTGACAGCAAGTATCCAAAGAGCCAGTGCGTGTGTAACAAAACACAGAAAGGGCTCAATGGCTGTTCCAGAATCTTACGTGGAAAAGACGTACCGGAACAGATAAGTCACACCTGGGCTACTATAATGAGTTTTTCTTTGTCTTCTCCAGGGATGTTGCAATCCACACTCTCTCCTCTTCTTGGGGATGGGTCTCACTACTTGGGTAGCTACAGCTGTTTCTCAATAGACGTGTTTGCCCTTCTGCCTGTACCTACCACCTCTGACTTCTCTTCTGAAATGTCCCTAGAGAGAGCTACCTACAGTATGCTTGGCTCTGTTACTCCATTGGTTGTTAATGTACTTGAATGCAATGACAGATTTCCTTGGTCTTAAGTGCTATCATCAATACTCTGCTTGTAATGGAAAGGTTTCTAAGCTCCTCTTAAAGGAATAGCTCTTGGTATCATCTCTGGAGGGGTTCAGTGGAGTGTCAGTCACTCCACTTCTCCACAGTTCACAAGGAAGAGTTCTATATTAGCAAGATGGAAACGCTCACTGATACTGTACAAAACAGTTAAATCAATAACCCAAGATCCCTGAATTTGGAATCTCATTCCTCCATTTTGCTCAATTTAAGTCTCACCAAAAGCTAACAAGTTATTGGCAGCTAATAGCCAATGGTAGAGAAAGACCTTAGCCCCTGGCAAGTCAACAATGTTCCAGTGGACGAGCATTTAACCAAAAATATATGGGCGTCATAAATAGGACTTTATGAATATAAAAAGAAAAATTTGAAGAGGACAGAAAGTTGGGTGTCTAGGGAACAAGGAGTGGATCTAGAGAAGTTTGGGGAGAGGGTAAATATTATTGCAATACTGTGAGGACTTCCCAAAGAACTAATTGGTTTTGGTTTTTAATGTTTAAAGTAGCTTCCTAATTTCATTTTAAACCTCTGTCATTTAGAAACACTGTTGTTTTAAAGTCAGTTTGCATTTTCAGAGGTCTGAATTTAGGAAATATTGATGAGTGTGGCTGTGGTTCTCCCTTCCTTTATTCCTTTGTTTATTTTTCCATTCATTTAGGATGATGGGAGATTTAACCCAGGGAGCTTGATGTGTTAAGTAAGCATTCTGCTCTAAGCTGCCTCTTCATTCTTGTTTGTTTCATTTTTAATTGATAGTAATAATAGACATAGCCACAGCGTGATGCTTAAATACAAGAATGTATTGCAAAATGATTGAATAGGAGTTAATTAGCATACCTACAACTACACATATTTATCATGTATTCACAAGGAGAGCATTTTAAGCCATTTCTTCCAGTTATTTTGAAATACACACTATACCATTATTAACTATATTTGCCTTGATGTGCTGTAGAACACCTGGACTTGGTCTTACTAAGGAAGACTTGGCACCACTGAGCACACTTCCTGTTCCTTGGTTTCCTGACCACTTTCCCTTCTTTGTAAGCTCTCTCCTGCTTTCTCCTTCTATGAATTCAACTTTGCGGGGATTTCACATAAAAGTGGTTGTATGAAAGCATTCTTTATTTGCTTGACTTATTTTGCAGAGCAAAATGCCCCCTAGGTTTATGCACAAATCCCCTTCTCCGTGTAATCTGCTAGAGTGAACATTTAGGATCTGGATTTTGAAGCCATGGAAGATTACGGGATTGTCAACAACCTGAGGACTTCAGGGAAATGTCCTGCAATACTCACTCTTCTATTACCAACCCTTCACCTTACTCTTGCTAGGCAAATACTGCTCATCCTTCTAGACTGATTCAAATCCTCTTTTTTCCCATAAAGATCTGTTCTGTCCTTAATCATCTCCATTATTATTTGACAACGAGTTTGTTGACAAATCCCCACATCTGGCTCTGAATTGTTCTTCAACTAATGGAACTTCAAACTATGATAAGGACTACCTAATGAAACAAGTATTTTAATGGTATTCTTGGTTGTCCTACGTTATAGCTCTACAGTGATTTAAACATGTTCTGGAAAAGGAATAGATTTCTTGAAGTCTTCCAGTGGTGGAGACAGCCCAGTAAAAGAGAGCACTAGCTCATAGTCTATGAATATCTTTGGTGTCTGGCCAAACAACAGGACTAAGGACATGGCTGGAGCTCAGGATTTCCCACAGGACATATGTGCTCCATGATGTTCCTTTCTTCTCTCAGCCCATGGCACGTCAGTCATTATTTCAGTACCACATCTATAGCTCAGACTCAGCTCATTTGGAAGAATATTCCGTGTCCTCATTTTCTCTTCTACTAAGGCTTAAATTTGAATTAGCACTTTGCTGTTACGTCAGATAAAGTTATTTCCCTATTTTTGGTGTTTTTTATTTCTTTTTGTCTTTTATTGCTTTTTTATTTATATTTCATATGTTATCCCCTTTCTAAGTTTCACCTCCAGAAATCTGATATCCTATTCTCCTCCACCCCACCCCACCCACTTCTATGAGGGTGCTCCCTCACCCACCTGCCCACTCCCTCCCACCTTCCCGCCCTGACATTCCCCTACACTGGGGCATCAAGCCTTGACAGGACCAAAGGCTCCTCCTCCCATTGATGCCAGAAAAAGGCTATCCTCTGCTACAAATGCAGATAGAGCCATAGGTCCATCCCTGTGTTCTCTCAGGATCGTGATTTAGTCCCTGCGAGCTCTGGAGGGTTATTTTGGTTTTTATATACAAATAATCCTGGCCTGTTCCCAGTTGTTTTTCCTGTATTTTAGTTCTAGGATATCTGTGTAGGCATGCATTTCTCAGACAGACTGCTTAATATCTTCCTTTAAATGCAAATGAATCCATTACAAGCAGGTGTAATTCTCCAACTACTCTGTTCATTACATCTATTCTGCTGTATCTGAACGTTTACAGATTGAAGTCCTTATTATTTATTTTAAAAACTTGCTTTTATTTCTCACTTGCATTATACCTAGGTCATTATACTGATTTTTTTATTACGAATATAAGTATAATATCTGCAAATTTCATTTTGGTAAATGAGGCATTGCAGATTATTTGTTATATAAGGAGATATTAACTACAGTAAGCTTGAGAACCATTAATCTATTATAATACTTTATTTTACTGAAGAAGAAGATAGCAATGTAAAGAGAGATTAAATGGCCCAATCACTAAGTTGCTGATCTGGGAGTAAAACCCTGAGCTGCCTTGCAGTCCAGTTCTCTGATTTCGTCCTCTGATTTTGGTGGAATACTGAGTAGTTACTTCTGCTGCAGGATTATACTCACGGTGTCCATGAGGACGGAGATATTCGGTACAATCCTTTTTAAAACTCAGCACAGTAACTAATATAGCAGTAAACATATAGTAGTTATTTAATTTGTTCTGAATGCAGCAGACTGGGTTGCACTGAATAACATTTCATTGAAACAAAGTGATTTGAACTACATAGTGGGATGGATGTGAATGCTTATAGAAAATGATGTCTCTCAGTTTGAAACAATCAGAGCCCCAAGTTCTGGGCCAGGAAGCCACAGCTGGCAGAACCATGTGGGAGTTCCTTGTTAATTCTGCCCTGTCACTCTCTAGCATCCAGGTTCCCAATAAGGATTATCATTCAGTAGTTGCTTTTCTTGGCTTATGGCCTTCCCACTGACCTAGTAACTTCCATTTCAGATTGTTTCTCTACCAACCGTCTCCCACGGGACATAGACTGATTCCACTATTTCCTCCCAACTTCTAAGTTCTAAAGAATTCTCAGCAAGAATTTAGTCAGTCTCTTACATTTCATTATTTTAGCCCTCAACTTTTCCTGGGTTTTTATGAGTATGCTATAACAACTTTGGTCCAAGGTGAGATGTTTTGGTGGCAAGGGCTGACTCTACATGTCAATGGAAATGGCACCAAAATACCACCATACTTCCAAATTAGACATATTCTTGTCTTTTGAGTATATGTGTATATATGATTCCAACATAGATATTCAGGAGAAAAAGAATTGGGGTCCTATACCTAACTCAGGCACTAAAATTGGAAACAAATACCAAGGAGGTAGGACACATATGAAGAAATTTCAAGAGCTCCAGGTGGAACAATGAAATCATGGAAATTCTAACCTACAAGGGAGAAAATACATGGGGCAGTTATGAAAAGATGGCCATTATGGGCCTAGATATGACAGTGTGAGCATTAACATTAAACCAATTTTGTTTTCACATGTAACATTTGACTGCACATATACAACTCTTTCCACTACTATCACCCCCACCAGCAGTAACAACATGGAAACAATGACAACAGCAACCAAAGTAGACCTGTTTTGTAATTGATATTTAAAAGTTATAAGATCATTTCTACTAAACTACCTAGGGCTAGTGAATTCATAAATCTTGGAGGAAACCTTACAAACACCACTTTACTAGCCAACATAACCCCAATTTAATCCTGTATATTGGTCCTTATACCAACAAATAGACGTAGTTCTCACCCCTCATCAAGGAGACATCTCTTTGCCAGAGAAGGAGAACATTATCATAAGCACAACTGATCAAAATGCAGAATTGTGGAGTCCAGAGCCAAGACCCAACTGGAAAGTCTACGAAACAACTCCTGCACCTAAGTGTAGAGAGAATCCCTTTGTTCTGTATGGAAGCGTCACCTGTCAATTAAAAAGAAAACTGTTGGATTAGCTTATGCAGGAAATAGGAGATGGGAGTTCTAACAGGGAGAGAGAATTATGGGACAGAGTCAAGTGCTGGAAGGAATTAGCCCAGAACACTGATGGAGATGGCTGTATGAACCCTGAGGAGACGTAACTAGTCCTGTAAGTTCATAGAATAGAATAAGTAGAATAATTGAGTTATGAACTAACAAGAGCTAACCAAAGATTTTGGCCTAGGCATTTATTTATAAATAATTCACTCTAGGATACCTAAGGCTCAGTGATCACCATGGAAGGAAGGTAGACAAATTCTAAGAGCCAGAGGAAGAGGGAGTTGTTTGAAGACTGTGTCTTCGAGGAATGTTGGAAGCTATGTGTCTGAAGTCTCACCACCATGACTTACTAATCCTGACCTGAACAAAAATGAGGGCAATATGTGGGTTTCTGTGGAAAGGGGGAACCTACAAGGCCTCAGCCCTAAAGTGAGAACTAGAGACTGGGAAGGAATGCTGGAAGCAAGAGAAATCAACACAAATTTGTTATCGAGTACCAGCTAATAAACCCTGAAAACAGTAACATTATCCAGATTCACCAGGTTCAGTATATGTCTATAGGAGTACTCTGTGTGTGTGTGTGTGTGTGTGTGTGTGTGTGTGTGTGTGTGTGATAACTTTTTTTCACCTTTATTGACTTGGGTATTTCTTATTTACATTTTGGTTGTTATTCCCTTTACCACTTTCCAGGCAAACATCCCCCTAACCCCTCCCCCTCCCCTTCTCTATGGGTGTTCCCCTACCCATACTTCCCACATTACCATCCTCCCCCCAACAATCACATTCACTGGGGGTTCAGTCTTGGCAGGACCAAGGGCTTCCCCTTCCACTGGTGCTCTTACTAGGCTATTCATTGCTACCTATGAGGTTGGAGCCCAGGGTCAGTCCATGTATAGTCTTTGGGTAGTGGCTTAGTCCCTGGAACCTCTGGTTGCCTGGCATTGTTGTTCATATGGGGTCTCAAGCCCCTTCAAGCTCTTTCTCTGATTCCTTAAATGTGGGTCCTGTTCTCAGTTCAGTGGTTTAACGATGGCATTCGCCTATGTATTTGCTGTATTCTGGCTGTGTCTCTCAGGAGCGATCTACATCCGGCTCTTGTCGGCCTGCACTTCTTTGCTTCATCCATCTTATCTAGTTTGGTGGCTGTATATGTATGGGCCACATGTGGGGCAGGCTCTGAATGGTTGTTCTTTCTGCCTCTGTTCTAAACTTTGCCTCCCTATTCCCTCCCAAAAGGTATTCTTGTTCCCCTTTTAAAGAAGGAGTGAAGCATTCGCATTTGGTCATCCTTCTTGAGTTTCATGTGTTCTGTGCATCTAGGGTAATTCGAGCATTTGGGCTAATAGCCACTTATCAATGAGTGCATACCATGTGTGTTTTTCTGTGATTGGGTTACCTCACTCAGGATGATATTTTCCAGTTCCATCCATTTGCCTATAAATTTTATAAAGTCATTGTTTTTGATAGCTGAGTAATATTCTATTGTGTAGATGTACTACATTTTCTGTATCCATTCTTTGGTGAAGGGCATCTGGGTTCTTTCCAGCTTCTGGCTATTATAAATAAGGCTGCTATGAACATAGTGGAGCACGTGTCTTTTTTATATGTTGGGGCATCTTGTGGGTATATGCCCAAGAGAGGTATAGCTGGGTCCTCAGGTAGTTCAATGTCCAATTTTCTAAGGAACCTCCAGACTGATTTCCAGAATGGTTGTACCAGTCTGCAATTCCACCAACAATGGAGGAGTGTTCCTCTTTCTCCACATCCTTTCCAGCATCTGCTGTCATTTGAGTTTTTGATCTTAGCCATTCTCACTGGTGTGAGGTGAAATCTCAGGGTTGTTTTGATTTGCATTTCCCTTATGACTAAAGATGTTGAACATTTCTTTAGGTGTTTCTCAGTCATTTGGCATTCCTCAGCTGTGAATTCTTTGTTTAGCTCTGAACACCATTTTTAATAGGGTTATTTGTCTCCCTGCAGTCTCACTTCTTGAGTTCTTTGTATATTTTGGATATAAGCCCCCTATCAGTTGTAGATTGGTAAAGATCTTTTCCCAATCTGTTGGTTGCCGTTTTGTCCTAACCACAGTGTCCTTTACCTTACAGAAGCTTTGCAGTTTTATGAGATCCCATTTGTCGATTCTTGATCTTAGAGCATAAGCCGTTGGTGTTTTGCTCAGGAAATTTTCTCCAGTGCCCATGTGTTTGAGATTCTTCCCCACTTTTTCTTCTATTAGTTTGAGTGTATCTGGTTTGATGTGGAGGTCCTTGATCCACTTGGACTTAAGGTTTATACACGGTAATAAGCATGAATCCATCTGCATTCTTCTACATGCTGACCTCCAGTTGAACCAGCACCATTTGCTAAAAATGCTATCTTTTTTCCATTGGATGGTTTTGGCTCTTTGTCAAAAATCAAGTGACCATAGGTGTGTGGGTTCATTTCTGGGTCTTCAATTCTATTCCACTGGTCTATCTGTCTGTCTCTGTACCATTACCATGCAGTTTTTATCACTATTGCTCTGTAATACTGCTTGAGTTCACGGATAGTGATACCCCCAGAAGACCTTTTAATTGTTGAGATAGCTTTAGCTATCCTGGTTTTTTTGTTATTCCAGATGTATTTGCAAATTGTTCTAACTCTTTGAAGAATTGGGTTGGAATTTTGAGGGGGATTGCATTGAATCTGTAGATCGCTTTTGGTAAAATGGCCACTTTTACTATATTAATCTTGCCAATCCATGAGCATGGGAGGTCTTTCCATCTTCTGCGATCTTCTTCAGTTTCTTTCTTCAGAGGCTTGAAGTTCTTATCATACAGGTCTTTCACTTGTTTGGTTAAAGTCACCCCAAGGTATTTTATATCATTTGGGACTGACTATTATGAAGGGTGTCGTTTCCCTAATTTCTTTCTCGGCTTGTTTCTCTTTTGTGTAGAGGAAGGCTACTGATTTATTTGATTTACTTTTATACCCAGCCATGTTTCTGAAGGTTTAGTAGTTCTCTGGTGGAACTTTTGGGAACACTTAAATATACTATCATATCATCTGCAAACAGTGATGTTTTGACTTCTTCTTTTCTAATCTGTATCCCTTTGATCTCCTTTTGTTGTCTGATTGCCCTGGCTAGAACATCAAGAACTATTTTGAATAAGTAGGGAGAGAGTGGGCAGCATTGTCTAGTCCCTGATTTTAGTGGGATGGCTTCAAGTTTCTCTTCATTTAGTTTAATGTTAGCTACTACTTTGCTGTATATGGGCCTTGAATTCCTGTTCTTTCCAGGACTTTTATCATGAAGGGGTGTTGAATTTTGTCAAATGCTTTCTCAGCACCTAATGAAATGATCATGTGGTTTTGTTCTTTCAGTTTGTTTATATAATGGATTACGTTGATGGTTTTCCGTATATTAAACCATCCCTCCATGCCTGGGATGAAGCCTACTTGATCGTGATGGATGATTGTTTTGATGTGCTCTTGGATTCGGTTTGCAAGAATTTTATTGAGTATTTTTGTGTCGATATTTATAAGGCAAATTGGTCTGAAGTTCTCTTTCTTTGTTGGGTCTTTGTGTGGTTTAGGTATAAGAGTAATCGTGGCTTCGTAGAAGGAATTCAGTAACACTCCATCTGTTTCAATTTTGTAGAAGTTTGGACAGTATTGGTATGAAGTCTTCTATGAAGGTCTGATAGAATTCTGTACTGAAACTGTCTGGACCTGGGCTCTTTTTGGTTGGGAGACCTTTAATGACTGCTTCTATTTCTTTACCGGTTATGGGATGGCTAAATGGTTTATCTGTTCCTGATTTATCTTTGGTACCTGGTATCTGTCTAGGAAATTGTCCATTTCCTGCATATTTTCAAGTTTTGTTGAATATAGGCTTTTGTAGTAGGATCTGATGATTTTTTGGATTTCCTCTGATTCTGTAATTATTTCTACCTTTTCATTTCTGATTTTGTTAATTTGGACACATTCTCTGTGTCCTCTTGTTAGTCTGGCTAAGGGTTTATCTATCTTGTTGATTTTCTCAAAGAACCAACTTTTGTTTCTGTTGATTCTTTCTATGGTCCTTTTTGTTTCTACTTGGTTGATTTCAGCTCTGAGTTTGATCATTTCCTGCCTTCTACTCCTTCTGGGTGTATTTGCTTCTTTTTGTTCAAGAGCTTTTATGTGTGCTGTCAAGCTGCTGACATATGCTCTTTCCTGTTTCTTTCTGCAGGCACTCAGAGCTATGAGTTTTCCTCTTAGCACAGCTTTCATTGTGTCCCATAAGTTTGGGTATGTTGTACCTTCATTTTCATTAAAATCTAAGAAGTCTTTAATTTCTTTCTTTATTTCTTCCTTGGCCAGGTTATCATTGAGTAGAGCACTGTTCAACTTCCATGTATATGTGGATGTTCGTCCCTTATTTTTATATATATATATATATATATATATATATATTTTTATTAACTTGAGTATTTCTTATATACATTTCAAGTGTTATTCCCTTTCCCGGTATCCGGGCAAACATCCCCCTCCCCCCTCCCCTTCCTTATGGGTGTTCCCCTCCCAACCCTCCCCCCATTGCCGCCCTCCCCCCACCAGTCTAGTTCACTGGGGGTTCAGTCTTAGCAGGACCCAGGGCTTCCCCTTCCACTGGTGCTCTTACTAGGATATGCATTGCTACCTATGAGGTCAGAGTCCAGGGTCAGTCCATGTATAGCCTTTGGGTAGGGGCTTAGTCCCTGGAAGCTCTGGTTGCTTGGCATTGTTGTACATATGGAGTCTCGAGCCCCTTCAAGCTCTTCCCGTTCTTTCTCTGATTCCTTCAACGGGGGTCCTATTCTCAGTTCAGTGGTTTGCTGCTGGCATTCGCCTCTGTATTTGCTGTATTCTGGCTGTGTCTCTTAGGAGCGATCTACATCCGGCTCCTGTCGGTCTGCACTTCTTTGCTTCATCCATCTTGTCTAATTGGGTGGCTATATATGTATGGGCCACATGTGGGGCAGACTCTGAATGGGTGTTCCTTCAGTCTCTGTTTTAATCTTTGCCTCTCTCTTCCCTGCCAAGGGTATTCTTGTTCCCCCTTTAAAGAAGGAGTGAAGCATTCACATTTTGATCATCCGTCTTGAGTTTCATTTGCTCTAGGCATCTAGGGTAATTCAAGCATTTGGGCTAATAGCCACTTATCAATGAGTGCATACCATGTATGTCTTTCTGTGATTGGGTTAGCTCACTCAGGATGATGTTTTCCAGTTCCAACCATTTGCCTACGAATTTCATAAAGTTGTTGTTTTTGATAGCTGAGTAATATTCCATAGTGTAGATGTACCACATTTTCTATATCCATTCCTCTGTTGAAGGGCATCTGGGTTCTTTCCAGCTTCTGGCTATTATAAATAAGGCTGCAATGAACATAGTGGAGCACGTGTCTTTTTTATATGTTGGGGCATCTTTTGGGTACATGCCCAAGAGAGGTATAGCTGGATCCTCAGGCAGTTCAATGTCCAGTTTTCTGAGAATTCTCCAGACTGATTTCCAGAATGGTTGTACCAGTTTGCAATCCCACCAACAATGGAGGAGTGTTCCTCTTCCTCCACATCCTCGCCAGCATCTGTTGTCCCCTGAGTTTTTGATCTTAGCCATTCTCACTGGTGTGAGGTGAACTCTCAGGGTTGTTTTGATTTGCATTTCCCTTATGACTAAAGATGTTGAACATTTCTTTAGGTGTTTCTCAGCCATTCGGCATTCCTCAGCTGTGAATTCTTTGTTTAGCTCTGAACCCCATTTTTTAATAGGGTTATTTGTTTCCCTGTGGTCTAACTTCTTGAGTTCTTTGTATATTTTGGATATAAGGCCTCTATCTGTTGTAGGATTGGTAAAGATCTATTCCCAATCTGTTGGTTGCCGTTTTGTCCTAACCACCGTGTCCTTTGCCTTACAGAAGCTTTGTAGTTTTATGAGATCCCATTTGTCGATTCTTGATCTTAGAGTGTTAGCCATTGGTGTTTGTTTAGGAAATTTTTTCCAGAGCCCATGTGTTCCAGATGCTTCCCTAGTTTTTCTTCTATTAGATTGAGTGTGTCTGGTTTGATGTGGAGGTCATTGATCCACTTGGATTTAAGCTTTGTACAGGGTGATAAGCATGGATCGATCTGCATTCTTCTACATGTTGACCTCCAGTTGAACCAGCACCATTTGCTGAAAATGCTATCTTTTTTCCATTTGATGGTTTTGGCTCCTTAGTCAAAAATCAAGTGACCATAGGTGTGTGGGTTCATTTCTGGGTCTTCAATTCTATTCCATTGGTCTATCTGTCTGTCTCTGTACCAATACCATGCAGTTTTTATCACTATTGCTCTGTAATACTGCTTGAGTTCAGGGATAGTGATTCCCCCTGAAGTCCTTATATTGTTGAGGATAGCTTTAGCTATCCTGGGTTTTTTGTTATTCCAGATGAATTTGCAAATTGTTCTGTCTAATTCTTTGAAGAATTGGATTGGTATTTTGATGGGGATTGCATTGAATCTGTAGATTGCTTTTGGTAAAATGGCCATTTTTACTATATTAATCCTGCCAATCCATGAGCATGGGAGATCTTTCCATCTTCTGAGGTCTTCTTCAATTTCCTTCTTCAGTGTCTTGTAGTTCTTATTGTACAGATCTTTTACTTGCTTGGTTAAAGTCACACCGAGGTACTTTATATTATTTGGGTCTATTATGAAGGGTGTCGTTTCCCTAATTTCTTTCTCGGCTTGTTTCTCTTTTGTGTAGAGGAAGGCTACTGATTTATTTGAGTTAATTTTATACCCAGCCACTTTGCTGAAGTTGTTTATCAGCTTTAGTAGTTCTCTGGTGGAACTTTTGGGATCACTTAAATACACTATCATATCATCTGCAAAGAGTGATATTTTGACTTCTTCTTTTCCGATCTGTATCCCCTTGACCTCCTTTTGTTGTCTGATTGCTCTGGCTAGAACTTCAAGAACTATATTGAATAAGTAGGGAGAGAGTGGGCAGCCTTGTCTAGTCCCTGATTTTAGTGGGATTGCTTTGAATTTCTCTCCATTTAGTTTAATGTTAGCAACTGGTTTGCTATATATGGCTTTTACTATGTTCAGGTATGGGCCTTGAATTCCTATTCTCTCCAGGACTTTTATCATGAAGGGGTGTTGAATTTTGTCAAATGCTTTCTCAGCGTCTAATGAAATGATCATGTGGTTTTGTTCTTTCAGTTTGTTTATATAATGGATCACGTTGATGGTTTTCCGTATATTAAACCATCCTTTCATGCCTGGGATGAAGCCTACTTGGTCATGGTGGATGATTGTTTTGATGTGCTCTTGGATTCGGTTTGCCAGAATTTTGTTGAGTATTTTGGCATCGATATTCATAAGGGAAATTGGTCTGAAGTTCTCTTTCTTTGTTGTGTCTTTGTGTGGTTTAGGTATAAGAGTAATTGTGGCTTCGTAGAAGGTATTCGGTAGTGATCCATCTGTTTCAATTTTGTGGAATAGTTTGGATAATATTGGTAGGAGGTCTTCTATGAAGGTTTGGTAGAATTCTGCACTAAACCCGTCTGGACCTGGGCTCTTTTTGGTTGGGAGACCTTTAATGACTGCTTCTATTTCCTTAGGAGTTATGGGGTTGTTTAACTGGTTTCTCTGTTCCTGATTTAACTTCGGTACCTGGTATCTGTCTAGGAAATTATCCATTTCCTGAAGATTTTCAAGTTTTGTTGAATATAGGTTTTTATAGTAAGATCTGATGATTTTTTGAATTTCCTCTGAATCTGTTGTTATGTCTCCCTTTTCATTTCTGATTTTGTTAATTTGGACGCACTCTCTGTGTCCTCTCGTTAGTCTGGCTAAGGGTTTATCTATCTTGTTGATTTTCTCAAAGAACCAACTATTGGTTCTGTTGATTCTTTCTATGGTCCTTTTTGTTTCTACTTGGTTGATTTCAGCTCTGAGTTTGATTATTTTCTGCCTTCTACTCCTCCTGGGTGTATGTGCTTCTTTTTGTTCTAGAGCTTTTATGTGTGCTGTCAAGCTGCTGACATATGCTCTTTCCTGTTTCTTTCTGCAGGCACTCAGCGCTATGAGTTTTCCTCTTAGCACAGCTTTCATTGTGTCCCATAATTTTGGGTATGTTGTACCTTCATTTTCATTAAATTCTAAAAAGTTTTTAATTTCTTTCTTTATTTCTTCCTTGACCAGGTTATCATTGAGTAGAGCATTGTTCAATTTCCAAGTGTATGTGGGCATTCTTCCTTGATTGTTATTGAAGACCAGTTTTAGGCCGTGGTGGTCCGATAGCACGCATGGGATTATTTCTATCTTTCTGTACCTGTTGAGGCCCGTTTTTTGACCAATTATATGGTCAATTTTGGAGAAAGTACCATGAGGAGCTGAGAAGAAGGTATATCCTTTTGCTTTAGGATAGAATGTTCTATAAATATCCGTTAAGTCCATTTGGCTCATGACTTCTCTTAGTCTGTCGACATCACTGGTTAATTTCTGTTTCCATGATCTGTCCATTGATGAGCGTGGGGTGTTGAAATCTCCCACTATTATTGTGTGAGGTGCAATGTGTGTTTTGAGCTTTAGTAAGGTTTCTTTTACGTATGTAGGTGCCCTTGTATTTGGGGCATAGATATTTAGGATTGAGAGTTCATCTTGGTGGATTTTTCCTTTGATGAATATGAAGTGTCCTTCCTTATCCTTTTTGATGACTTTTAATTGAAAATTGATTTTATTTGATATTAGAATGGCTACTCCAGCTTGCTTCTTCTGACCATTTGCTTGGAAAATTGTTTTCCAGCCTTTCACTCTGAGGTAATGTCTGTCTTTGTCTCTGAGGTGTGTTTCCTGTAGGCAGCAGAATGCAGGGTCCTCGTTGCGTATGTAGTTTGTTAATCTATGTCTTTTTATTGGGGAGTTGAGGCCATTGATGTTGAGAGATATTAAGGAATAGTGATTATTGCTTCCCGTTATATTCATATTTGGATGTGAGGTTATGTTTGTGTGCTTTCATTCTCTTTGTTTTGTTGCCAAGACGATTAGTTTCTTGCTTCTTCTAGGTTATAGCTTGCCTCCTTATGTTGGGCTTTACCATGTATTATCCTTTGTAGTGCTGGATTTGTAGAAAGATATTGTGTAAATTTGGTTTTGTCATGGAATATCTTGGTTTCTCCATCTATGTTAATTGAGAGTTTTGCAGGATACAGTAACCTGGGCTGGCATTTGTGTTCTCTTAGGGTCTGTATGACATCTGTCCAGGATCTTCTGGCCTTCATAGTTTCTGGCGAGAAGTCTGGTGTGATTCTGATAGGTCTGCCTTTATATGTTACTTGACCTTTTTCCCTTACTGCTTTTAATATTCTTTCTTTATTTTGTGCGTTTGCTGTTTTGACTATTATGTGACGGGAGGTGTTTCTTTTCTGGTCCAATCTATTTGGAGTTCTGTAGGCTTCTTGTATGCCTATGGGTATCTCTTTTTTTAGATTAGGGAAGTTTTCTTCTATGATTTTGTTGAAGATATTTACTGGTCCTTTGAGCTGGGAGTCTTCACTCTCTTCTATACCTATTATCCTTAGGTTTGATCTTCTCATTGAGTCCTGGATTTCCTGTATGTTTTGGACCAGTAGCTTTTTCTGCTTTACATTATCTTTGACAGTTGAGTCAATGATTTCTATGGAATCTTCTGCTCCTGAGATTCTCTCTTCCATCTCTTGTATTCTGTTGGTGAAGCTTGTATCTACAGCTCCTTGTCTCTTCTTTTGATTTTCTATATCCAGGGTTGTTTCCATGTGTTCTTTCTTGATTGCTTCTATTTCCATTTTTAATTCCTTCAACTGTTTGATTGTGTTTTCCTGGAATTCTTTCAGGGATTTTTTCGATTCCTCTCTGTAGGCTTCTACTTGTTTATTAATGTTTTCCTGTGTTTCCCTAAGGGAGTTCTTCACATCTTTCTTGAAGTCCTCCAGCATCATGATCAAATATGATTTTGAAACTAGATCTTGCTTTTCTGGTGTGTTTGGATATTCCATGTTTGTTTTGGTGGGAGAATTGGGCTCCGATGATGCCATGTAGTCTTGGTTTCTGTTGCTTAGGTTCCTGCACTTGCCTCTCGCCATCAGATTATCTCTAGTGTTACTTTGTTCTGCTATTTCTGACAGTGGCTAGACTGTCCTATAAGCCTGTGTGTCAGGAGTGCTGTAGACCTGTTTTCCTGTTTTCTTTCAGCCAGTTATGGGAACAGAGTGTTCTGCTTTCGGGCGTGTAGTTTTTCCTCTCTACAGGTCTTCAGCTGTTCCTGTGGGCCTGTGTCTTGAGTTCACCAGGCAGCTTTCTTGCAAAAGAAAAGTTGGTCTTACCTGTGGTCCCGAGGCTCAAGTTCGCTCGTGGGGTGCTGCCCACGGGCTCTCTGTGGCGGCAGCAACCAGGAATACCTGTGCCGCCTCTTCCGGGAGCTTCAGTGCACCAGGGTTCCAGATGGCCTTTGGTGTTTTCCTCTGGCGTCCGAGATGTATGTACAGAGATCAGTCTCTTCTGGTTTCCCAGGCTTGTCTGCCTCTCTGAAGGTTTAGCTCTCCCTCCCACAGGATTTGGGTGCAGAGAACTGTTTATCCGGTCTGTTTCCTTCAGGGTCCGGCGGTGTCTCTGGCAGGGGTCCTGCCGCTCCTGGGCCCTCCCCCACGGGAGCCCAGAGGCCTTATACGGTTTCCTCTTGGGCCAGGGATGTGGGCAGGGGTGAGCAGTGTTGGTGGTCTCTTCTGCTCTGCAGCCTCAGGAGTGCCCACCTGACCAGGCGGTTGGGTCTCTCTCTCACCGGGTCTGGGAGCAGAGAGCTGCTGCGGGCCGGGATCCGCGGGTGTGGGACTTCCGGTAAACACAGAACGTGCCCGGTCCTAGAGGAATTCTGCTTCCGTGTGTCCCAAGCTCACCAGGCAGCTTTCTTGCAGCAGAAAAGTTGGTCTTACCTGTGGTCCCGAGGCTCAAGTTCGCTCGTGGGGTGCTGCCCACGGGCTCTCTGCAGTGGCAGCAACCAGGAAGACCTGCGCCGCCCCTTCCGGGAGCTTCAGTGCACCAGGGTTCCAGATGGCCTTTGGCTTTTTCCTCTGGCGTCCAAGATGTGTGTGCAGAGAGCAGTCTCTTCTGGTTTCCCAGGCTTGTCTGCCTCTCTCAAGGTTTAGCTCTCCCTCCCACGGGATTTGGGTGCAGAGAACTGTTTATCCGGTCTGTTTCTTTCAGGTTCCGGCGGTGTCTCTGGCAGGGGTCCTGCCGCTCCTGGGCCCTCCCCCACGGGAGCCCAGAGGCCTTATACAGTTTCCTCTTGGGCCAGGGATGTGGGCAGGGGTGAGCAGTGTTGGTGGTCTCTTCCGCTCTGCAGCCTCAGGAGTCCCCTTAATTTTTTTTGAAGACCAGCTTTAGTCCATAGTGGTCTGATAGGATGCATGGGATTATTTCTATCTTTCTGTATGTATTGAGGCCTGTTTTATGACCAATTATATGGTCCATTTTTTGAGAAAGTACCATGAGGTGGTGAGAAGAAGGTATATCCTTTTGTTTTAGGATAGAATGTTCTATACATATCTGTTAAGTCCATTTGGTTCATGACTTCTCTTAGTTTGTCTATGTCTCTGTTTAATTTCTGTTTCCATGATCTGTCCATTGATGAGAGTGGAGTGTTGAAATCTCCTACTATTATTGAGGTGCAATGTGTGCTTTGAGCTTCAGTAAGGTTTCTTTTATGTATGTAGGTGCCCTTGTATTTGAGGCATAGATAATTAGGATTGAGAGTTCATCTTGGTGGATTTTTCCTTTGATGAATATGAAGTGTCCTTCCTTATCTTTTTGGATGACTTTTGGTTGAAAATCGATTTTATTCGATATTAGACTGGCTACTCCAGCTTGCTTCTTCAGAGCATTTGCTTGGAAAGTTGTTTACCAGTCTTTCACTCTGATGTAGTCTCTGTCTTTTTCTCTGAGGTGTGTTTCCTATAGGCAGCAGAATTCAGGGTCCTCATTGCGTATCCAGTTTGTTAATCTATGTCTTTTTATTGGGGAGTTGAGACCATTGATGTTGAGAGATATTAAGGAATGGTGATTGTTGCTTCCTGTTATATTCATATTTGGATGTGAGGTTATGTTTGTGTGCTTTTCTTCTCTTTGTTTTGTTGTCAAGACAATTAGTTTCTTGCTTTTTCTAGAGTGTACCTTGCCTCCTTTTGTGGGCTTTACCATTTATTATCTATTGTAGGGCTGGATTTGCAGAAAGATATTGTGTAAATTTGGTTTTGTCATGGAATATCTTGGCTTCTCCATCTATGTTAATCGAGAGTTTTGCTGGACACTGTAACCTGAGCCGGTGTTTGTGTTCTTTTAGGGTCTATATGACATCTGTCCAGGATCTTCTGGCTTTCATTGTCTCCTTTG
Organism: Rattus norvegicus; assembly: GCF_021556685.1. NCBI lineage: Eukaryota > Metazoa > Chordata > Mammalia > Rodentia > Muridae > Rattus > Rattus norvegicus. The sequence goes on from NC_141548.1 coordinate 53,017,620, forward strand.
AGAAGTCTACTATAGAAGTCTGATAGGTCTGCCTTTATATGTTACTTGACCTTTTTCACTTACTGCTTTTAATATTCTTTCTTTGTTTTGTGTGTTTGTTGTTTTGACTGTTGCGATGGGAGGAGTTTCATTTCTGCTTCAATCTATTTGGACTTCTGTAGGCTTCTTGTATGTTTATGGGCATCTCTTTCTTTAGGTTAGGGAAGTTTTCTTCTATGATTTTGTTGAAGATATTTACTGGTCCTTTGAGCTGGGAGTCTTCACTCTCTTCTATACCTATTATCCTTAGGTTTGATCTCATTGTGTACTGGATTTCCTGTATATTTTGGACCAGTAGCTTTTTCCGCTTTACATTATCTTTGACAGTTGTGTCAATGATTTCTATGGAATCTTTTCCTCCTGAGATTCTCTCTTCTATCTCTCTTATATTCTGTTTGTGATGCTTGTATCTATGGCTCCTTTTCTCTTCCTTTGGTTTTCTATATACAGGGTTGTCTCCTTTTGTGCTTTCTTTATTGCTTCTATTTCCATTTTTAATTCCTTCACCTGTTTGATTGTGTTTTCCTATAATTCTTCCAGGGATTTTTGTGATTCCTGTCTATAGGCTTCTACTTGTTTATTTATGTTTTCCTGTGTTTCTCTAATGGAGTTCTTTATAACTTTCTTGAAGTCCTCCAACATCATGATCAAATGTGATTTAAAATCAAGATCTTGCTTTTCTGGTGTGTTTGGATATTCAGTGTTTGCTTTGGTGGGAGAATTGGGCTCCGATGATTCCATGTAGTCATCACCAAGTTTGATTGATACTAAGTTGCTTGTATTCCTGCGCTTGCCTCTCACTGTCAGGTTGTCTCTGGTGTTACCTTGTTCTGCTATTTCTGACAGTGACTAGACCATCCTATAGGCCTGTGTGTCAGGAGTGCTGTAGACCTGTTTTCTTGTTCTCTTTCAGCCAGTTATTGGAACTGAGTATTCTGCTTTTGGGCCTGTAGTCTTTCCTGTCTACTGATCTTCAGCTGTTCCTGTGGGCTTGTGTCCTGAGTCCACCAGGAAGGTCACTGGAGCAGAAAAGTTGGTCTTACCTGTGGTTCCGCAGCTGAAGTTGCTCCTGGGGGGCTGCTTTTGAGCTGTCCATGAGGGCTGTAACCAGGAGGGCCTTGCCGCCTTTTCCCAGGACCCTTGTGCACCAGGGTTCCAGATGGCATTAGGTGTTTTCCTCTGGAGTCAGAAATGTGGGCAGAGTGTAGTCTCTTCTGGCTTCCCAGGTGTGTCTGCCCCTGTGAAGGTTTAGCTCTCCCTCCCATTGGATTTGGGTGAAGGGAACTGTTAACCGGGTCCCTTCAGGTCTGGGCAGTGTCTGGACCACAGGGGACCTGCTGCTTGAGTCGATAACTATTTATTTAAAAGGACATGACTTTGAAAGGGAGTAAGGAAGGGTATATGGGAGCCTTTGTAGGAAGGAAATGGGTGGGGAAATAATGAAATTATAATCTCAAAATATTTTTAAAAATTCAGTGCTACTTCTAATAACTAAGAAGCTATTTGAGTGAAGTTTAAATTAAAAATATCTTTCTTAAACACACATGGTATGCACTCATTGATATGTGGATATTAGCCCAAAAGCTCTAATTACCCAAGATGCAATTTACAGACCACAGGAAGCTCAAAAAGAAGGATGACCAAAATGCAGATGTTCCCACTCCTTCTTAAAAGGGGGAACAAAAATATCCATAGGGGGGATATGAAGGCAAAGTTTAGAGCAGCGACTGTAGAAACAGCCATTCAGAGCCTGCCCCACATGTGGCCCATGTACATACAGTCACAAAAACTAGAAAAGATTGATGAAGCTAAGAAGTGCATGCTGAGAGGAACCGGATATAGATCTCTTCTAAGAGACACAACCAGAGCATGTCAAATACAGAGGTGAATGCTAGCAGCAAACCACTGAACAAGATCCCCTTTGGGGAAACTAGAGGAAGGATTGAAAGAGCTGAAGGCACTTTCAATCCCATAAGAACAACAATGCCAACCAACCACAGTTTCCAGGAACTAAACCACTACACAAAACTATACATGGACTGACCCAGGGCTCCAACTGCATATGTATTAGAGAAAAGTCTTGTTTCGGCACCAGTGGAAGGGGAAGCCCTTGGTCCTGCCAAGGTTGGACCCCCAATGCAGAAGAATTTGGGGGGCTTGTGGTAAGGGGAGGTTGATGGGGGGGACACCTTTATGGGGGGGAGGAGATATGGGCTTATAGACAGGAAACCGGGAAAGGGAATAACATTTGAAATGTAAATAAAGAAATATATCCAATAAAAAAGTGACTTCATGAAATTATTAGGCAAATGGATGGAACTAGAAAATATCGTCCTGAGGGAGGTAACCCAGCCACAAAAGAACACACATGGTATGCACTCACTGATAACTGGATATTAGTCCAAAAGCTGGGAATATCCAAGATAAAATTTACAAGCCACAAGAAGCTCAAGAAGAAGGAAGACCAAAGTGTGGATGCTTCAGTCCTTCTTAGAAGGGGGAACAGGAGGAAATAGGGAGGAGACAAGGTGTAGAGCAGGGACTGAAGGAAAGGCCATCCAGAGACTGCACCTTCTGGGGATCCATCCCACATGCAGCCACCAAACCTAGTTACTATTGCTGATGCCAAGAAGTGCTTGCTGACAAGAGCCTGATATGGATGTGAGTACACATGGAGGGACCCATAGCTCCAGCAGCATATGTAGCAGAGGATGCTATTGTCTGGCATTAATACGAAGAGGATCTCTTGGTCTTGTGATGGCTCTTTTCCCCAATGTAGAAGAATGCCAGGGTAGTTCTGTGGAAATGGGTAGCTGTGGAGGGGGGTGCTCAAAGAAGCAGGGAGGGAAGGGTTAAGGGAGAAGCAGGGGAAAGGGGATAACATTTGAAATGTAAATATATAAAATATCCAATAAAATATTTATATACATAGAAAAAATAAAGAAGCTCCTCTGATGAGGAGATATAAATGTATGTATATAAAGTTTATACTTCTATTACTAATATGAATTGTATTTATTCTTCCTTATTCTGGTTCAATAAAATAATGGAATTAAAGATGGAGATCCCTTCATGATTTGTTACCACAAACAAGTTAACAGGTCTTCAAAGGTAGCACAGTTCAGGAGGCAGATACTAGATCTGGAGTCTGGCAACCTTGATCCAAATTCTGGTTCCATCAGGAATGCAGAATTTTCATCATGTTACTGAAACTTTCTGGGCTCAACTTTCTTATTTGTAAAATGAAGTCAATAATTTCCAATCCACAAAATTACAATGATAATTGCTTTAAATAGAACTTATCATTTAAATGAAATGATAATTTGTTTAAATAAAGCAGAGAGGAATGAAGCATGATACCAGGCATGTCTATAGCTGTGTCTCCAACCCCCTTCCATCTCCCAGGCTATTTGACAAGCAACAAAATCTAGGTCAATTCTCTGTATATGATTGACTTAGAATCTCTAGTTATTCTCTTTACATAAAAGTAGAGGCAAAGGCTCAAAATAAAACAAATCAAAAAAGGCCTGGAAGAGTGCTTCAGCTGTTAGGAGAATATGCTGTTCTCGTGGAGGACATGAATTAGGTTCCAGGTATCTTCATTACAAAACGCATGTTCACCTATAACTGCAGTTCCAGGAGAAGCAGATACCATCAGTTTTTAAGAGTCTATTTTTAAGTAAGAGAGGAAATTAACATTATTTAGGAATCAAACAGCTATATTTGAAGTAGGCAAGCAAGCAAGGACAGTGGCTGAAAATCAAGGGAGGTATTTTTGTTTTATTTTTTTATGCTGAAAATACTTTTTTATGGCTTTTTAGGACAAAAAAATTAAACTATAGTCATGTAATTTTCCCATTCTCTTTCTTCCCTCCAATCTCTTCTTAACCTCTTTCAAGTTCATGGCCTCTGCTCTCTTTTCTATAATTGTTCTTCATGATAGGTAATAGATGATAGATACATAGATTAGATACATAGATAATAGGTAGGTAGGTAGATAAGATAGATAGATGATAGATAGATAGATAGATAGATAGATAGATAGATAGATAGATAGATGTTAAACATTACTAAATATATAGATAGAACATGCTCAAGCTATATGATGTTACACACATACATACACATGCATGAACACATTTTCAGGACTGACTGCTTGTTACTGAATAACACATTAATGTGTTGTTCCCTGGGGAAGACTGTTCCTTTTGACCACAACTCTTCTTGGTTATCTAGAGTCCTTTGTCTCCTACACCCAAGGCTCAAGAAACATCTCTGAAGATTTTGAGCGCTAGAAGAACAGGTTGTCTGACTGCAGTTAGGTTGTGTCTCCTAGAAGCATGAGGGAAGTCATACCTGTAAAGCCTCAACAACATGGCTGCCTAAACAAGAGATGAACAAGGACTATATCAACAAACATGCTAACACAGAAGGGGAAAAAGCTTACAGAGCCCCAACTCTAGATAAAGAGCTACAGGTGCTTTCGGAGTTCTTAAGTATTTGGGGCTCAGATCCAGGAAAATCATAAAAAAAAACTTCATAAAGAACTGAAAATGCTGGAAACACACAGCAGGAAGAAAAAAAACCATACTTTTCTGATTCTGTGGTGGCAAGGAGACCTGGCAGATGACAGCCTCGTCCAGTGGACAGAGGCACACTGGGAGGAGTCAGGCAGATCTGCTTTTGAGTCTTCTTCTGCCCCTTGTCAGTTGCGTGACTCCAGATAAGGTTCTTGGCACCTCTGCTCCTCAGTGCAGTACACTGTTAGAAGAAATAACGCATTCAGCATCCAGAGCTGCTGGGAGGACTGAGATTGATCAAGTAAAAGTTTGAACTACTGAGGTCTTTGAGCCAATTCAAGATCTTTTTAGGTGAATTGTATTTTCAATTAAAAAATCAATTATTTGTGAGTGTTCATGTTTTTGAAATGCATATCTCTACAGATTTTTAGTGAAAATGGAAGATTTCTTCAAGAGACAGAATAGTTAAAGTTAAGCACTACTTCTGTATACAAAATGTATTTTTCCAGATTGCCACAGACACCCTGGTTCCTTATTTTCTTAGCTGTACTGGAGGCCTTTTGTGTTCAACTACTGAAAGGCCAGGCATTATAATTATGGGTTAATAGATAACTGGAATGTCTACCCAGCCAGTCCACTAGCCAAGTGGGATTTCTCATCCAATAGGTAGAAGCCTTTCCTCCTAAGGCTCACTAAGCACTTGCTGGGCTGGGGAGATGACTTGCTATGCAAGTGCAAGGAACTGAGTTCAACCCCTAGAATCCATAAAAAGAGTGGGTGTGATGCTTACACCTTATTGCTGGAGAAGCAAAGACAGATGGGGCTCAATGGCCAGACAGCCCAGCTTACCCAGTGGGCTCCAGGCCTTGTCTCAAAAAGCTACAGGGATGGCGCCCATGGAATGGTAGCCAAGCGTGTGCTCTTTAACTCCACAAGGCTGCACAGCATACAACAACCCACACAAGCACCCCAACACATAAGTGTAAGAAATGACCCCCCTGGACCCCACACACATACACACACAGAAACGGTGGGCTTCAGTAGGTTGAGTTATTTTTGATTGCAGAAGAACATCATGATGCGTTAAAATAGATGTAGAAATTCTTTCCAGGAACCTGAGATTTCTCTGAGGCACATTGGGATTTATTGCACCCAAGCTACATTGGGAAGAAGTGTGGGCTGTTAGCTTGAGTTTCAAAAGGAGGGGTGAGAAAGCAGAGGCAGGTCTTGCACAGGGACCCCTGTAATCACTAGTCCTTGACGACCTTCCAAACCCAGCAATTTAGGCTTCCTTTAAGAAATCACAGTCCTGCAGGGGAGCCAGGTGTGTGGGAGATGTCTGGATTACAGAGAGGGGCGAAGCTGACGAGCTGTGTGGGAGGATGCTTGGAGGTGGTGTTCCGTGGGGTAAGATTCCTTTCAGCAAATGAGTTTATTATTACATCATAAGGGAACTAGAATGAACAGAGGGGCAACCGAGTTCTGAGGCTCAGCCTCTGGCTCCCTGCGTGACAGATGTATAAATCATACAGGTCAAGGGGGAGAGAGTCACTGGGAGCTGGCAGTAGGTTAGTTGGGATGAAAAGCACCCATAAATCCCAAGCTTCAACATCTGCCAGCTGTGATTAAAAATTGACTGGGGGCATCTGACCTTCCCTTTTTCCCTAGGCAACTAGCTAGAGATTCGAGAAACTGACAGGGTCCCAGGATCAGCAGTTGAAATTGGCAAAGGATGAGATATCACATTCAAGGGAGTGCCCCTTAAAGACAGTGTGGGAGCCCAAAACTAAGCCCAGAAAGATGCAAATATTATCTTGTCAGGAAGTGAGGAAATAGGATTTATTCTAGTGAAACCTGTTACACCTGGAATGTTCAATTATCACAGCTGGAGTGGGGTGGGAGGGGTGCAGGGATTGAAGAGAGTAAATGGTCCTATCTCAGCCAAGTTTTCAGAGAGCCTGGAGCTCCCTCAAATTCACTCAGTGAAGATGGACTAGGGCTGGAATTCCCCTGTGACCCCAAGTAACCTAACAGTTTCTTCCCTAACCTGGCCTAAGTCTATGGCCGCTAGTATGAAGAAGATTGATTTGGACTGGGTTCTGTAGCTCCAACTGAATACTGAGGCTCTCATCTTGCTGCTATAAAATAATCGACTGAAAATAGGCTTAAAAGTAATGCCTTGCCTTCAGAAAGCATCTTCTGGCCTTATTTTAGCTTACCAGCCTCCCACTTGCCGGGAATGTAGGGATCTAAGACTGGCTTGACACAACCTTCATTTGTGTTAGTTTTAGCCTTTAATCATAATGAAAGTTCTGTGGATCTGTGTTGTTCTCTCTGGGCACTTTGTCTCCCCGGGTGGAACTCTGATGCCAAAGTAGGAAATGTATATATATATATATATATATATATATATAGTGTGTGTGTGTGTGTGTGTGTGTGTGTGTGTGTCTGTTTCCCCTGCCGTCTGCATGGGGCTCATCAGTGGCTCATCCTTGCTGAATAAATGAAGGGCTTAATCCAGTACATCATCTCTAGAGTTGACTTATCCAGGTAGCCTGGGGAGAGTTTGGCTTCCAGTGTTAGCGTCATAAGCATCCTCAAGCATCTAACAAGAATCATGCAAGTTTTACCTCATTATGCTAGAATTCATGTGTATATCTGGATTCAAATAAATAATCACACACACATTCTAGATATAAAATATTTTAATGAATCTCTCTGGACAATAAATCTGTCATTAGTGAATAGCCTATTCTAAACACTGAATAATTTTATGTACCCATCATATAAACTCACGCCCAATTTATAGATGGAAAAGCAAGGGTGGCTAGTGACTTATCCAGAATTTCATCAGAAACAAGCAAGAAATATGGCAGGTCTGTCTCAAATTGGTACCCATCTCCTTAACCTCATATATGCAGAGCACCACACTTCTATTGCCCTCAGACAGACGTTCTGCTGTAGCCAAATGGTCTTCTCTCTCCCCTATCAATGGTGTCTTGTTACCACCAATCAGAAGAATGGTTTGTGACAATCACATCATCCCTTCCACAAACTTGAGGCTAACTTCTTCTGCTAACCCAACTCTGCTCGGTCATTGCTATTCTTATCTCTCTTGCCTGCCACCATTACCCTCCAGTCACCAAACTGTTCTGACAGCAACTCCTGACAGCTTGAAGAAGCTCTCACATAGCCTCTTCCCCTCTCATTCCTAGTCATTTATTATTTATTTTTGTCTCTAAGTCATATAAAGATTTTAAACACAGGTCCCTGCCTGATCTATCTGTAAAATGCTATGTTTTCAGCAAGAAAAGGGGGCAGGCAACCTCATCACTGTAAGAGGTCATTTCTGCCTATGTTGATATAAAGTCAGAAGGGTGAGCTATTCACTGCTTACACATTCAAATATGACCTTGGTTATTGGGCAAATGGAAGAGAGAAAGTAATCAGTTTTTTTTTTAATGGCTCACAAATATGACCTAAAAAGGGGACGGGGTGGGAATCAGTGATTGTTCAAATCAGCAGGTTTGGGAGTTTAATTTCTTTGTATTCATTAAGCTCCAAGATCTTTCTGACATGCTTCATTATAATACAGTAGCCCAGCTGGAGGAGCACTATTATCCAGTTACGAAAATGATAAATTAGCGGGACAAAGGTTATTTGTTTCTTGAGCTGCTGTTTGAAAATTCTGGGCATGCGTTTCTCTATCAGAGGGCTGAAAGGTGAAGATATTTGTTTTCCCATTAGACAGTATTAAGCAGAGAAAGTGCAATGTTTTCCCCAAACCACCCTGAAAATGTCACTCAGCAGGTAAGTCTCGCTCTTAGCTCCAAGCCCCCTTCTAAGATTGATGACACTTCTAAAAGAGCTGGGCTGAGCACTAAGTCCCCTGGCATGAGACTTCTGAAGTTATTGATGAAAGAAGAACAAGGGAAGCCCTTTTGCCTATATTTTATTCTATCTTTAAGGTAAACAATATGATAAGAAACACATGGGATGGTGACCCAATCCAGATCTGCTATTGTCTGTTGTTATGCTATGTTGACTTAATGTCTTCTAGAACTTTTTGATCCTAAATTGGGATATTAATGTCCTGCAGTTTCTGCTATAGTTCCATTTTAGCATATACCATGTCTATATACCCAACACTTACATAGCAAAGTGGAGACTGATTTAGGGAAGGACACCCAGGTGTTTGCTCCATGTTTCTAGTCTGAACACACTGGACTCTGCTCTTTTAGCATTCCCAAAGATAACATTTGGTCATGTCCTCCAAATTAATACCTTAAAAAGTCATTTCTATTTTAGGCTGTTGGTAAAGTCCTTGCCTTGCAAACATGAGAAGGAGAGTTTGGTTCCCAATTCCAACTCTAAAAAGCTTGGCACAGTAGTACATTTTTATAATCCCAGTGAAGTAGAGGCAGGTGTATCTTTGGAAGCAAGTTCCTAGCCAGAGCAGCACTCCTGGTACACACACACACACACACACACACACACACACACACACACACACACACACACAGAGGAGGAAAATGCAGAGAAAATTCCATCCATTTCACAAAGTTTTCATGTAGGGAGAAAAGAATTCTACATAAGAAATGAAATTTTTCAGTTGTAGTGAGATTTCCCATAAGGCATTTGTAAGGAGGTTGCCCGTCACAATCTGTATAAGTTGTTTCCCTTGGAGAGAGATGCTTTCAGCCTCTGGGGCTCACCTCTGTTCTTACTTCAAAGTTCCCTTCTTTTGAGCAACAATCTCATGTTCTTTCCTCTTCAGAAGGAAACTTTAAAATCATTTCTACACTATAATTCTCCTGGGCCTTGCCCTCCTATTCCACTAGTAAAACACTACTAATTGATTTGAGAAGAGTCTGCTGTGATCCTCACATTCTTCAAGTATCCATCCTCTACTCTAAATCCTCAAAGTAGCCACACAAGTCCCATACTTTCCTTAAAAGAAGATGGCACAGCCAGTGGCATGGGTCACACAAAAGCTAAAGCAGTGTATTCCCTGTGGCTCATTTGTAACTCAGAGAGGTTAGAGCGCATTCTTCAGAACTGTCTGAAGATAGAAGGTATGGACGCAATGCACCAAACTCTAAGGTATAGACAGAACCTTCTATAAATACAGATGAGCCATTCAACACAACTCCTCAGAACCAAGGAAGCCTGGGGTGAAATGGCCCCAGTTTCATGGCTAGGCAGTAACAAGGAATTTGTCAAAAACAAGACAATTCACTGGCAATTTAAACTTATTGTGACGAAAGCTTATTTGATTGTTATTCACTCTGGATTCTAGCCTGTGGGATGATGCCATCTCCACTTCAGGGTACATCTTCCCTCCCCATTTAAGCTTCTCTGAAAACTCTCTCAAGTTGTATCTAATGGTGATGCCTCCTAAGTGTTTCTAAAAATTCATTCAAGTTGACAGTGACTTAACCATCACTGTCATTATCATATGTAAGGGTGGAGAACAACTGTGTGAAGCTACAGGATAGGGAGTCTTCCTCCATAGAAGTCAGATTCCTCAGGTTCAAGTCACCATGGACTCACTTCCACAGATTCAAATAGGCCCAATATCATCTTCATTGGTGCGATCACTTCTCACAATGGCATGGAAGGACCAAGATTTGGGGTTCTTAATAAAACTGTCTTGCGGCAGCACTGCCTCCTCCCTCCTCAGCTCTGATTCTCCTTGTTCTGATGTAAAGGAAGTGCTCTGCTTGTAAAGCCTCAGCCATGCTTCCATATTGGGTGCTCTTGACAACTCTGGTCAGTGGCACAGGCTCTTTGTGAAATCCACAAATTGACCCCAACTAGCACAGAGATGACTAGTTCTCTAGTGAGACATCCAGACAGTACAAGGACCCGAGTCAGTGAGGAAAGCCAGCTCCTGGGCTGTCCTATTAGACCATCTCCAAATGCTGCACGCCATGATGCTTGTTTCAGGTGGTTGACAGAATGTACTGCAGCATCACTGGTATCAGAAGGAGCCTGGACATTTTAAATTCCATCATGATGAGGTATTCCATTTTTGGAATATAGTCTCCAAAGAGACTCTTCTTAGAGACAAGTGCTATTAGTAAATAGTACTCTTTCTTTCTTTCTTTCTTTCTTTCTTTCTTTCTTTCTTTCTTTCATTTTTTTAAGGAACAAACATTGTTTCCTAAAGTATGGAGGAGGAGAGCTAATTCACAAGGCACAGGAACTCTTTTTTGAAGCTCTTTTACTCTGACGCTCTCGTAATCCACCTTTGAGTACTGAGTCATTCACAGGCAACCCCTAGACCTCTTCACTGGAGCCCTTCTTTCTCAAGCCGTCTTCTATCTGTTATGATAGGCTTGGGAATCTGCCAGCAATATCCTTCTTTAATGAGTTCCTTGATAAGAGAGATGTGTGTCTAATCAAAATGGGTGTGTTTGAATCCATAGTGCATGGCAACAGCAAAAAAAAAAAAGAGTAAGAGTTCTTTTGCAGGAATATTTGAGACAGCGGGATGGCATCCAATAGAGTGAGGAGACACTGTAGAAAATGGACATATGTAATGGTATAAAGACAGGAACTGAGCACCCCGCACCAGCCCCTTCTCCTTTCTACCTCAATCATGGGACAAAATAGAATTCTCGCAGTATAGGAAGGGCATGCAGGGTACTCAACTACTTAATGGAAAAATAGGAATTCATGCCTTTGGAATTTTATCCAGAATTCTAACCAGGCCACCAATATTATGACAATATAACATTTCTCAAGTAAGAATATCTGATGACACTTCATCTTTTGAAGATACTATGATATTACTATAAACTTAGTCACTGGTAAAATGACTATCTTTATGGTTTATATTGATTAAAATGGTCTGATGAAACACAATAAGTCATCTAATAAATCAAGACACTATGACAATACCTGAGGATTGCTTTAGTAAACTTCAGTCTTATCTAAGTTTTCTCGAATATCCCCATAGCTTCAACATCACTCACTAGCCACAGCTCTTTATAAAACCATAGTTTGTGGTCCCTAAGATTTAACTGAGACTTTTCCATAGACACACACCAACATGGGCATTTCAAGGGTCTGCAGACAGTTTGTGTCCATGTAATAAAATCAAGTCTGCCTATTTCCACAAATGTCAAAGCACAAAGATTGAGACAAAAGAGAGGCAAATTTCTCCCTAGAATGAGCATGCTGATATTGATTTGGCAGTTCTGTAGGCTGCTAACCTACAATATAGAAATGATATCTCTATAGGACTGATGACTCTGTCTTCTTTTTCATCCAACCTCAACTTACGGCTCCCTCTTTGCTGGAAGATAACCAATTAAACTCTCAACAACAGCCCCACAGAAACAAAAAGAAAGACACACATTAAAAAAGGAGGAAAAACTTTCCTTAGGGTCAGTTCTTATTTTCAGTGACCCTGTAATCTTAAGGGTCACAGATAGCTGTCAACCATATAGACAATGTAGATGGAGCTGAGCAATCATTGGCCCAGATAAAATGCTGAAGTGATAGTGCTTCTTTTAATCTTATTATTCTTTATTTTGTTATATTTTTTAATGGATGATTGATTGATTGGTTGATTGATTGATTGATTGATTGACTGAAAACCTATCTACTAGGCTGGGGTAAAAGTTTATAACTGAAATATTACTTGCACCTGTTGGGGAAGAAAAATCAGCCTTTTCCAACATAGTGGCACACTGGATATATAAACTACCCCAGACAGGCCTCATTTTCAGGAGTACTTGACCAACACATAATGGACCCCACAGTTTTTCTGTGTGTGATTTTATGTGCTTACAGGTTAGTGGTGTTGGTTCATTGTTATTACTGTTGTTTCAGGGATGGTCATAATTTATTTTATTCATTTTGGAGTGATGAATTTTGTTTTGTTGTTGTTGTTTTTTAAAGAGCATAAAGTTGGGTGGTTGGGCAGGGAGGGAGGGAGAAGGAATCTGCAAAAACTTGTGGGAGAGAAGAATACGAAATCTTTACACATCTATTATTAAAGGTAGACTAGGAAACAGAATGAAAAGTTATAAAGAAACTTCCAGTCAGTAAGACATATAAGGTGAGAACATTCAGAGAAACATAAAGACCCAAAATATCAATGAATGGATTCTGAAGTTTGGGGAAATGACCAAGTAACACATGAAACAAAAAATGTAGGAAAATGATCAAGTAACACATGAAACAAAAAATGTAGGCAGAGGTAAAACACAAATAATGTTTAGCAAATGTAGCTGACAGGGGAGCACATGCCTAGCTTACACAGAATGAATATACAACCCCAGACACAAAGCTGCATTTGCTTACACGCCTGCAGCCATACTGCTCACCACACTGTGTTCAAGGAAAGACCACTTTATGATCCTTTCAGCTGGTTCTGCCACCACTGAGATGGCTCAGGGAAAGAGAAAGCCAGACAGCCAAGAAGAGGACATCTAAGCCTGCCCTAGTTTTCCTATAGCTGTGATAAAATGTTCTGACCAAACTAACTCAGGAGGAAAGAGTTCATTTCAACTTAAAACTCCCAGGTCAAAATCTGATGCTGAGGGATGTCTGGGCAGGAACTTGAAGGTAGAAACTGAAGCAGATGCCATAGAGGAGTGCTGCTTATTGGCTTGCTCCCAGGCTGCTTTTTTCATATATCGCAGACACATCTGTCTAACAACTGGACTCCTCACAGTGGGATGGGCCTTCCTGAATTGATAAGCATTTGAGAAAATACCATACTCACCATAGGCCAATGAAGGTAATCCTCAGTTGAGATTCCCTCTTCCCAGGTAACTATAATTTGTCAATTATAGGTATATATTTTAAATGTTAAGGTTGACATTTAACTAAACAGTATAAATCTCTACCTTGTACCCTTCCTTTCCAAATCTGACAGGAAGAAATTCTGGCATGAACCAGCTGCCTCATTCTCTCTTATCCTATAACCTGCCCTGTTCAAATGTGCTTGTGGATGGATAACCTCCCTCTCACCTGAGATTAACTGAGAGCAACATATATGTAATATCATTTTGAATAAATATCAATGCCTAATTGTAGCAAAAGGACTTAAGAGGATCCTTGTTGCTTCTTGATCTACTCTCATCAAAGCTCCATGATCATGTTCATCTACAGCAAAGATCTTCCGTTTATCTGCTGTCAAGTCAGACTCTCCAGGAGAAACTTTTAGCATACCAACAAAAAGAATCTAGCCACAAACCAGGTTACATGCCTGTTAATTGCAAAGCCCTTGGGTAAAACTGCATATGTGCTACACAGAAACCTGGGTTCTGTCATGAAATAAATAAACTATGATTCCTCATTCAAACTGAGCATAACAACAACAAAAATAACAGCAATAACAACAGCAAAAAAACAGTAAACCAACTAACAATAAACACAGTAGCAGCAGCAGCACCAGCAGCAGCAACAACAACAGCAACAGCAGCAACAACAACAAAAATCTATCCAGGTAGAAAGACCTATAGTTTCAATGGCTTATCATCTTTCTCCTCCTCCTCCTCCTCCTCCTCCTCCTCCTCCTCCTGTTCCTCTTCCTCCTTTCTCCTCCTCCTCCTGTTCCTCTTCCTCCTTTCTCCTCCTCCTCCTGTTCCTCCTCCTCCTCCTGTTCCTCCTCCTCCTTTCTCTTCTTCCTCCTTTCTCTTCCTCCTCCTTTCTCCTCCTCCTCCTTTCTCCTCCTCCTCCTTTCTCCTCCTCCTCCTTTCTCCCCCTCCTCCTTTCTCCTCCTCCTCCTTCCTCCTCCTCCTTTTTCCTCCTCCTCCTTTTTCCTCCTCCCTCCTCCTCCCTCCTCTTCCTCTTCTTCCTCTTCTTCCTCTTCTTCCTCTTCTTCTTTTTTAAGATTCATTTATTTTATATATCTGAGTAGACTGTAGCTGACTTCAGACACACCAGAAGAGGGCATCAGATCCTATTACAGATAGTTGTGAGCCACCACGTGGTTGCTGGGAATTGAACTCAGGACCTCTGGAAGAGCAATCATTGCTCTTAAACACTGAGCCATCTCTCCAGCCCATCATCTATCTTCTTGAATTACACCTTTTATAATCAAAAACTAGTTATACACAAGAACTATACAGAAAAACATGTTTTGGGGGAGCTGAGAGGAGAACAGCTTAGGAAAGCCATCTGGCTACTCCTGGTCTGAAAAGGTGAACAGAATATAGAGTCAAGATTAGCAGGAGTCTGTGAGTGGAGAAATGTCTGTAATAGCTCAGGAAGATGTAAACAAGTGAGATGATTCTGGAAACAGAGAATTGGGAATGGCAAGATAAAGATTGGTGTAGATCCCAAAGAACAACAATTTTAATATCAGTTAAGTCATATTACTTTTCCCAGTGTCTGGGAATTGAAGGAAATCTAGAATCTAGAAGGAACTCATCTCTAGGGATAAGGTTAAGTAAAATATGTGGATGTATGCCATCACAGCATGCAAGAGTTAAGATTAGGAACCTAAATAGTCATAGATCACATATAAATTGCCAAGGGGGAAAGTAGGAGGCAAATGATGATGATGATGATGATGATGATGATGATGATGATGATCTCTAAGGCAAAATAAATTCTATGTAAACCAAAACATGTATACAAACACGTATCAAAAATAAAGTAACAACTGTGTAGACCAAAGTATGTGTGCATGTGGTTATAAGAGTACATCACACTATGTTCAATTTTCTGAGGACCCTCCAGACTGATTTCCAGAGTGGTTGTACCAGCTTGCAATCCTACCAACACTGGAGGAGTTTTCCTCTTTCTCCACATCCACACTGGCATCTGCTGTCACCTGAGTTTTTGATCTTAGCCATTCTGACTGGTGTAAAGTGAAATCTCAGGGTTGTTTTGATTTGCATTTCCCTGATGACTAAGGATGTTGATCATTTCTTTAGGTGCTTCTCGGCCATTCGATATTCCTCAGTTGAGAATTCTTTGTTTAGCTCTGTGTCCCATTTTTAATAGGGTTATTTGATTCTCTGTAGTCAAACTTCTTGAGTTCTTTGTCTGAGGACCCAACTATACCTCTCCTGGGCACATATTCAAAAGATGCTCCAACATATAGCAAAGACACATACTCCACTATGTTCATAGCAACCTTATTTCTAATAGCCAAGAACTGGAAAAAACCTAGATGTCCTTCAACAGAGGAATGGATACAGAAAATGTGGTACATTTACACAATGGAGTACTACTCAGGTATTAAAAACATTGACTTCATGAAATTCTTAGACAAATGGGTGGAACTAGAAAATATCTTCCTGAGTAAGTTAACCCAGTCACAAAAGAATGTATGTGGGCAACCAACAGATTGGGAAAAGATCTTTACCAATCCTACAACTGATAGAGGGCTTATATCCAAAATATACAAAGAACTCAAGAAGTTAGACTGCAGGGAGACAAATAATCCTATTAAAAAATAGGGTTCAGAGCTAAACAAAGAATACACAGCTGAGGAATGCCAAATGGCTGAGAAACACCTAAAGAAATGTTCAACATCTTTAGTCATAAGGGAAATGCAAATCAAAACAACCCTGAGGTTTCACTTCACACCAGTGAATGGCTAAGAGCAAAAACTCAGGTGACAGCAGATGCTGGCAAGGATGTGGAGAGAGAGGAACACTCCTCCATTGTTGGTAGGATTGCAAACTGGTACAACCATTCTGGAAATCAGTCGGGAGGTTCCTCGGAAAATTCGACATTGAACTACCTGAGGATCCAGCTATTCTCTTTGGCATATACCCAAAAGATGCCCCAACATATAACAAAGACACATGCTCCACTATGTTCATAGCAGCCTTATTTATTATAGCCAGAAGCTGGAAAGAACCCAGATGCCCTTCAACAGAGGAATGGATACAGAAAATGTGGTACATCTACACAATGGAATATTACTCAGCTATCAAAAACAATGACTTTATGAAATTTATAGGCAAATGGATGGAACTGGAAAATATCATCCTAAGTGAAGTAACCCAATCCTTCTTAGAAGGCGAAATAAATACTCATGGGAGGAAATACAGAGACAAAGCATGGAGCAGAGACTGAAGGAAAGGCTGCCTAGAGTATGCCCCACCTGAGGATCCAGCCCATATACATACAGCCAGCAAAGCCATGCACTGTTATGGATGCCAAGAATTGCATGCTGACAGGAGACTGATACAGCTGTATTCCAAGAGGTTCTGCCAGAGTCTGACAAATATATAAAGGCGGATACTCACAGCCAACCATTGAACTGAGAATGGGGTCCCTATTAGAGGAGTTAGAGAAAGGACCAGAGGAAGTGAAATGTGTTTGCAACCCCATAGTAAGAGCAACAATATTAACCAACCAGATACCCCAGAGCTCCCAGGGACTAAAAGACCATTCAAAAAGTACGCAAAGATGGACCTATGGCTCCAGTTGCATATGTAGCAGAGGATGGCCGTGTAGGGCATCAATGGGAGGAGAGGTCCTTGGTCCTGTGAAGGCTCAATACCTTAGGGTAGGGGAGTGTCAGGGCAGGGAGGTGGGAGGAAATGGGCAGGTGGGTGGGTGGGTGGGGATGTGCCCTCATAGAATCAGGGTAGGGGTATGGGGGGTGGGATAGTGGGCTTCTGGAGGGGAAACCAAGGAACAGAATAACATTTGAAATGTAAATTTTAAAAATCCAAAAAAAAATAATAATGGCACCAAGGGGGTGGGGGTGGGGGTACTATGTAAACCCAAAACATCAGATCAGATGTCTGGACAGATGAGGGGAATAGTCAGGAAGATTGGTCATGGGATGACGGAAAGGAAAATCAGAGAGGGACCTTGTGTTGAATGATGTAGGTAATGCTGGTAGCTGAAGTGTGTGATTAACTCAAGTCTGCACGAGCTGAAAAGAGATAAATAACTGCCTATATGAATACAGAAATTCACGCAAACACTACAGAAAGACAGGGATTGGTTTGCATGGCCTATGAAGGATTACCTACAGATGAAGGGCAAATTGAAGAGAAGAAGGAAAAAAGCATGGAAGCCTTTGGCCAATTGGTAGCTTGTCCTGTGTTTCTTCTCCTCAGCCTTGCCCAATGACCACATACTGAGAAGGCAGCCTTTGGAGACAGAGCGATGTGTTTCAGAATCACATCTTACTTTTTACACTGTATTGGAAATACTAAAATACAAACTGTTTTGAATCTCAGTTTTCTCTAGGTCAAAAAGGACTTCTTCATGTGGTAGCCACAGAACTATCATGAACTAACAGTAAAAGCCTAAACAACTATAACATATTTGCACTCTGCTGTTCAGCTAGCGAAAGGTGATTCCATAGCTGGTTTCACTAGCATAGGAGAGTGGTCACTAGGAGTTATGAAGAAAAGGAGAGATGAGGATATCAGGAGGTTTAACAACAGGTTTGAAAATACAATGGTACAGAAGGAAGGTCCACAGTTCTACAGGAAGCAGGATGACTACACTTGGCAATGTTTGGTATGCATTGTACATAAACTAAGAGAAAGGAGTTCTGGATTTCCTAATATGAAGAAGTGATAAATGCCTAAGGAAAGGGAAATTTTAATTACCCTGATTTGATCCTTACATATTGTGTAACATGACAAATCTTTACGATTGACAAATATTGTACAATTTTTAAAAAATGATGTAGACAATAGATGATAAATTGATGGCAGGTAGATGCTTCATGGTAGATGCTTATCAGAAACAGATACATTGATGATAATAAATAATAGATGATGGATAGATGATAGATAGATAGATAGATAGATAGATAGATAGATAGATGATTAGAATAACTTGAATCATCTAGGTATAGTAAATGAAATGTCCACTACTTACTGCCCCACACTCAAGGACCCACAGGTGGCCAATGTCCTCTACTTGGCCAGCCACAGTAATGGCAGCAGAACTTTGTAGAGCACGGGCACAGCTATAGCTCAGCACTCAAAGGCTCCGCTGTTCTGAAGGGACATGAAAGTAGCAATGTGCTCACATTATCTCTTCCCTCTTCCTCGTCCCTGGGAGAGCATCTTCCCAACCCAGCCACGTGCCCACAGTCTAAGAAAAAGCTACTCAATAGGCTGGGCTCCCTTACACCCAACTTCACTGCACATTTCCATCTTTTTTATGTGTTTGGGATGTTACACTAATTGTGATGGATGTTCTTTTTGTGCTCATGCTGAGGGGCAGATGATGAAGCCATAATGTAAGGTAATATGTCTATTAAAGATTTAAAATAACCTGCCTGCTGGATGATTCCTCACTCCACTGGCAGATTCAAGCTCCTTAGAAGTCACTGGTGCTAAATTAGAGCCAGTGAGAGGGCGGGAGGGAGTGAGGGACCTCAAGAGATAGTCTCCAACTTCTGGAGTACTGTCAAATGAATCTACCTGCTCTTCACTTAATTAAGGATGATCTAATGAGCACTTGTCATGTATCAGGCTCTGAATATACACAAAAGTCCAGTGACTCTGGGATCTCTCAATTTAGTAGAAACATTCTGGACTTGGGGAATAAAGTGCCAGTAAATAAGGATTTATATGATAATTGTTCATACCAATGTTGGTATGCTACTCGAAATGGCTTTTGGAGATGCCTGGTCCTCAGATTCCAGAAGTAGATAAAATTTAAATTGAGTGGACCAGTAGAAGTCTCCAGTAAAAAACAGACAGAATAATCACCTGCCCTCTTGTCTCTCTCTTGTGAAATAAGAAAAATAAATAATGAGAGATGTTTGTACCATGTGCCCTCCCAGAGATCATTGTGGAAGGAGACCAAGCACTCTAGATTTTAGTCTCTGTGCTCCCTTTGGTGCCCCCACAGTCCTCTGACCAGCCATAAGATTCTAGTTTCTGCTTATCACAATACATTCCTTTTCTGAGCTACAGGATGCTGCTCTCCACTGTCCCTAGATGCTTGCTTTTATGGCTGCCTCTCACTCAAGACCCTGCTTGAGGTGCTTGGCTCAGTACTTTTTGCCTCTCAAGTCCTTTCAGAACTTCTAGGTAGGTAGGATGAATAAAGAAAGAATAGCAGCAACCTGACCCATTATCTACTGAATAAATAATGAGAATAAAGTGATTAGCACAAGCAATCAGAAATGAATAAGATAAGATAGTCTCATGTCATAAACTTAGAAAAAGGAACTGCCAAATAAATTAATAGGCTATTTAAGCATGACTCCTCGCCAAGTCCTAACTGTCAACATGCACCCAACAAGCCCTTTGAAGCAAATGTTTTGTTGTGTTTTGTTGTTGTTGCTGTTGTTGTAATCTATTTTGTTTTGTTTTTGTTTTAAATCTTAATGATTCAGCCCCTTTTAGAAAGACTTACAGTTAATTTGTTAAAAAGTGAGGAAGCCTAGGGCAAAGGTGGAGATGAGTTTTTCCATTGTAGTAAAACAATATAACACATTTAGATATTTACTATGCATGTTCAACTATCTGAGGCATATAGGCTATCTGAGCCTACAAAACTACTCCACTGCTAGGCTGGGAAGACAGGTCAGCTGGTAAAGCACTTGCCACTCAGGCACAAGTACCTGACTTTTATACCCAGTACTTGTGGCCGCGTGTACTTGTAATCTCAACACTGGAGATGTAAAGACAGGAGGATGCCTGGAGCTTGCTGGCCGACCGTCTATCCAAATTGGTGAGCTCTGAGCTCAGTGAGAGACTTTGTCACAAACAAATAAGAGACAGTTGGAAAAAGATATCCAGTATTGACCTCTGACCTCCATCCACACATAGGTGTACACATAACACAAACACACACACACACACACAAATATGTCATTATAGATACACGCCAATAAAAAGTAAAGAACATGATCTTATTATTAGGGTATACATATCCTAGCCAACTTCAGCAAAGACAGAATAAATATTTGAATTCACTGATTGTCAGGATCACAGTCAAAATCAAGGGACTCAACACACAGAGAAACTTCCATGTAAGGAGCATGTTCTATAGGTCAGATGCAGAAGCGCATACATAATAGGATATTTTTAAATCTCAGGAGAAAGTCCAGAGCACAGATTATCAAGCAAGCCATCAGAGAACTCCAGCTGAACAGTTGTATTGACTATGAACCAACAGAGTGCTGAAAACTGGGAAGAACAAGTTACCTCTAAAATTATCTCCAAAGGGAAACTAAAAATATCTTGCTGTTGTAGGAAAGACACTAAGAAGAATTTAGCATACTGGACCATGACAATCAGAGCTACCCAAATGTAGCACATAGTGACTTGTGTCAGTACCAAGAATGCAGGCACAACACTGCAGCAGCAACCCGAGGACCAGTGCATTTCACATGGTGCTCCACGGATAAAGCAACTCGGTGGCCTTAGGAACTCTGTGTATTAAAAGGGACTGAATGACAGCAGATGAAAAGAACAGTGTGAGATTAAATAGAGAATGCAGAACTAAAGGAACTTGGGGGTGGGATGCAGAACAATGTCAGCATAAAGTTAATAATTAAAGCAGCCAAACTCAGAACAGACATCGCTGAAATTTTAATTAAAATCTCAAAGTCCTCGGTTGATCAGTGTAAAGAATGGCAGGGATGGAGATGGAATGATTAGAGATGGACTAATAGATACTGAGGGCAGACAGAAATGATACAACATGCATATGAAAAGGAGTCTTGAAATGGAGAATTCAGAAATGCAGACAAGGATTATTAAAAAAAGACATTCTAAAGTTACATTTCCTGAAGTGAAAGACCTAAAGAAAAAAAACAGGCAAATTGTAAAATACACATCCATTCACCAGAAAGACTTCTCCATAGGGACAAGACCCTGGAGAAATACCAGCTCTATTGTTCAACTTAAAAGATAAGGAATTGGGTAGACATACAGGCAAAAAAGGAAGAAAGAGCAGGCTATTTTCAGACATCTTGAGACCAGCATATCCAGTATAGAAGTATAAAGGAGCCACATGTCTAAATCCTGAATGGAGACTGCGATATATTCTGCCAAAATTTCCAAATTATGAAGCACAGCTATCCTTTGAAGGCCAACAACTGGGTCACATCCTCACTATTAATTTCCTGGATCACTGGACACTCAGTTTCCTATCACATGCATCTGTATCTTCTCATGCCACGTAAGCTATGGGTCTTTCTATTGCTTAGAATATATACACACACTCTAGCAATTTAAAATATTTGTTTTATTTAGCACAATGAAAATGTTCAGGAAATGATAAGATATTGTTCAAATGAAAGGGCCCCGTTGAATTGTCCTTACTGAAAGGTTTGCCTTCACCACCTTTCTCCCCTGTCTTGGCAGTTCTCTTGTCACTCTCCTCTCTAATTCAGAACTACAAACACTCATGGAAAAAACAAATATACTAGTAGGTCGTGTTTGGTTTACACCCAAAGTGAATTAAGGTTCAAAAAGCTTAAGTGACTTGCTTATTTGTGCCACAAAGCAAGTTCATGACCAAAATGGAATTAAGATCTACATTTCTTTATTCCTTCTATGAGAAAATTCAATGAAAGATTTTGGAACGCCTCCAGCATACATGCCTGCTAAAGACAATAGCCATCTGAGGAGTCAATTGGGAATGCCCAGGCTAACATATCGTAACGCTACAACTATGTGTGTCAGTGATTTGGATGATCCAAGGTGGCCAGTGGTTGAAGCACTGAAATGCTATTAAACTCACTGATAAAGAATCTGAGTCTCAAGTCCTCTGAGTACTCTTTCATTGCCTGTGTAGTTCAAAGTTCAAAGTACTCTCTATCACCTGTGTATTCCTGAGAAGACAATTTCTCCAAGATATAATAACCAAAAGGAAGATTCCTGGCATCCTTGCTTGCATATGTTGTGACTTGTGAAGGCCCAAGTGCAGTGGTCACTGACACTGTGGAAGCATATCTTAAGAAGCAGGATACATGCGGGCAGAGATATGGCTGTGACTTTATAAGGAGCAGGGTCCATGGAGAAACTTCAACCCCGTGGCTTGACCCCTGGCCTTTATAGTCACCCAAGGATAGGGCTTTGAGCACCTATATGAGCAACTTAGGCTCCTCTTTGGCTGGAGCCCATGAAAGGGCTCAGTTAACAGACAGTTCTATACTTTCCTTGTGATTATGACAAGCAGGAGAAAGATATTAAGATATCATATAAAGTTGTGTGGTTTAATCAATGAATGTGATTCATTCCGAGGATGGCACATGGGTATCTGAACTCATGCCCTCAAGCCCCTTTCATTCTTCTGTCTGCTTACAAACCCCGCATGTCTGTCTACTCTTAACAGTTTCTATTTTTAAAAGCAGTCTTATTGTAATCCTTTTCCTGAGCTGCTAGGATAAAAAGCAGAGATAAGAATTTTCAGTGAATAGTGTTCTTATTGCTAAATGTTATCAAGTTTGTAAGCTTTTTATTTAATTAGTAATGACAGCCAGGAGAGCACTCTATGCTGTGTGAGCTAGGGCTGTCTAGATAAGGCTGTGGATGTGCTCTTTTAGATCAGCCTTATCTGCAGCTACACCCACACTGGCATCTAATTTGACTCCAGAGCCATGTTGGGGAAACTTATGATAGTGTGAAATTCTAGACCCCAGAGAAGTAGGAAGCACTTCTAGATGAGAGATGTCCAGTTAGGCAGAATCACTAGGGACATTTTCAAGGCTTCTTGTGGGGCACAGGAAGAACAAAATGAATCCCCATCCTGTGACTATGACTTCACCTCTGCATCCCACACCTTCGACAGCCACTCTGACTTAATGGTTCACTTCACTGATTCCACTGGGCCAGCAAGTTTTCCCTACCTGTTTTATAGGAGAGAATACCCGGTGCTGAGCACATGATGGGTAACCTGCCACAGTTCTGTTGGGGTCACATTTCAATGTGCAAAAGGTTATCTTGGTGGTGAAGATCCCAAATGCTACAGAATTCCTGGCTTATTCCCTCCCTCCCTCCCTCCCTCCCTCCCTCCATCCCTCCCTCCCTCCCTTCCTCCCCTGTGTTCTCTCTCATTCCCTCTCTCCCTGCTCCTCTCTCCTGCCCCCCTCTCTCTCTGAGTGAAGCAAAGTAGGTAAAGTAGTAGGTCTGGTTATCTGATGAAGAGAAGGGGTGGGGGAAATGAAACGAAGAAAACCATAAGGTGAAACATGACAAGATAAGATAGGCGTACACTGAACTCAGTCTGTCCTACAAAAGATACTCAGATTAACAGCTCATATAGCCAGCTTGGGTCTCTGAGAGACCTGCCTACCCAGGCAGGCATGTTTTGCATTAGTAGAATAGGAATTTACCCATATGCTCTCTGAGCTTCAACTAATTTGACATTCTGTCAGTCTGTCTTTTGAAGGTATTGTTGTGTGTGTGTGTGTATATATGTATGTATGTATGCATGTATGTATGTATACATATATATATGTGTGCATGTGTGTGGGGGGGTGTGGGTGGGTGGGTGTGGGTGCACATGTATGTCTTCGTGTTATGTATCATTGAACCTATGTCAATAGCACTATAACTCATTCATCAGCAGAAATTTTGTTTCTTTCTTTTGTTTTTTTAAATAGAGTTTTTTTCGGGTAATCCTGGCTGTCCTAGAACTCACTCTGTAAACCAGACTAGCCTCAAACTCACAGAGATCTGCCTCGGGGCCTCTTGAGTGCTGGAATTGCAGGAGTTTACCACCACTGCCCTCAGAAGTAGAATTTATCTAGCATGTATTTGTTGGTAAGACATATCTCAGACTTAAAAAGATACTCTGTCACTTTGCACTGTGCTTAAAGACCATTTAAAATGGCAAAACTACCACCAGAAAACACAGAGAGTAGGTACTCAAGAGACAATGAAAGGGACAGTCACTCATACTATAGAAGCTTAGAGATGAATGTAGGGATTTGGTCACTTTAATGAGGAAAGTTCACATCAGACAGCTGAGATTTATCTCCTATGTGTCTTAAGCACGTGTCTCTAAGTGACTATCAAATTGGAGTGTGGAGTTGAGGATCACACATGCATTTTATCAAGTAGATAAATTTGTGAATAC
Source organism: Rattus norvegicus (assembly GCF_021556685.1). Taxonomy (NCBI): domain Eukaryota; kingdom Metazoa; phylum Chordata; class Mammalia; order Rodentia; family Muridae; genus Rattus; species Rattus norvegicus. The sequence continues at coordinate 53,042,177 of NC_141548.1, forward strand.
ATAGAGCACATGAAATGATCAGTTATAGTCATTAAACATTTGTTATTTCTAGGTAATTTCCTAGGTTTGGAGTTACAACAGTAAGCCAACAGACAAACACACACACACACAGACACACACACACACACACACACACACACACACACACAGAGAGTTTATATAAACCATGCATTATATATTTCTTATATAAAAGAGGGAGCAAGGAAATACACATATGATCTGTGTTAAATTGCTCTTAAAATTTATTCAGGGTAAAAGAAATCTATATTTATTTGCTTACTTATTTTGGTACTGAGAATTAAACTTTGGATGTTGTTCTTGCTAGGTAGGAGCTCTAACACTTATCTCTACCTCCAGATAAAAGCTGACTTTTCATTCGGATAGTCATAATAGACTTTAATGAGAGTAATATTTTTCTGGTGTTTCTTTCATATAAATATATTTTTATTTTTAATTAAATATAACTACATTGCTTTCCTTTCCTCTCCTCCACCCTATCCCCTTCCATATGCCTTCTCTCTTCCTCTCTTTCATGGCCTCTTCTTCATGGCCTCTCTTTTTTCTGTATTTGTTTTACATATGATATACACATCATATATACATGTATATATATATACATGTATACATACACACACACACACACACACACACACGCATCTATCTATCAATAGATAGACTCATATTCAGGGCGTTTATCTGGAGACACTAATTTGAACATGTGGTTGTTATGGGGAACGCACCAGAAATGACCACTCAGAAACAGTTTATAGCCAACTGAAAGTCTTTATTCCAGCCATCTGGGAACACACTCAGGTATGGCCCAAAATGTCCAGAGAACAGATTTTTTTGCTAGCAAAAAAAATTTGCTGGCATCTCCCTTGGTAGCTACAGTGTGGGATTTGAAGAAGCAAGCAGTTTAACAGAAGCTAACATAAGTAGTTAGCTGTAGGGGGGTTCCACACAAATAGGCAGTTCAACAAAAGCTAGATAAGTTAGCTAGGACATTCTGACCTTAAGTTCCTAGAATAGAGTTGATAATTTTCCATGAGACTCTCCATTAAGGATGTCAAGTTCTAGTTAAACCTGAAATGGCTGGGGTGAAAATATAAGACAAAGGAACCTCTGCTCTGTCTGCACCGTCACATACTTTTTTAAATGGCATTGCCACTTGCACAAAGTCCCCCCCCCACACACACACACATACAAACCCTCTTTCCATATACCTGTAAATAACCCTAACTAAACTTATTGATTCTGCATAACAATATTTAATTAGATTATTTAATACTAAAGGTACTTTTATCTGGAAAGCTTTGTATTGATATCACATACATTAGAATTAAATATAGAAACTGAAGGACTGGGAGGAATCAGCTTTGAGTTGTCTAAAGGAAGAGTGTGGCTACAGGGAATGGTTCAATGAGGCTAGAGAGAACTAAACACAGAGTAGCATAAGGCAGTGTGGAAACAGGCACGGATGGTATGGTTAGCTCTGGTGGATCATTGTCAGCGTATTGGCTCGGACTTAGAGTAAGCTAGAAAGCTATTGCAGGATTGCGAGTCTCTGCCCAGGAAGACACTTTTAGAGACTAAAAGGCGATATATAAGAATGGGATAGAGTCTCCAGCAAAGCAGACCACAGAAGCTAACTGCAGATCTCTCTACTCCTTCAAATCTAATCCCCCAGTCTCATTCCCAGATCTGCAGAGCACCTGCTGAAGCTTCCTTTCTCCCAGACCGCATCCCTATCTCCAATGGAACACACAGATCTTTTCCTCCTAACCCCTCTCCCTCCACCCATTGCATTTTCTGACCACAGCACAAACTCCAGCAGGCACTGGCTGGGAATGCACAGGCAGTTGTGGCCAAGGAAGCAAAGTTAACTGCATCTTCTTACCTCTCCCTTAGCAACTCCAAACCCAATCCCCCAGTCTAATCCCAGCTCTGTAACAGCCCTTTGGCTGTGGCCTCAGCTTACTCTCTGCCCAACTCCCAGTAGACTAAGAAGATCCTGGTGGAACACACAGCTTTCTTTCCTCTTGTGAATCCCTTTAATTCCATCTCCCAACCCATCCCCATTCCTACATGTCAGCTCCCAATACCAAAAAAACATTTTACTTAGAACTCCCAGTGGTCACACCTATCAGGATTCCTGAAGAATTTCCTACCAGACAACACCCTGCTACCACACTCCAAAAGAAACATAAAAGTCAACAGAAAAATGGTACAAAACACCCACTCAATAGGCACAAAACTAGAGATCAGCATATAAAATTATAATTTTCCCAAACCCAGGTGTCTAGGTGCTAGTGTAAAACCACAGTCAATAACAGCCAAGGCAACATATCTCCATTAGAGCCCACCAATCCTACCACAGAAATCCTTGAGTATTTCAACATAACTGAAGCATACTCAAAAAGATCATAAAATAACTTTTATAAATATGATAAATGTCTTTTAAAAGGAAAGGAATAAGTCTCTTACAGAAATGTATGAAAACACAAACAGTGGAAGGAAGTAAATAAAAGCATTTGAAACTTGAAAATGCAAATAAAATCAATAACGAAAACCCAGACTGAGGGAGAGCTGGACATGAAAAATGTAGAAAGTTGAACAAGACCCTCAGAGGCAATCCTTACCAACAGAACATGGGAGATGAAAAACAGAGACTCAGGCATTGAATGCACAAGAGAAGAAATAGATACCTCAGTCAAATAAAATTTAAATCTAAAAACTTTTGGCATACACACAAAAAATATCCAAGAAATCTGGAACACTCTGAGAAGGCCAAGTCTAAGAATTAAGAAAGAAATGACTTTCTAGAACTTAGTGAAAATGAATGCACAATACACCCCAACTTGTGGGAGGCAATGAAAGCAGCTCAGAGAGTCAAGTTCATAACACTAAGTGCCCACATGTGTGTGTGTGTGTGTGTGTGTGTGTGTGTGAGAGAGAGAGAGAGAGAGAGAGAGAGAGAGAGAGAATACTAGTAACTTCACAGCACAGCTGAAGGTTCTAAAACAAAAAGAAGAAATTGAACCCAAAGGAGAAGACAGCAAGAAATAATGAAACTCAGTGATAGAGGCAATAACAGAAAAACAAACAATATACATAAAAATAATTAATGAAAGAGAGAGCTGACTCCTGGAGAAAATAAGTTTGAGAAGCCCTTATCCAAATTAACTAGGGTAAGAGAGAGAATATGTATCCAAATTCACAAACTCAGAAATGAAAAGGACATACCAACAAACATCAGGGAAACCCAGAGGATCATTGTAGGAAACTTGAAGTTGGCTCAAGACATCCCACTACCAATTTTCAACACAAAGATGTATTTGTCCCAAAGGGATGGCGTGCAGGGCTAGGGGACAAAGAAAGAAGGTAAAAGGAACAAGGAAGAAAGAAGAAAGGGGACAAAGGAAAGGTGGAAAGGGTATTTGTCCATCCACTATCACCCCCGGAATGTGTGGGGGAACATAAAGTTCTGCCTCAGAATTGAGAGTAGACAGACTTGGCCCATAGGCAAATGGAGGTTTATAAAGGTAAAGGAGGAAACCCATGTTAGAGTGAGTTGATTATTTTTGATTGGGCATGTTAATTACGTGAGCCAAAGAGGGCTTTTGATACCTAAAACTTGGTAGTCAGCCTCAATAAAAATGGACAAATAAAGAAATGGATATTGGCCGCTATCTTTAAGAATGTAATGTGATGGGGGAAGGGCAAGGCCTGCTGAAGCCATGTTTGCCTCGCTCAGGCTGAATAAACTGTCTTTGATCATAAGGACGCACTTTAAAAATCTGTATTCCACCAAATTGGAAAATCTAAAAGAATTGGATAACTTTTGTGAGGCAATCCACTTGCCAAAGTTAAATCGGGATCAGATAAGCAATTTAGGCAGAACTATACACTCTAGTGAAATATCAGCCATTGAAAGTATCCTAACCAAAAAAACCCCAAAGCCAGATGGTTTTAACACAGAAATCTACCAAAACTTCAAAATGAATTAATGCCAATGCTCCTCAAATTATTCCATAAGATAGAAAAAGAATGGGCATTACTCAGTTCGTTTTAGGAAGTCACAGTTATTCTGATACCCAAACCACATAATGACTAAAGAGAATTACAGACCAATGTCTATTATGAACATGCATGCAAAACTTCTCAGTAGAATACTTGCAAACTGAACCCAAGAACACATAAAAATATCACCTACCTTGAACAATTAGGCCTCATCTCACAGATGGAGGATGGACCAACATATGAGAATTGATAAGTGTAACCCACTAGATAACAAACTGAAAGACAAAACCACATACACCATCATTTCATTAGATGCAGAAAAGGCCTTTGACAAAGCGCAATACCACTTCATAATAAAAGTACTAAAGAGATTAGGGAAATAACTCAACATAACAAAGGCAATTTATAGCACACCCAAAGGGACAAAACTCAAATCAATTCCACTAAAATCAGGAACAAGTCCAGGGTGCCCACTCTAGTCAATATAGTACTTGAAGTCTTAGAAGGAGTTATAAGACAACTGAAGAGCAAAGGGATACAGATTGAAAAAGAAGATATCAAAAGTATCTTTATTTGCAGATGATATGATAGTATAAATAAGTGACCCTAAAAAATCTACTCTGGTACTTTTACAGCTGATAAATACTCTCACCAATGTAGGTGGGTACAAAATTAATTCACATAAAACAGTAGCCCTTTTATATACAAATGACAAACAGATTGAAAAGGAAATCAGGGAAACAATATCATTCACAATATCCCCCCAAAATATTAAATTTCTTGGGATAACTCTAACCAAGCAAGTAAAAGAATTAGATGATACAAACCACAAGTCATTTAAGAAAGAAAATGAAGAAGATATCAGAGGATAGAACCATTTCCCCAGCTCATATATTGCTTGGGTTAATGTAGTAAAACTGGCCATCCTACCAAAAGCAACCTTCAGATTTTAATGCTATACTCTTTGAAATTCCAACACAATTCTTGATCTTGAAGAGGCAATTTTCTGCTTCATATGGAAACACAGAAATTCCAGAATAGCTAATACAATCCTGAATAAAAATAAAGTAAAAACTAAAATAAATATGTAGGAGGTAGCCCTCTTGCAATTTCAAGTTGTACTACAGAAAAATAGTAACGAAACAGCATAGTATTGGCACAAAAACAGGTGTGTTGATCAATGGAATCAAATTGAATACTCAGTCATAAATCATACACTTATGTACAACTTATTTTTGATAAAGAGCCAGAAACATATACTAGATAAAAGACAGCATCTTCAACAAATGGTCTTAGTCAAACTGGGCAAGTAGAGGAATCTAAATATTTACTTATCATTCTGCATAAAACGCATCTCCAAATAGATCAAAGACCTCAACACAAAACCAGATACACTGAACCTGATAGAAGAGAAAATGGAAAATAGTCTTGAACTCATCAACACAGGAGACGACTTTCTGAATAGAACATCATTAATAAATGGAACCTCATGAAACTGAGAAGGTTCTGCATGGTAAAGGATACCATCATTTTGACAACATGGCAGCCTACAGAATGGAAAAAGATTTTAACCAGCTAGACATCTGATAAAGGAACAATATTCAAAATATAAATAACTCAAGAAACTATACATCAAGAAAACAACCCAATTAATAAATGAGGCAGAAGTTTAAACAGATAAACTCAATAAAGGAAACTCACATGGTTGAGAAACACTTAGAGCAATGTTCAACACCCTTAGTCATCAAGAAAGTGAAAATTAAAATTCTTCTGGTCTAAAGGGCTAAGATCAATAAATAACACAAGTGGCAGCTCATGGTGACAAGGACGTGGAATAAGGGGAAAACTCATCCATTGTTTGTGCAAACATATACAGCCACAATGGAACTCAGTGTAGTGTTCCATAGGAGGATGGAAAGCAATATACCTCAAGATCCTGCTCTACCAGTCTTGGGCATTACACAAAGGATACATCATCTTATCAGAGAGACACTATGTTCCATCATGTTCATTGCTGCCCTATTCATAATAGGTAGACATTGGAAACAACTTGGATGTCCCTCAACAGAATAATGGATAAAGAAAATGTGCTATATTTTCAAAATAGAGTATTATTCAACCATTAAAAATGACATCATGAAATTTGCAGGTAAATAAATAAAACTAAAAATTACTCATCCTGAGGGAGGTATCCCAGACCCAAAAGGACAATTATTGTATGCATTCACTTATATGCACAGATTCTCTGTGAAGACAATAATAACTAAGCTATAGTCCACAGAACTGCAGAGGTAAGGTGTAGAACAAGGGACAGAGATCTCACAAGAAAGGGGATATAGAATAGATACTTATGGGTGGATAGTGGAGTCTGGAATGGGAGAATTATTTATAAAGGGTGGGAGAGGGGGATGAGGGAGGGAACATAGGGAGAGTCAGCTAAAATTAAGGTATATTTGTGAGGGAGTATGGAAACCTAATGCAGTAAAAAGTCCTAAAATATATACATACATGAAAGTAATGTAAATGAAATTGCCAAATAATGAGGGAGGCAGATTCCTGACTGACCATCTCTTATGACCTGCTAAAGCTTCCAGCACCAAGACTGAGTTATATCTAGTTAAATTATTGGACAGAAGGATACTCATAGGGATCCCTCAAAAAGCCAAACTGTTTCTAAGATTATGTGTTGCTTTCTACAAAACCAATGGCAAGGTCCCATTACAGAAAACAACACTAGCACAACTCATTGAACTTGAAGAAGTCAAGTTGGTGCCTACATATAGCCTTTATCCTGTGTTCTAATGTCCTTTGTACAGGAAGGTACTCTGCAGGCTACCTAAAGAGAACTATAAATACAAAGCCAGACCCTCTGATCTACAAATGGCATCCTACCTACCCAGGATATGCTGGGCCAATGGTGACACAAAGTCAACCCATGTCTGATTTGACTTATGGCCCACTCCATGAGTTGGAACCCATACCCAGTATTGCTTAGGTGATCAAGAATCATATACTATCTTGTTCAAGAACCTAGGGTAAGAACAAATACTACTGTTCTTTAAAAAATGTTAAAGTAACAATAAAATGAATTCTAAAGACAGCCTGCTATGTTCATAGATCAGTGAACCATTTGCCATTATCAGAAAAGCTTACTCCTGTAGTAGGTGAGAACAGACCTTATGCAGAGTATAAGAGGCCTTAGAACACTGAACCTTAAATGGGATTTCTCCATCAAATCCCTCTCCTTAGGTCTCAAGGAATCGCATGGAACGGGAGGCAGACAGAGTTTGAAAGCCAGAGAGAATAAAGGACCCCAAGAAAACAAAGCAAAATGAACATGATCAAAGTTCATATGATCTTATAGATACTGAGACAGCATGCACAAGACCTGCACAGGTCTGTCCATGCTTCTAGATTAGTGTTCTTACTGGAATCCTGAATGTGTGAATATGAATGGGTCCCTGATTTGTGTGCGCTCCCAAAAGACTCATTTTTGTTTGTTTGGTTTTATGTCTATCTTTTAAATTCTGATGTGTTAGTTTTTATCTTACTATATTTTTTATTTCTTTTTATGCCTTGGAAGTCTTTTTTTTCTAATGATAGAAAGGGAATAGTTCTGAGTGGAAGAAGAGGTGGGAGGAAGTATGAGTAAAGGGTTGGAATACTGTAGTCATGATATATTTTGTGAGAAAAAATATCTATTTTCACCAAAAGGGGAAAATGGAATGAAATAAAGAGGACATTATCTATTATAAAAATGGAAGCAAGTCCAAGGTAGACACAGAAGAGCAGAGAAAGGGAACTTAGTTGTGGGCATGGATAGAACTAGAAATTCCAAGACGCTGAGAACTCAAAGATACTTGGATTTTTTTTTTATCCAATTGGTGTGATGGAGATTCTGTGAACTTAGATGGAAAAGGCTTAGTGAAGGATTTTGGGAGGAGAGCTTGTTCACTATTCATTATAATGCTAACTATTTCATTAGGCATCATTGTTGAATAGGCATTCGAAGGAGTCAGAAATTAAATGGTTAAAAAAGAGTTATTCTGGATACAAAAGCCAACAATACAGGCTGAGATTTCCTAGTAAGTACATGGATGGAAGAGAGGGAGACAGAGTCCAAGAACTGAGTTTGGAGATACTCCAAAAGTAAGAGACAAAGGAGGAGATAAGATTGAAATACAAGCAGCTGGGCAGGACTAAAGCCAAGAGAATGGTTTTTAAAAGCTAAAAGACAAATGTTTTCAGGAGCAGAAGATGAAGAACTGTGAGATGCTTACTGAAAGGTCAAACATTATCAGGTTTAAGAATTGATTACATATGTAGCAACTCAGGGTCACTGTTACCTTAAATAAGAATGACTTTGATTGAATGCTTGAGGTCAAAGGAACAGTAGAGGAAAAAATGAAAACATTTTGTACAAAGATTTTTGAGGAGTTTTTTTATAAGGTGGACAGGTTCTGGGAGGGAAAGAGTTTGGGGAGAAATTTTAGACTAATGCCAACATTAAGCAGAACATATAGAGATATCTCATGTACCTCCTTGCCCCTGAGCAAGATGTTTACTAGAATGCATTGGATTTCCCAAAATCTATAGTCTACTCTAAAGCTGTTCTTAGGACTTGTGTCTAACACCCTAATATCTCAGTCTATTGACAATGCATTGTTTCAATAATTTCACTCTCTGCATTGTTTCAATTTCTTGGAAATATCATATTTGAAGCCAATAGTAGGCAGCCTTTTTCTGGTTGGTTTTCTTCAACTAGCATTTAAAGTTTCTGTATAAAATTACATGGTTTGATAGATTTGAAGGTTTTTTAATAATGCTGTATAGCATTACACTGCATAGAAGATCACACTTTAGCCATTCATTAACTAAAGGATATTTTGATTATTGTAAAATATTTTTAGCCAGGATAAATAAGTATGTTATGGTTCGATAATGCCAATGATATATTAATGAGGTAATACAATGACAGGAGAAAAAGAGGAGGGAATTGCTAGAACAATAGCCTTAAGTAGATGGGAGGAGACGAAGTATGTAATACACATGGCATTTAAGGAACGTGACTGTAATAACTCCACTGACACTTGGTGAGGGACAGCTTGTGGATGTCAGTGCTGGTGCTAAGCACATGCAGTGGTGACTCTATGAGGAAAAGTCTTTAGACTTCTTTTTTGCCAGTTAAATGGGAAGCAATGTTTTTAACTGAGAGTAGTAATGAAGTGGTGTGCTGAAAGTTTCAAGATTGGCAGAGAATATAAAATATTTGAAATATCACTGTTTAACTTGAGTCTAAGTTATAAGGTAACAGTAAAAAGAATCACTATGTGGTTGTAAATTTGCTTTTCTTTCTTCAGATGAGGGGATGAGATGATAGCCATACCAAAGCTGTACAAATACATGTCTTGTACTGAGCCTAGCATGTTTCTTTCTCTAATCTAATCATCCCTAGACTTATGATAGGAAGCTTCTTGCCTCTACACAATCTTATCTTCCAAGCTGACTGACTCAATTCAGCTTCTCTTGTCTTCTCACTGATTTGTTTTGCTTGGCCTCATACTAACTTTGGCAATGTGTTCTAATCTTCTGGCTTTTTCTCATTCCATGGCTCATTCTGTCTTCACCTGTGTCTAACTTGTCCTCTCTACTACCTGTCTTTGTAAAACTCTACCAGTAAAACTGACACACACACACACACACACACACACACACACACACACACACACACCCCTTTCTCTCTGTGTGCTACTCTAAAGTAGTCTCTTCTTCCTATGCTAGTCCCATGAGAGCTGGGAGTACCCCTATCTCTGACTCATTCTTTCAAATCTTTCTGATTCATCACTTTGTCTGCCCTTTAATTAGATGCTACTTTCAAACATGGCTGTTTCCTACTACAAATTAACCTTACTTTTAGTGTTAGGAATCAAAATGTATGTAAAAACAATATGTCTATTTTCCAGCCAAATCATACTGTAATGCAGAGTGTGTCTGCATTCCAGCCAGATCACATAGCCGTAGAAGGTTTTTGGATGTGATCCCTTACCAGAGCAGGCATATTGCTGGATAAAAATTTATCTAACATGGTTTTATGTTTTTCTCTATTTAAGGAAGACTACATAGTGAGAGGGGGAGAAATTATTTAAGATGTTCTGCTAAGAGAATTGAAATGGGGCAAAGGCTGAGGAGAGATACAAAGAGTAATAGAGAAATGAACTAAATAATTAAAAGATTATTGGAAACTGCATTTTATTTGCAAGGGAAAACTAGTTGTTCCAGGAGATCAGGGGGTGAAGTAAAATAGGAATTCATTGATGGAAGGGAGAAAGAAGCAGAAGTGACTACAAGACTAAAAGGCATATGTAAATACACACACACACACACACACACACATACACACATACACACACACACATACACACACACACACACACACACACACACACACAGAGAGAGAGAGAGAGAGAGAGAGAGAGAGAGAGAGAGAGAGAGAGAGAGAGAGAGAAACAGAGACAGAAACAGAAACAGAGAGACAGAGGGAGCTCTGTCCAATGGCTTACAAGAGGATAATACTTAGTGATCAGTTCTCTCCTTGTGTGTTGGTCCTTGAAATTGAACTCAGGCTGTGAGACTTGGATACCATCACACCAACCCAAAGCTACAAGTTTAAAGGAAAAGGGAGGATAGGCCAAAGCAATAAGGAGGAGAAAGTATATAGGTCACCAGCATTCTCAGTAGTCTTAAATATGAGAGAATAAAGAACTAAACCAGAAACTGCCATAAAAGCATTGTTCTTGAGAAAGGTGTTCAGTGGAGCAAGGCGGTGCAGGAGAATCAGCTAGGAACTTTAAGGTATAGGGAGGTTTGCTGCTGTTGGATCATGTATGCCAGGAGACAGCATGCTCACAGTAGGGGTTGCCAGATGGGATGGTGAAGGAGAAAAGATTGGCATGCAGAAGGTCAAAGTGGTACCAGTCTGAGCATCTCACAATGATTCAAAGGGACAAGAATCATATCAGCCCAGATTTACTCCAGATAGATGAAGACAGTCCATTTTGTGTTCTGCTTGGTGAGAATCATTGAGACACAAGGCTCTGTCCATCTTGTAATTGGAGATATGAAAGTCTGGGGAGACATGAGTTCCTCACCATTTTGCCTTCACATAAAACTATTTAAAAGCAAGTGACAAGGCACTACCTTAGTGGAGTGGCTTAGATGAAAGACTAAAGGGATCATAGCAGACAACCGTGAACATGACCAGCCCACGTAAGCACAAGTATGGGCAAGGCTGTGTATATCCTGGGGTCCTTCCTGAAGAGAGCTAAAGAGAAAAGGTTAAAGGGAGGACAAGATGCAGTGATGGTGGCTGACTTTCAGAACAATTCTGCTCAAAGGCTATTCCTTGCTTAATTCCTAAAAGATGTCTAGTATGTTTTACATGTGTCTGATGGTGTAAGAAGTTTAACACTTGAGAGTCCTTACTTCAGAGAGATGGAATAGGAAGGTTGGAACTTTTGCAAGGTTCCTATTGCCAAAATTCTCTCAACGATCACCACAAGTGATTTCCTGTTCTCTATCGCCCGATAGTTTGTCAGTCTCCTTCATATCAAATGGGATTAGAAGCTATCTGAACCAAAAAGGTACAAGGATATGTATTTTATGAATTTTTATTTGCTTTTTACATTTATTTGAGTCATTCAATGTCTCTCTACCTTAGAGGGATACTAAAACATTGCTACCAAACAATGAAATGAATATTCATTATACCCATGCTTTTATATCTAAAACTTTAGAATCATAAGGCAAAAAAGATTAACTTCAATATCTCTGACAATACAGGACTTTTCAATAAGCTGTTTTTATCTCATTGTGCCCTCTGAAAGAGAGCCCAGACTCTCTCCATGTGGGGAGATGTCTGCCACACAGCCTAATTAGCCATGTCAGTCACTGCCGTCAAACATGCAGCCTAATCAGACTTTTGGTCATAAATCCCATTTTTCAATTCAAATGAATGAATTAATATACATCTCAGGCATGTTATTAAAAGTCACCGACTAATATTTTGTATAACTTGCCGTCTCTACAGATAGAATACCAAAAGAACTCAAATCAAACAGATGTGAGGCTAATACAGTCTATTTTCATAATTTGCCAAACAATAATCCATCTATGAATTGCTTCTCACTACTTAATTTGACATGATGTGATGTAAACATTTTTGTAAAAAAGAAATTACCTGTGACTCAAGAAGTATAAAACTCTTGGCAGATTTCTGCCAAATCTACTTACAAGCATACATTTAATCTTCCTCTCAGCTTTAGAGGAATATTCAATAGGAGCTATGTGTATAATTTCAGATATTATGCCATTCATATTGCAGACATTACGATTTTCTGATAAACTTAATAGACATGTGGTAAAGGACATTATATTAGCTACTATGTGCCTCGGTAACCGCATACTTGTACTAACCTAAGAAGAAAGCAGGGACTATTTTTGGCTCTCCGTTGCAGGAGGTCCAGTCCATCCAGATAAGCATGCTGTGGAAGAGCATCCAGTTTACATCATGGCGAGTAAGGAAGCAGAGAAGGAATGCTGACACGGCCCTTCTTTGCTTTTCTCCATTTATTCCAACTGGAACCACAGCCCACCGAGGGTGCATAAACGTCATCAGAGAGATACCTAGCAATGTGCTTCCATGTCCTAGCCATTCTAAACCTGGCTACGTGGACACTGAGTTCACCCATCACATGTGTACAGGCAAAACAATTTAGTGTGGCAGCTAGAATACCTTGTTAACCCAATGTAGAGAATACTAATCATTTCATAAGAAAGGATAAAGCATGAATCTACCATCTATTGTTAATATTTCATGATGCAACTTGATGAAATAAGTCTTAGCTAAAATATGGAATAACAGAAACTGGATTTAAAAGAAATCAAATAAAGCTTTATCCACCCATCATATCTTTTGCTATTCTTCAATAACCATTCCCATTTCATTTACTAGAATCTGTGTTGCTAATCTGCACTGTCTTAGTCGTGCCAAGGGGCTTTTCTTTCTAGATAATGACACTTTCTAGGTAGAGTACTGAGAATTGCTGACATAATTGCTTGTGATTAAATTTGTAGAAGAAAGAGGCCAGTTTTTGCACTATTTCTCTCCAAATCTCTTTATGCTTTGATTCCATCATATTCTCCCACAACAGCAGAACATCCTTGAAAATAGCAGGATCTTGGGAGAAGAGAGGTCAGTCATTAAGCAGAATTGTCCTCAGTCCCATCCTCCCCAGCAAGACTCATGCACTCATTTCTAACAGCAAGCTTCATCCCTAAAAGAAAATGGTATAGAATCAATAATGAGGAATATGCCATCCCATGAATTTCCAGAACTTTGATTGACACAAGAGAAATTGTTCATTGGATGATTTTACACCCTGGAATACTGTGACAAATCAAACTGTGGTCGAAAGGAATGCCATGGGTTTCTATGGCTGGATAGCTAGCGAGGCCTGACAGATGTGGATTCATCTGACTCTAACAAAGTTTGGATTTATATGGAGGGCCTAGACTTCAATTCTCTGAGAACCATTAATACAGTTATTTCTAGAACTAAATGCTGAGAGTCCTTCATGTCACAGACTCACTCCACCCACCAGAAAGTGAACTAAATGGTGGATTATATATGACTGGGAAAATGGCTCAGTCAGTAAAGCGAGGCCTTAGTTCAAATACCCAGCACTGGACATGTTAGAGATAAGCAGATTCATAGAGCTCTTAACTAGTGTCCTGGATTGGATAGTTTGTTGTTGTTGTTGTTGGTTTGTTTGGGGTTTTTTTTTTTTTTGGTGAATGTAACACAAACTAAACTCATCTAAGAGAAGGAAACTTCAAATAAGAAAATGCCTCCATAAGGTTAGTCTAAAGACAGGCTTGTAGGACATTTTATTAATTAATGAATGACGGGGAAGGGCTAACCCCATTTTGGATGATACCATTCCTAGGCACATGGTCCATGATTCTATAAGAAAGCAGACTGAGAAAACTACAATGAGCAAACTAGTAGCTAGCATTTCTCAATGGCCTCTGCATCAGCCGCTGTATTCTGGTTCCTGCCCTGTTTGAGTTCTGGTACTGACATTTATAATATGGAAATGTAAGCCAAATAAACCCTTTCCTCCTCAACAGCTTTGGTCATGATGTTGCATCATAGCAATAGTAACCCTAACTAAGATAGCTGACAGCCTACTAGTCAGTGAACTGTTCGGTGTGGGATTCTGAAAAATAAGGTTGTGAAGTGATTTAGAAAGATGTCTCCCATCACCTCTAGCTTCTGCACATGTATCTGCACATATATAAACACATTATCACACACATACTCTTCACATTCAAATACATTCCTAAAAATCCTTTCAAGGGAAATTGATTCCTAGTCTTCCAGCTCGTCACGGTACATCTTCAAAGGCAATGGCTTACTAGCTAGATGCTAGTCTGCCCTCTGGTCTTTGGGGCTACATTAGCCAAGAAGGGTAAAAAAGCAGGAGACTGTGAATGGAAGGAGAAAATAGAGAAAGTACATGAAGGAGAATTAACAAAATTACGGAATAAAAAGTTCAATATGAGCATTCCAATCCCTTCCCTAACCTTGCTCAAACAGTAAGTAGCATACAGTGAGTCAGTAACAAGTTCAGTACCGTGAAAGGAAGACCAATTCATGGTCATGGAGAACGGAGCAGGCATAATGATCTGTTCCTAGACACTTCGTGTGGGGCTCAGGTCTCAAGATGTTTAAGTAGCAGTAGTAACTACCAAGTTTGTTTCACCTGGAAAACAATCCAACATAGAATGTACGCTCTTTTCAATGATAACCTTTCAAAATATGAATGGCATTCACTGTGTATTTCAACTGACTTCCCCTCAGCTTGAAATACCAACATCCTCACATCATGGTAATGGAGAAGGAACCTCTTTAGGGAGTCTGGTCTCTGTGCCGGTGGTGTGTCATAGGCAGGCCTGGGCATCATTTTCAAGACACTCAAGTTCAACAAGGGTACAGACTCTGATTTGAATGTGGCCTCTGAAATGCATTAACTGGAAACATAACCTCAAATCAGTGTATTATTGTTATTGTCACTGTTATTAAGAAGTATGTCCTGTGGAGCTAATTAATCTTAGATGAGTTCATGAAAGCAAGCCCCTTTTGATTTGTGGCTTTATAAGAATAAGAAAGGCTCCAACTGGTATATTTGTTTTGTCTCACAATGGTGCCTTCTGCCATATTATGTGGTTAAAAAGAGCCCAGAAGACTTAAAAGAGATGCCAACATTTCACTGTAGGCTTCATACTCTTCATTACTATGAGCAAAGTAGACTTCTATTCCTCTTTTGAAACTTTTTGATTCTTTGTTTCACATAATGCACCCCAGTCTTGGTCATCTCCCTATACCCACATATCTGCCCTTTGCTCTTACAACTCCCTCCCAAAATAAAAACACACACAAATAAAAAACAAAACAAAGCATAGAAAACATCTCATCATGGAAGCTGTAGTGTGTTGCAGTGTGTCACACAGTATATCCCTCTGTCTACACATCTTCACTTACAAATGTTTTTTGCAATGAGTCATTGGTCTGGTCTGAGATCTCTAGCTTCTGTGTTACCATCAATATTGGATCCTCACTGTATCTCCTTCTAGTTATCTTGTTGTTGCCCTGTGTCATGGAGATCCTGCAGCATTGGATCAGTAGGACTGGCCCTTTTATGTGCCCTGACCATTTACTGATGGTTCAGATTATGAGATGAACCAACTCAGAGCCCTAGATCTAGGCCTGGGTGATAGTTGAGCCGGTCAAAGTGCTGGCTTTCCCTTATCTGCACCACTAAGATGAATTCTTCAGGACTACCCCAACTACGCCACCCAATTCTGCCCTCAGCAGGTGGCAGGGCCAGCTCCCCTGCCCTTGTGAAAGCTCACTAGTACCTATGCCTCCAGAGCCAGCTTCATGTGCTGCAGACTTTAAGGGGCTAGATAAGCTCTCTCAATTGGGCCTGGCTCACCTGTACCTTTGTATCAGGGCCAGTTCCTTTGATTTGCCTAAAGGCAGTTCAGGGCCCACTCTACAACCAGTGACAGGGCAGGGCTAGCTCTCCGACTCTCGTGTCCTAGGGCCAGCTTTCTTGACTACAATAGGTGATGAGGAAAAATGGGGATGGCATCACCCCCACATCCAGATCACCTCACAGCAGACAGCTGTGGGTGCATTTCTCTTTTCCTTTCACCCTCAAGGCTAGCTCACCTGCACTCCCTCTACCAAGGCTATCCTTACTGTGTTGCACAGGTGAGGTACAGGGCCTGCTTTCCTAAATGTTGCAGCCAATGAGAGACGGGACCACTTTTTAGCTCTCAAGACCCTGAGAGCAGCTTTCCCAACTGCTGGGGGTCTTGAAAGGGGAGGGAAAATACTTCTAGGCCTGCACCACCCCACAGCAGGTGAGTGGCAGAGTTAGTTCTCCCTCACTTATCCCCTTCAACTGGCATGGCCTTGTTGGAGGAAATGTGTCAGTCAAAATGTGTTTTGGGGTTTTGTATACTCAAGCTAGGTCAAGTGTCGCTCTTCCTGCTGCCTGTGGATCCAGATGTACAACTCCTAGCTACTTCTCCAGCACCATGTCTGCATGTGTGCCGCCATGACCCTACTATAGACCAAACCTCTGAAAGTGTAAAGAAGTCCCAATTAAATGCTTTCTTTTGTAAGAGTTGCCATGATCATCTTGTCTCTTCTCAGCAATAGTACACTGACCAAGACAGTAACCAAGTGGAAAACTTGGTTTTTCCAAGGAAAACTACTTTTTCTGCTCTCAGCAATTTTTAGTTGCCTTCATGTTGCTGAAGTTGTTCTTTGTATAGGTTTGAAGCCTCATGGGATGTTCCTAATTCATTTTAATATGTCTATTGCTGTACCTGTTACATTCAAGTTTAGGCAGTCATGTTGGTGAGACTTTATGGTATAGCTGCCAATATTCCTAGGATGTGTTTTAGTCATCAGAACATAGAGCATCCAAAGGCCCCCAGAAAGAGAGGAGGGATTTCTGCACATGACACTAAAGATGCTATGTTCTCAGACACAGTTGTAATTAGCTCCCCAAGAGTAAACTTGATAAAAGGAGCTGGATATGTAGCAATCATGGAAGGTCCATTTATAAAGTACATTTATGGACTTCACAGTATATGTAGGCAGACATATGCATAATCATATTTATACCCATGCATACTCATATAAAGATGCATATGTCATGTGCAGCCATGAGCACAAGAACACAAGTACTCACACTTTGTAAAGGTATAAAGGCACACAACTGTGAGGGTATACAGATATAAATGTGCATATGCAAGTGTACACATTTGTGTATTATAGACATGCTGCCTTACACGCATAAGTACATTCGTCCATGAATGCATTCCTACTGGTCCTATACACAGATGGGAAGATACACACTGAATCACTCATACAAACCAGAATATAGTGAGCACTGCACTTGTGACATGGTATTCAACTAACTCTTTGGAGACCACACTGAATACACTATTGAGGCCCTAAGAAATGAGTCCTTATCCTCATAGAACCCCAGAACTTACTGATTGCTGGACTCTAGCAGTGCCTGAACTCTGGTGATTTGATTATGGGAGAGTTGGGTGATTGCCTCACTTGATTTCCTTCAGGGTCAGGACATGGAATTTCCTGAAACTTCTCCTTGATTGACATTATGTTATGCACATATAGCCTCTTTCTATCTCCTGCCTCTATTGCTAATATACTGTCCCACAATTAGGGATGATTTCCCACTCTATCATCATTTAACTACAAAAGAAAAGACATATTCATGCTAATCAGTGTGCTTTGGGCTTCTTCAAAAAACAAGATTGGTCAGAGTACAAGGACAAATAAATGTCCTGTCTTCATCTGTTTTCTGACAATGCAACGAAATACCTGTGATCAGAAACTTACGCTGAATAGAAGTTTAGCCACTCTGGCAATGGGTAAAGAGACAATTTGATCATGGTGCTGCTCTAATATCAGCCAGAGACAGAGCAGATGGGAATCCTTTGTTCATCCTAGCCTGATGCCCAGTTTGTTATCCAAAGCTGTTTGATGACCAGGACACATAAAAATCAAATCAAATCAAATCCCAGAAGCATAGTGCAAGAGGAGGAAGACAGACAGAAACCTGTGCTCTACCATGCCATGACATGGGGTAGGGGCAAGGAAAGAGGCCCAAAGATCTGACTTAACCCCACCCTTTGCATAGTATAAGGCATAGGTAGGTCATAGACACACAGAGCCCTGCCTACTAGCACACAAAGCAACACGGGAAGAGGAAAACAACAGAGACCTGTGGATGCCATGCCACCTACAGTCTTGCCCTCTGGCTCACAGCAAAGTAACCATAAACATAAACACCCTCTTGCCAGAGAATGTCACCCAGGGGTCTGCCAGCCCCATAGAAAGCCTTCAGTGGGAGCTACCACAATGTGTGAGTATGTGACGAACAGAATGGAGGGAGAGAGAAGTGGATCAACTTGAGCATTATGAAAAGACATGGAAGTAGAGAATCCAGGGTGGAGAGGAGTGTTGTGAATGCTCACCCCTGCCACCTGGGGCGAGTCCTAGCATGAATTGCTGCTGAGGGCCATGTCTCATTCTGTGGTCAGTGCCATGGCTCCGCTGCAATGTCCTTGGCTCATATTAGCACTAGAAGATGTAGAGTTGTCCTTGATGGGCAGACACGGTGCTTGAGAAATAGCTGAGAGTTCTCCATCTGGATCCTCATGTGGCAGGAAGTGAGACAGTGGGACTGGCTTGGGATTTTGAAACTCAAAGGACCCTCTCCCCACTGCCCCATGATATTCTTCTTCAAATAAGGCCACACCTACTTCATCAATGCCATACTTCCTAATGCATCTCAAGTCGTGCCACTCTCTGATGACCAAGCATTCAAATTTACTAGCCTGTAGCTGTGATTCCTATCCAAACCACCACAGTTACCCAATATCAAATGGTCTGCCCTGAAAACACACATACAAATAATATTATATAGACTGAGCAGGTTGTATTTATGTATTTACATATGTGTGTGAGTGTGCATGTGTGTGTGTGTGTGTGTGTGTGTATGTGTGTGTGTAAAACAAAACTTAATGAAAAAATACCATGAATTTGAAAAGAAGTAAGGAAGGGTATGTGGGAATGTTTAGAGGACTGGTTCTCAACCAATGAGTTGCAACCTCTTTGGCGTCTTTGGGGGTCAAAGGATCCTTTACAGGGGTCACTTATCAGATACCCTTTAAGTACAATTCATAACAGTAGCAAAATTACAGTTATGCAGTAGCAATGAAAATAATGTTACGGTTATGAGTCACCACAACGCAATGAATTATATTAAAGGGTTGCAGCCTTAGGAAAATTGAGACTCATTGGTTTAGAGGGAGAAAAGGGGAAAGGAGAAATGATCTAATTATAAGATCGAAAACTAAAAGGAATAATTAGAAAAAATAATAAAGCCCACATCCAGGCCACCCGTCCTACTCTGGTGATCCCAGAGAAGCTTGACCCTCAGTGTTTCCCTAAATCACTTTGTAGCCATCTTTCCCTTCACAAGTGTTTTTCCTCTTCAAAATTATCTAAGCAAAATGGAAACACTTTCTCTCTCTCTCTCTCTCTCTCTCTCTCTCTCTCTCTCTCTCTCTCTACTCTCATGTTCTTTACAAATGAAATCCACTAACAGACCCTATCAATGAAGGAAGGTGGGGGTTCTGTGAATGCCTGCCCTGTAGTGTCAGCATGAGTGCCAGTCACCTGCTCAGTGAAAGGACAATAGATTTTAATTAATAAAGTAACAAAACCTTGATTTCATATTCAGAAGCAAGTTGGACATATTAAAATTGGTGTAGACTAGTATGCTTTACTAAATGTCTTCCCTGTGCTCATCAGTCTCTGTTTCCCATAAGAAGAAATGTCAACAACACCACCTTCTATGTAGTGACTTTACACACTTTTAAATGGAAGTTGGCATTTACAAGGAGCCCTGATTTAAGCATGAGCATTAAGAGAGGGGAAGGGGCAGTACCTTATTGTAGGGAGAGCTTGTAGGACATGCTGTGAAGTAGAAGAAGGCTTGTCAAGAGTGAATCCCCTTTAACTTATGTTTAGCCTTTGCTAGTGTCTTAGGGTTTTACTGCCGTGAACAGACACTATGACCAAGGCAGCTCTTATAAGGATAACACTTAATTGGGCCTGGCTTACAGGTTCAGAGGTCCAGTCCATTATCATCGAGGCAGGAACATGGCAGCATCCAGGCAGGCATTGTGCTGGCAGAGCTGAGAGTTCTACATCATTATCTGAAGGCTGCTAGCAGAATACTGGCATCAAGACAGTTAGGATGAGGGTCTTAAAACCCACACCCACAGTGACACACCTACTCCAACAGGGCCACACCTTCTAATAGTGACACTCTGTGGGCTAACCATCACAACTAGCTTGAGTCTTTGTTTACCTCCTGCTAAGTTTCATGGAGAGAGCAGAGGACTTAACACTCCCTCCCTGCTACAGACACGGGCAGTTCATGGATAACATTTGGAGAAGTTCTGACTTCTAGTAGAGAAGAAAGAATTCTGGAATGGTATCCTTGAGAAGCTTGTAAAATTTTGGGCTGGGCCTTAACATGGACAACCAAGGCACATACAACAAACTGGGAAAGGGCGGTGTGACAGTTCTGCTTGGAACTGGATCTGACAGCTGAGAAGCAAACTTCTCAGTCTGGACTAGAGGTGACCATGAGCCTTCCATCAAGTATGCAAGCTCTTCTCCCCCTAGAGCCTCAGCTTGAACCATCTGGCAGTTGAGAGGCCCAACTCTGAGGTTCAGGTTTAGGAGTACTGTTGTGCCTTTCTTTGCTTTGGATCAAACTATGGACTTCAGTCCTTCCTTGACTTTTCTGTCTGGGTCTTTGCGGGCTGGAGAAAACTAGTGAAACAAATTTTGTGAGTCATTTCCTCCACTAATGAATCCTTTCCTCACTGTGTGGTCTCAAGTGAAGCAGATGTAAGCAGCTTTGTGGGTAGCCTTGAACCCCCCACCAGGGGGACAGACCTCCTGGGGATGAAAGCTGGGGCATAGGATGAAATCACAGAAAACAATATTTCAATTGTAACTTATTTTTGTTCTAAGCATGAGCAGCCCCAGCCCCAAGTGCAAATAACCATTACCTTCATGGCAAGTTCAAAGATGCTAAGGGCCCCAAAACTGTATATTACCTGAATTTCCATACTAGGAAACATACCTTTTTATCATGAGTTCAGTTTACTAACAACCAGAAAACTGTTAACCAGTCATTTTAAACCACCAATACCTTCAAATGGATTACTTTTCTTATGTATTCATTTATCAGGCTCTTGGCATAAGTTTGAGAAAAAGAAAAACAGATACACCATGAGACACACAGGGTGAAACAGTCAAAGGAAAAAATACAGAAAAATGAAAAGAAAGTTCTCACTATGACAAGTTTTGGCCTCTTGGCTGCGTGTAAATGCTAGAACAGGACTGAACATTCTGCTTCAAGTTTCTCTGAAGAAAAACATGAATGGAAATGAGTTAATTCACAGAAAGATTAGTTTAAGATATTAGTGAGAACACTGTCAGAAAAATAGAAACTTCATCAAACAACTAGAACCAACACCTGTATAAGGGTCCTTGACCAATCAGGAGGTGAGTACAGTAGGCCCATACCCAAGGCACTAATAGACAAAGCAAGGAGACAGCAGAAGTGAGTGAATAAAGATGAGAACAAGAATCTTACAAGAGATGCCAAGGAGTTATGAGTAATAATAATAATAATAATAATAATAATAATAATAATAATAATAAATCATCCTGGTGATTCGAGCCTAGGCATGATGGTGGCAGCACCTAGCCTTTGGGAGGTGGAGACAGGAAGACAGAGTTCAAGAACAACCTGGGGCTCCATGGTAATACTCTATCTTACAAAGCAAGCGTGCACGCACACATAAACACACACACACACACACACACACACACACAAACACACATACAAAATGCTAATAATTCTCCAAATTGTTTTGTTTCAAGAGCAAAACCATTCACCGCCCTATTTGCCATTCTTCAGTACTCTATTTTCTAATGAAAAACATGTATTTGGTTAAAACAAACAAAACCACAACAGTATTCATGTTCTACAAAGGGAAGACTGACTCCACAATGAATTCGCAGTGCCTGGGTGGTCAGAGAGGCATCCTGAGAACTCTAAACATCAATATCATCCAAGTAACCATAAAGTTGAGTTCTGACAGGAGTCTTTGAAGTGGGCAAATTCAAATGAATGTCTTATCAGTCCGGACAAGACCATAGATAGGCTAGCAAGTAGGGACTTTCATCTTGGCCATCTCCTGACAAGAGCTTTTCATGTCTTAGATAAACTAAAGGATAAAGAAATATTTCCAGCAGTCATCTGACTTCTGCAACAAAGAACAGGGGTACCAACCCCATGTAATTTGATCAGTCAATATTATGTGCCCGCCATATGGCAAACACTGTGGTATAGTAAATAGATACTTTTGTATTGTCAGTATATTATCTTTGGCAGAAGAATCCTAGTCACTGGAAAGGCAATTACAGTCAGGTCATCCTCAATGCATCTCAATGCTTGATTGAGAAACAGCTGGGGGAACACGTTATATAATTTACTCATTTGCTTACTTACTTACTTTACTTTTGAGTCAGGGCCTCACATATTTCAGGCAGGTCTCAAACTTACTATGTGGGCAAGGATGACTCTGAACCCCTGACCTTCCTGTCCCCAGCACCCCAGTGTTGAGATTGTAGGCATATGCCACTATACGAAGATTACACAGGACTGGGATTGAACATGAGGCTTTTGTATACTAGGCAAGCACTCTGCCAAGTAAGCCTCATCCCTAGCCTAGAATGCACCTAATATTAAAAACAAAAGCAAACAGTCCCGTAAGAAAAATGATTTCTCCAATTACAGGTATTACGAATTTCAAGAATTGAAACATAAAAGTAAGCTACCTTACCTACAATAATAAATTAAACCCAATGTTGTGCGACTTTGATTTCTTATCTAACTGTGTAGAAATAGTCTCATCTTATTCATTTGAACAACATACATGCACACATTTGTCTCCCCATCTCTTCTTTAATACCCTTTTGAGTACTTTTTCACATACTTGCCTCTCATTAGATTATGAGTCCTCAGGAACAACAAGCATATGTTTTATTTCTAATATCTGGCAAGGCTACAAATCTTAGGAGGCATAATGAATTTAAAAGAACCACTAAACTTCTACCCCAGCTGTCTTGTCCTTTAGCTACATGACATTGGACAATCTGGATTGTGTTTTGTTTTGTTCTATTTTGTTGTGAACTCTCTGACCTTCAATATTCCCACCTATGTGTGACTGTTGATCAGTCTATTTCAATGCTAGTAATAAGATCCAATACTTCTTGGCCTCATACATTGTGCCTGATGCTTTATGTATGTTCATCATCATGAGGATTCTTGGCATCAGAAAGTAAAGTTATTTGTAAACTCATAGAGAAATAAATGACTGAAAAAGAACTGTGTAACTCTGAGGTAAGCAACCTTCTACTGAGCACAGCTAGTCTCTCTGGTGCCACATTTCCATGCATGTCCCATGCAATTCCAATCTAAAGTTTCCTTTGAGCCCTGACTCCTCCACAAACAGAACAGCAAAGACAACCAACAAGAGTAGAGGTAGGAGGCATTGGAGGTCAGAGGCCAACACTCCACGGAGGAAATTTGGTTTTTCCCAGATGGCTTATATTCTACTACATCCAGTCAGCTCTGCCTTGTTCCACCAGGTGATCTCAAGGAAAAGGCAACTCATTGATGTGTGTGTGTGTGTATGTGTGTGTGTGTGTGTGTGTGTGTGTGTGTGTGTGCGCGCGCGCGCGCACGCGTGCATTTAAGAGAAGATTATGGAGGAAACAAATCATTTCTCTTCATGCACTTAAATTTGAATAAACATCTGGAGATGCAGTCATGGCCCGCAAACACATGCGTGTATATAACAGGCTTACAGGCACACAGCACACATACATACATTCCCACTGAGGATTGTAATAAGAGTGTGGGAAAGCACTTTTGACTTCCTAATTTATTTTTCCTATTACGGAAAAAAATTTGAGACAAAAATAAAATCAAACAAATATTCCAACACACCATAGTCATTTGTTCTTACAGCACATGAGCAGAGAACTGTTTGCCATCAAAATGCTCTGGAAAATATGGAACTGTGGAATTGCTCTAATATGAAATAGTTTCTTCTGTGACTTTATTCTGCTCCTCTGCCAACTTCAGAACCCAAAGGGGCATCCCTAGGGCACGATCACCTAAAAGCCAAAGGTGAGGAATGCTTAAGACATTGATTTTATCACTTCCTTTGGCAAAGTGAACAATTTGTTGAACCTGGGATTTTTTTTCACTCTTCCTAAACCTAAAGCAGTCTGGATGGGGTAGTACCCCTTGTTTTCTGGAGCAACATATCTCTGGCATCAGAAATTGAAGTGACTTTGGGCACAAACTAGAATTAAGTGCAGTAGAGGTAGTGTTGAGGCCATGAATCAGACAGTAAGGACACAGATGCTAGTGGCTGTGCTTACTTGGGGTAAAGAGAGAACTATGAATACAAGCTGGAGGGTGAATAGTTGTGGGTGTCAGTCTTAGTGACCAATGAGAGAATCTCTAGTTTGGGAGGATAAAAGCAAAATCTACTGCCCAAGAGATCTACCTAGACTCTTTGGAAGACATGAGGGAGGCTTTTAGGACTACCAGATTTTTGAGCATATGAGTGCCCTCCCCTCTAATTCTGTAAAACAGAAAATGAAATGTAAATTCAGAGAGACCTGGTCGTTCTTTCAAGAAGCACTTGCTTTAAGTTGGAAACTATGAGTGTTAATGGGCTAAGGTGTATTTCAGTGGAAAGACACTTGCAGCATGATCAAGGCCTTGGGTTTGACCCACAGCAGCACAGGAAGAAAAGAATGTGGGCTTTAAGGAGAGATTCGAATGGGGTTGAAAGTCAAGTTCTGCTATTTACTAATTACGTAAACTGAAACAATATGCATGAAATCTGGGTCTGTTAACCTCTTCAGTAAAACAGATTGATTAAATTTTAATCTTTCCAGAGCATTGAGAAGTCTAAGTTGATAGTATACATAAAGGACCTACCTAAAGCAGGATCTTTAGGAGCTATTTGATAAAGAAAGGTCCCAAAAAGATCCTTTGAGAAATTCTTTATAAATTAAAAACAATTAAATAAAACCAACTCCACAGCAAATATCATCCTCAATAATGAGAGAATAAAAATGTTTCCTGTATGATTGGAAACTAGTTAGTATTTACTACTCAACATATTTGTATATGTAAAGGCTCCTGTCTACGGGATTAAAACTCAACAGAAACACCATGTAGAAAGCAGGTCAATGAAAATTATTGGTAGAAAGACTACTTTAAAACAGAGTTGGCCAAAAATACCAACTCAATGTGTTAGTGAAATGTTGGTGAACTTTTCATCACTGTTCCCATTGGTTTTAAATTTCATACAGACAATGTTCCCTACTGCTGCTTAAACTCAGGCGAATACCAAGACACTACTTCCCATGCCTCTAGTGTTCCTCTCAAAGAGAAATTGACTAGATGATACAGAAGAGTGGATCACTACCCTCACCCACTTCTACCATGAGCAACAGCTGAGCCACACCTGGTACCCTCCAGCCAGATGCTTCTCTGCTCTTAGGAACTTCTGTTTGAAATTGTATCAATTCATTTCACATGCTGAACAAATACTTTCCTGCCTAATTCCTGGGCTAATAGCTACAATGGGAAAACACACATAGCAAGTTCATCTGTTTGTGCTTCAATTTTCAAAGTTAATGGTTTATTTAACTAGCAGGTTATTTCTTGATTACAAGCCACTTAATAGATGAGGTTGTGTTTGGATTTCATAAATTGAATTTCACAAAGCCCGCATTTCAAAACAATATGTCAAGTTCAACGCATTTTTACACAGAGCTTGCTAATCAAGGCATAAGAAATAATATTTTATTTGTAAATAAAACTGCCATCAGCTTTCAGATACTAAGGCCAACTTTGCATAGCTTCCCTCTGCAAATGTTTACTTAGGGCACAATGAATGTATGGAGAAACAGGATACAAAGCTGATTAAAATGAAGTTCCGTGTTCACAGGGCTGGAATGTAGAAGAAAAGGTCAACAAAGACAAATGGACTGCAATTACTCACTACCACCGTCTTTGCAGCAGAACCACAAGGCCTGCTTAGACCTCACATGCATCTTGTGGCTTTTCCCCAGCATGGTGGAAACGCAGCAGCCTACCTGGTATGCTCGTGGTCATTTCTCATGCTTTGATTCCCAGGCCCCTGAGCGCTGCCACAGTTCAGGCTGATGATTAAGATGGATCATTGCTTGAAATTCCAATTTGATGTCCAGCCCAATTTTTTGGAGCTTTCCAGTTTCATGATCTGCAACATATGGGTTTGCTTGGACCCAATCTAAGATCCAAGACACCTCACCCCAACTAAAAGGTTTGCTTTGAATCTCAGCTTTTAAGGGGAAATATGATATTGCCTGTGCATAAATGCACATGTGGTGATGGGTTCAAAAGTGACTGTTGCCAATTCTATGAAGCCACCACCAGTAGGTTTGATTTGCTCAAGATTCAGCAAATACTTATTTCATTTCTAACACATCCTAAGCAGTGTGCTAAATTCTGAAGATGTAACAGTATTACAAATAAAGGCAAGAGTCCTATTCCCTGAATATATCAGCACTGCAGAATTCAAATATTAAAGAAGAGATTACATAAGTATTTTGTTACCAGAAAGAAAACATAGCTATAATTAACTATGGAACAAGTGGATTTAATTTACACTAGGGATAGTATGGATTAGACAGAAAGTTCTATCAAAAGAAATAGAATTAAGGGAGAGATATGAGGCTTGAATAGGAATTTAGGTAACTAGAAATAAAGAATACAAGCAAGAAAATACAAAAAAAACTAGCAAGAAGAGGAGTCGTAACCAACTTTGGAGAAATATAGAAATTCTACCACTGATGATGGGGAAGGTCATGAATGAGAAATTTGTGCTAGGTGATTAAGAGGGATAACAACAACTGAAGTAGTGTTTGGCTACATCCTGAATTAGAAATATGGTTTTATCCAAAAAACGAGGAGGGAAGATTGTTTCAGAATAGGAGAGCCATTTGTTCGAAGGGATGCCTGGGTGCATCTAAGTCTCCACGTCATATTTTGGTCATTGCAGCACTTACTGCAATGAGAGACTGAAACTACCAATCAGGTAGAAAAGGACAAAATGTCTAAATATTCATAGTTTGAAGTTAGACTTTGTGGTAAGAGAAAAATGGTATCCACTAGGAAATCATTACAAGTGAAATTTATACTTCAGGAAATTGACCAGGAGCAGGACAGAGAATGGCTTCAAACCCTATTAGAAATCTGCTTTGATACCTAGGAGATATATAGTGAAGGCTGGACCAAGAGCAGCATAGGCTAAAGGGATAGAACTTCAGAAGCTAGTATCACATAAAGCTGTCAGACCCCAATCACTCACTCTTGGTTTACCAGAGATAAATTAAGAAGTAAGAATCTATAGATCAAGCTGGCATCCAACTCACAGACACTACCTGCCTCTCTGCCTCTGCCTCTGCCTCTGCCTCTGCCTCTGCCTCTGCCTCTGCCTCTGCCTCTGCCTCTGCCTCTGCCTCTGCCTCTGCCTCTGCCTCTGCCTCTGCCTCTGCCTCTGCCTCTGCCTCTGCCTCTGCCTCTGACTCTGCCTCTGACTCTGCCTCTGACTCTGCCTCTGCCTCTGCCTCCCAGGACCTCCTTCTTACACCCATCAGAATGGCTAGGATCAAAAACTGAAGAGACAGCACATGCTGGCAAGGATGTAGAGGAAGGCGAACACTCCTCCGTGGCTGGTGGGAATGCAAATTTGTACAACTACTTTGGAAGTCAATCTAATGGTATCTCAGAAAATTTGGAATAGTTCTACTTCAACACCCAGCTATACCACCCCCTGGACATATACTCAAAAGCTACTCCACCATACCCCAAGGACACATGCTCCGCTATGTTCATAGCAGCTTTATTCATAATGCTGAGAAAACTGGAAACAATCCAAATGTCCCTCATCCAAAGCATGGATTAAGAAAATGTGGTACATTTCCACAATAGAACACTACTCAGCTATTAAAAACAAGGACATCATGAAATTTGCAAAAAAATGAATGAAACTAGAAAAGAACATTGTGAGTGAGGAAACCTAGACCGAGAAAGACATATGGTTTCTATTCACTTATAAGTGGACATTAGCCATAAAGTACAGAATAACCATCCACAACAATCCACAGATCCAAAGAAGTTAAGTAACAAGGAAGGCCCAAGAGAGGATACTTGAATCTCATTCAGAAGAGGAAATAAAATAGACGCCTGAAGTAGATGGAAAGAGGAAAGTGGGTGGAAGAGAGGGCAGGGAGGGGAGTAGGGGTGGGGAGCAGGTGTGGGGAGAGTAGGGATGGAGAATGAGGGCTGGAAGAGAAAAGGGGAATTAGTGGGTTGGGGCTAACTCTAAGACTAGCCAGAGACCTGGGACTGAAGAAGGTGCTGGGAGGATATAGGGGTAACTCTAGCGGAGACTCCTAACAGTAGAGGTAATGGATCCTGAAGTGGTCATCTCCTGTAGCCAGGCTGGACTTCCAGTGGAAAGAGGATGATTCCAAACAACCCACAAACTCTTGGACCCCAAATTTTCCCTGCTTACAAAATGTACAGGGATAAAGGTAGAGCAGAGATTGAAGGAATGGCCAACAAATGACAGGCCCAACTTGAGACCCAACCCAAGGGAGAGTCAACCCCTGGCACTATTAATGATGTTCAGCTCTGCTTGCAGACAGCCTAGTATAACTATCATCTGTGAGGCTTCATCCAGCATCTGATGGAAACAGAAGCAAAGATACACAACCAGACATCAAGCAAAGCTCAGGGGTCTTCTGGAAAAGTCAGAGGAAGAAATGAGGGAATCTGAGGGGTCAAGGACAGCACAAGAAGACCCACAGAGTCAACCTACCTGGGCCTATGAGGAATCACAGAGACTGAACCACCAATCCAAGAGTATGAATGGTCTGGACTTAGGCCCCTACAGATATGCAGCTTGGTTTTCATGTGGGTCCCCTAACAATTAGGGGGGACCATCTCTGACTCAGACTGTTGTCTGCCTTGGATTGCTTTCTCCTACCTGGGCTGCCTTGTCTGGCCTCAGTGGAAAAGAATGCATTTAGTACTGATGCAACTTGAGGTGCCAAGGCAGGTTGGTACCCATTAGATATGGAGTTCCCCTTCTCTGAGAAGGAGAGGGGGAATGGAAAAAGAGAGGAGGGAATGGGAAAAGATAGATGCTAGGGTGGGACTGGGAGGAAAGAAAGAAGGGGGGCTGCAATTGTGATATAAAGTGAATAAATTAGTTAAATTTGAAAGGAAGAAAGAAGAGTCAAACCCATATCCCACACCCAAGTAGCTGAGTTGGTATTGTGGCATTCCATCAGAAGAACATATCATGGAAGACAGGAGTTTGGACAATGACAAGTTGAATATGTTCTATGTGTGTAGTGGGGTGACCTGGTGCTGCTTGCATTCTAGTCCTAAACACTGGTTCCTCAAGATGTGGTTGCCTCCGAAGAGCAGAACATCACATACTCAAATAATGCCATGTGAACTTTCTCCCCAATTTCACTGGTCAATAAAGGCTAGAGCCTGTGATTGGGCAGTGGAGGGAGACAGATTGGACTAGAGGGGGTTGCAGGTAGAGGGGACAGAGATAGGAAGACAGAGGAGGAAGGAGTGGTGAACCAGAATCACATGGTCAAGAGAAACAGCAAATAAAAGGGCATCATAGCTGGGGAATAAGTTGATATAGCCCTAGGTTTGCCCAATCTAGGCATATGGCTAATAAATAATAATAATAAATATTTGGATTGTTTCTTTTATACGGGCTTATTAGGATTGTAAATTCCAGCGGCATATGTGGGCTGGGCAAGGCCATGTTTTTAACATGGTTTATTTAGGACATTTTTTTTATTTGGGTGAAAATGGGCTATTGTTGGTGCTATGTGGGAGCTCAAGGGAAGTCTAGAGAAATTTAAAAGGATGAGGAAAAGAACTTCACTGTCCCTCTACCTCTCCTTTTTCTCTCCTCTTTCCCTCCCTCCCTCTTTCTCTTCCTCCCTCCCTCCATCTTTTCCTCTCCCTCTCCCTCCCCCACCTCTGTGTGTGTGTGTCTGTCTGCCTGCCTGTCTGTCTGCCTGTCTGTATTTGCCATGTGTGTGTAGGTGTGCGCAGGAACCAGAAGAGGACATAAGGACCTCTGGAGTGACAAATAGATATGATCTGCCCCATTCGTAACTGTGTGCTTAGAACTTAACCTTGGTCCTCAAGAACAGCAGCCAGTGTTCTTAGTCTCAAAACCAGTGCACTATAACCACATCCCAGACAGCACTGTTTTATACAAAATGGGGAAGGGGGAATGCAAGATATGAGATATATTAGAGATGAGAAGACAGGGCTCTTGTTCCAGATGTTCTGATCGATGGGCCAAACTTGGAAATTAGTAAGATGAAAAGGAAGATAATTTGACAGTTGAAGAGGAGACCAAGAGTATCTTTTTAGGCTCTCATCAGAGAACAGTGACCAATGTCTAAGTAAAATGATAAAAATCATACTGAAACCAGGCCTGAACTGGAGGAAAGGAAGGTGTAGGTGGGGGTGGAAGAATCTGCTTCATAGACTGAGAAGTAGAGCTTATCAGTCTGTGACTCATTGGAAAGAATTATGCCTCAAGATTAGGGCATCAGTCCCTGACCTGAGATCAGGAAATTACCCGCATAGGCATTGATACCATTAAGAACTTCTCAACAGGTATTCCTACCCTTGGAGAATATGAAAGATTAAATGCAAGGGCTGGTGGAATGTGGTGATGAGAAAAAATTATGGCAGATGGCAGATAAAATCAGACCTCTCCAGAGACAATTTTAGCAGATGGGTGCAAGGGTGAAGCTTGACAACTGATTGGAAGGTCAGGGAGATGCCTCCTGTATTGTATCTGAAATAGGGAGCACAAGGACAATTGTCTCATCCAGAAGAACAACTGATTTTATTTTTGGAGATGTTGAAAATGTTTCAAAATTTGCCTATAATGGAGCAGAGGTCCAGAAGTTACCACAGGTACTGTTTACATAGATGTCAGAATTCAAAAAGAAGTGAATCAAAAGGGAGGAAGAATGTAATAGCAGAGAGGGAAAAAAGGAAATGCTATATTAGCTAGGGCAAAGCGGGAGGGGGAAAAGCCAGGATAGAATAAGGTAATACATAGAAATAGCTTCCATTCACACATCCAAATGGGAATCTGCCATAAATTGTTTCATTGCTCAGAACTTAAGGACTGTCCAAATGTGCAGTTGGTGGCTTCATTTCTGAGTTTCCTCTTTCTCAGCCTGTACTTCTTTGAGCCAGAGAACCAATTCACACATTTGTTAAGTGTTTATCCTTGTACAAGGAGCCTATGTTCAATCATCAACACAACACAGCTTTTTGGATGTAATTCATGAATCTATATGGATATAGTTCTGCACCTCCCAGACTTGGGTTCTCCTCCATACACACGTGTTTCTTTATCCTCAGTTTTACCCAGATGTGAGTTTTCATTGTTAATTTGAATGCCAAAATCACTATAAAATTATAGATGAGATGCACACAGCTTCAAGGTTTTGGCCAACAAACGCAATTGAAACCACATTATCCCTTCCCTTTGTTTAATCAGAATGAAAAGTATTTTGACAATTCAGTGAGCTACTATCATTTTTCAAAAACTTAAACTGAGTGTTCTTTCTTACTCTGTCAACACTGGTAACTTCCATTTCTCTTTCTGATTTCATTAGCTGCTAAGCACAAAGGAAAAAAAAAACTTTGATTTTCTCCACCAGCCACCCACTTGGTATCTTTTATGCTTCCGCAGTCCTCACACAATTAATCCGTCAGCATGGTTATCTCAGTGTGGAATGCAGAGAGGAGTTTAGAACCCCACTGCCCAAAGGGACAATCAAAGCAAATGACCACACAATGTGTTCCTATGTCTTCACAGAAGAAGGCTTTATCCAATATTCTACTGCCTAGAAGCCTTATCAATGTTACCAAAGAAGGTCCAATATGTCAGAGTGTTTTAGAATTTACTTGCAAGGTCCTAGAAGAAACAGTATGTAGAGAGCAAGGAAAAGTGGATATAAGTGGGGCCTCATTACTGTCATTATTTGCAAGCTTGGGCTGCCTCATCTTTCCCTAATGAAGTATGAAATGGGAGATATTCCATCCACAGTTAATCAGCACAGCAGTTGCCCTCAGTAGTATCTTTTCAGTACCCAGGACCTGCATCTCAAACCAATGGCTTAGCTCAGCTGATAAAACTGGAATTTAAAGAGGTAATGCATGAGAAAGAGAGGCCCTCTATGGCTCACCACCTAGATCTATCTTAGATTCCTTTGTTGTTACCTCAGAGACAGGTGTCATCACATTGTGAAGTGCCTTCAGCCCTTTTGAGATTGTCACGATGCCAGAAATTATCACACAGTAAAGTCACTGCAGTCCTCTAGAATATAAGTAAATAACTTATCCTTGTAACCTTAGAAGGATGACAAGAGCTTCAAGCTGGATAGAATTTTATCATTGAGATTAAAGAGATACAGGCTAGGAGTCCAGACAAGGCCTTGGATAGCACTTTGTTATGTAACGCAGGCTCGTGGTGAAAGAACACAGGAGTGAGTCTAGGTCAGGAATCCCAACTTCCTAGTTATGAGGTTTTAGGCTGAATATTTACCCTTTATTATCTTATTTGGT
The DNA here is from genome assembly GCF_021556685.1 of Rattus norvegicus. Lineage (NCBI taxonomy): Eukaryota > Metazoa > Chordata > Mammalia > Rodentia > Muridae > Rattus > Rattus norvegicus. The sequence continues at coordinate 53,075,230 of NC_141548.1, forward strand.
AACAGAAATAAAACTATACAACCGATGGTACTTTTAAACATTAAATTATATAAAACAATATACACAAAGCACTTAGAAAATTTGTACTTTTGTTCAGTGCCTCTGTTTATTTGTTTATCTCTTATTCTCTAAAAAAGGCTATGAAAGAATGAAACTTAGAGAGTAGTTATTGGAAGGAAACAAGAGATAGACACTGAGATATGAACCAAGGAATATCTTAAGAGTCCAAAAAATTATTTCAGGGTGGGAACTAGATATTGCCCAAAAGTCATGGAGATGAAAAGCAAGTATAAGATGGTTTCAGAACTCAGAGCTACAGGGAACATCAATTAGAACATGAGTTCTAACTTGGCAGCACTCTAGCTTGGTGGCCTAGGTCAGTTCTCTGGGCCCTGGAGAGCTATGCCTCATTGCTCATAGATCAAGGGGAGATATTATGATGAGAGCACTCACTCCATAGGCGGGATGACCAAATACTTTTATCCTTCAAACAAGAACGCTTTTGAAAATGCAAGTGGGCACTAGTGATAATTATATTGTTACAACAGAAGTGAACAAGGGCTCTCTTAGGCAAAACCAAATGCCCTATTTGTGAGGTGGGTATTTAAGTGTGGTTTGAATAATGCTTGCTAGGTCGCAAGCACTCAACAAATATTGTGACTATTGTTTCCACTGATTTCCCCCTGGCTTATTCAGTCTCCTCATTATAAAGTCGGGGCAATAGTAGCAGCTGTTAGGTGGGGTTATTATAAAGACTCAAGAGTGAGATGCTTCAGATGCACCTTCTGTGGGGCTGGACTTGTAGGAAAATGCTTAATAACATTTCTCATCACTGGGCCTATGGCAGGGTGTGAGATGAAAGAAATGACTTTAAAATTTCTAAAACTTCTCCCTCATGCTCATTATTAAGCTAATAAGACACCTATTTGCTAATTATTTTTCCATGTCACTAAATGAAGTATGTCGTCTCAGGCATGGGTGAAGAAGGCCTATGAACCTCAGCCACCAAGGCTGGAGACTCAGGCCAGAAAATCAAGGGCCAAGGCCTACATGGACTAGTGAGTGAATTCAAGGCCCACAGAGGAAACGTATTCAGACCTTGTATGAAAATGAGAAGCGAACAGAGGATTGGGTTATACGATTCAGCCATAGAAATCTTGCCAATCATACTCAAGACCCTACGTTTAATCTCCAGCAACCGCAAAAAAAAAATCATAAGCTTCAAGGGGAATTTAGATAGAGTGGGCTTTTACTTCAGGTGATGGTGTTATATATATATATATATATATATATATAATGTAGTAAAAGAAGCACGTATTTTGAAATTTTAAACTCTAAAGTCGTTGTTTCAGACCCAGATTCACATTATTAGCTGTGTTGCCGTGAGGGGATCATTTTGAGGGTATAATTTAGTCTACGTATACCTTCTTATCTGTGAAGCGAGGTCTTCCATTCTCTCTGGGTTACTCTGTGCACTATGAGATAACACAGCTATGGGAAAACTGCAGAGTGTGTGGCAATTGAGAGGCTGTAGTTGGTAATGACACCTTCTATTCCGTTCTACTCTGGCTAACGAAGCGTTTCCCAATCTTGTGCTGTGCCTTCTGAAAACAAATATGCAATAAGGAAAAAATGTTATCTTCTCCACCCACAATCCCAAAGGATGCTCCTACCACTTCCATTTCCCTTCAGCTTGGTCCCTTATGCAGTTACTGTGCTCCCCTCAGACGCAGCAGCACCCCAGCCTACAAAGGAGCTTCCTGCTCTCATCGCTACCCAAACAGTGCATTTCCTCTACATCCCTATTGCCTTTGGCTCACCAGACTAGAGCACCACCTTTATCACAGACTTATTTCCACTTTTAGGAGGGCCAATTATACAACCTCCATTTGGCACAAATATTGGCATATTTAAAATTCACATTTCAATTATGATCAAGTCTGGGTTAAATTTGCTCTAGGTCCTGTAAACACTATTTCCAAGTTTACACCATTAGTTAGGCCATTTCTTCATACTTCCTTGAATATATGTCAGATAAATACACACACACACACACACACACACACACACACACACACACACACATGTTCCTGCTCCTTAGAAGCTACAGGAAGAAAAATTTCAGTCAGGCGATAAGAGGTTTCTATGAATAGAGCTTCTCATTAGGTGAATGATATAAATATATTTCCAACCTTGTTCCAGCTCCTATTCCATACCATTCTCTTCCCAAGTCTTCTCAAGTTTTGTCCATAACGAGTCAGTGACAAGCCCACCAGAAAAAGAAAAAAAAGATCTTTTCTAAGATCCTGATTAAATGCAATTCTGCGAGGTTCTGGCGTTCTCTGCTATGGAGCTAGATCTTAAGGCTACAAATTTTTAGTAGCTTATCAAGATGACACGAGATAAATAGGTATATACATGTTTTATTCAATTCACAGTTTTTGTCAAAAACTGTCAATATCTTTTATATTGCAGTGTAAGAGTTGAAGTGTCTACCTTCAGTACTTGTGTATCAGGATACCCAGAAACTAAACAAATCCTTTGAAATGTCAAGGCTGGTTTTTAAAGTTTCTAATCAGCTCATTGGTCAGCTGGATGACTGGAAGAGAGCCGGTCTTCCGCAGCACAGGATGGTACTGAGGGCCATGTTCCTGGCTGGTAGGAGAAACACCTGTCCTAGCTGGCCATCTCCCAACTGAGAATTACCTTGTGAACATTTCGGCACCACAGACAGGGATGGAGAGAGACCCTGGAGCTGAAACTCAAGCCAGTATGGTATATTTCTGATGAGGTGTCACCATAAAAATAAATAAATAAATAAAAACAAAAGAGGGATGGGGTAGGGAGGTACATAAATTGATGTCCTTAGAGTTCACAGAAAATAGAGATTCAAAGAAATTATTGGGTTTACTTAACCACTTAATAATGTCACACTGGATACAGAACCAAGTGTCTAAGCACATTGTCTTGTTTGTTTGAAGTGGAACAGACAATTCAAACCAGCTTTTATTCATATCAGTGACAACAGTAGGTGAGAGAAGTGTATTACCCATCCTGAAAAATGTTGTCATCTGATCACTACCACCTAGCAAGGAAAGAAGTTTTTTCTTTATGTAAATGAACATCAATCATCCTTATTCCTAATATGAATGATTAAGTGTGTTTCTTAAGGCAAAACTAGCTGATGTAACACAACTCCCAAGATTTTGGTGATTTATAGCAATTAGAGTACTTTTTTGCTCAACTGAAATTCAGTCTATGGTCAACAGCAACCATGAGATTGGTGTATGTGGTCCGAACCCACACAAAAAGTTGTGTGTGACATCTGCATCTCTATCACAGGGAGCCCAAAGACAGATGTATTCACAAAGCTTACTAGCCAGCTGGTCTGGCCATTTGATGAGCAAGGCTTAGTGAGAGGTAATCTTAAAAAATACAGTGAAGAGTGATCAAAAAAGACACCAATGTCATCACTCAGCCTCCACAAGTGCACATATACATGAATGCATACATACACATACATGCATGTATATATACACATATATACATACAAATACAGCTCATACAAAAAACATAAAAATGGTTTAACATTATATCATTGAGACTAAAAGAGATAGAGATGCAGAATATATAATTTAAAAAGAACCTTATAAATAATATATGGAATATATAACCAGGTAAATTTATTGACAAATATGTGTAAATTATGAAATAATAAAAATAAAATTTTATAATAAAATTATTAGCAGATATTTTTGCCTATAAGTTTTTATCTGTCTTTATCATTGATTAAAACATTCAATAGTTCCTTATATAAAAAATAAACATTATAAGAAAGCCCAAACAAAAATTAGAATACTCTTCAAATATGACCATATTAGGAAGATTAGTTTTAAGATTTTATGTACCCTTGCACACAGAGCCCTGATTACACATATACATGGATGTATACATATCATAAAACTGGGCTTGCTGTTTACAAAAAAATTGTATTTACTGAGGCTATCAAAGGTACTTCTAACAGTATATGAGAAAAATAAATTTGATACTGATAACTCGAGAACAAGATGTAATGGAGAAATATATTTAAAAGACAATAAGGACGTGGGAGGTGGCTCATGCCATGCAAACCTGGTAAACTGAGTTAATCCCCAGGATACACGGGGGAAAGGGAAGGAAAAACTGGCTCTACAAAACTGTTCTCTGACTTCCATGAATGCACTGGAGCAACCATGCCCTCTCCCCACACACACATAGACATCGTGAACACACAATAATGAACAAATGAATAGATAAGATTTTATAAAAGAAAATAAAATGTTCTACCTTCTAAAGCAAGCTGAAGAATCAAGTTATACCCTGTTTTATCCTGACAACTTTTCATCTGGAAGAGAGAAGACCAAAGACATCGATGTTTTCAGCTTATAAACCACTTTTTAAACTTTTTATTTGAATGTCATAAGTAACCAGTAGCTCAAAGAAATCCAGCTTGTAAGATTGCACATCAGCATTTTTCTGAGAATAGAAAGGAATAGGAAACCTTGGTTCACAGTGAGAGTAATTTGATTTTCTGTAACACTTTTCATTATATACATGTGGACGGACACAAAGCAATGCACACACATATGTACAGTGTACTGGTTCACAACTTGATGGCTTCTATGTCAGAAGAATAGTAACAAGAAATGAAAACACAACTGAAAGGGATAAAGAACACAGAATAATTCTCCTTTGCAGCTCAATGTTTCTACTCAGGGTATAATATTCACATTCCTCAGAGCTCGTCCTCGTAGTCTTTATGTTTCCTACTTTATGTTTCCTCTTGGCAAACTCAGCATTTTGGTGTTGACCTGCTTTTGTTGTGGTTTATCCAACAAAAGTCCTTATCTTCCATTTAGGTCCACATTGTGGCAATGTTGATGGGTCCTTTAAGAGACAAAGGCTATTAAGAGGTAACTAAGTCATCAAAAGGTTCCACCCTGGGAAAAATATCTCTCTCTCTCCCTCTCTCTCTCTCTCTCTCTCTCTCTCTCTCTCTCTCTCTCATCTCTCTGCTTGTCATGTAATCTTCTCACACTTGTTCCCACCATGAAGTCTTCTGCCTTGTCTGGGCATGACTAAAGGGTCACTCACCAAAAGCAGAACCAAAGGGATTCCAACCTTATACTTTTACTCTCTGAAACACGATTCTTTTACAGTATCTAGCCTCAGGATTTTGTCATAGTAGCACAGAATAAATCATACAAATATCTCATAACCATGTGTTGTGGTCATACACAGACTTTTCTCCCCATGTTCACAGCTTCCTCCCAGATCTTCCACCTGTACCTTGAGATAAGTTAAAACAAACCAATCTCCAGTTCCAAATGCTTCAACACTCGGTGTTCTGCATCTCAAGCATGCCTTACCAAAAAAGAAACCCAGGAGTTATATGGCATCCATTACTTCTTCCTTAAGAAGAAGCTGGGGTATCTAAAAAGTGGAGCCTATGTTAGAAGTTCTGCAAAATTCTCTTGGGGAAGAGAAGAGAAGCAGAAAGAGTGAAAAGGAAGGGGATGAGCAAAGGTGCAGCCTGAACTGGAGAACAGCTTCACTCTTATCCCACATGAAGCTTGAACTATAGACAGCACTGTTACGCCAAACCCTCCTGGGAGTCAGAAAGTCATCGTTTGTACTTCTATGCCAGCCAGACTCCAATGGGGAAGGTAGTCGTCCAGAGAAGAGGTCACCATGAGAACTTGGCAACTAATTCTCCCATCATCAGGAAGTGGAAGCACCTGCCGACTCATGGGAATCTGGGCAGAGAATCAAGAGACAGCACAATGCTGTCTAATTAATCTTCAAAGGCTGATGATTAGCCTGCTAAACATGAGTTTAATGTGTCCACTAGTTTCCATCTCCGGTAGCCTTCTCCTGGTCCAGATGCTCACCAGCTCTTATCAACTCTTATTTAAATAAAACCCCCTCCTTCTCTGATGTTACTCCCATTTAACCAGCACCTTGCAAACCTCTCCGGAGCCCTGCTGTGCATACTGCTTCCTGCTCTTTTGTTCTATGAAGCTCTTTTACCAAACTCTTTAGTTTGGCTGTGTTCTTCTGCTGGAATGATTTTCCCCCACTCTGAATGGTTACACATCATTCAGTTCCAAGTTGCAATGTCCTCTCCTCTTCATTTTTATTCAATTCTCCTTCCAGCAAAATAGTCATTAATCCATTGATAGTTACGTGTTTATTGTATTTTATTCTACATTAATTATATGGAATAATGAGTTTCGTTGCAACGTTGGTATTTTTGTGTTCAACAATTGTAGAAGAAGTTAGATTCAGTCATCAATAACTATAGCACCGCACAGGCATAATTTTCTTTTCTGGCGTTGGTACAACATCTTTTTGTACCAAAGCTGTGTCTCATAAGGTTCTGTATCTTTGCCTGGCCCAGAACAGGTGCTCTGTAAATGACTGAACATAACTCTACTCTTCAGAATAAATAAACATCAAAGCTGACTATGAAGTATTTGTAGATGAAAACCCTGTTTTGTGTAAAGTAATTTAGGGTAGCACATTGCCTTTCCTGGTGCTCTGTCCAAATGCTGACCATTAAGTGTTCTGTGCAAATGCTGTTCATCAAATTTAAGTCTGGCCAAGTTTATGCTGTACATATTACATTTCTCATTCATCTCTTTTTCTGTCCTTTAGAAAGTTCTTTATTGATAACTAATCCATATTTCATAAACCATACATTATAGCTACATCTATTTAATTTATATATGATTCCATGAAAGCTACAGTGTTGCCTGGCAAATCTTTACCGTGCACTGCACACAGTGGTAAGCTCCAGGCAAGAGCTGAAGGAATTCTTTCTGATGTCACGAAAATCCAGGCATAAAGGTTCTACCACCTGCAAGAAGCACTTAAACTGGAAAACAATTTACAGAACCTATGTTATTGGCATCAATTACACCCCCTGCCTGATGACATGACTATGTTCGACCCAGTTGACTACAGGCTCCCTGTGCTATCTAATCAAGGAGAGAAGATGGAACTGGCTTCCTTGTTGAGTGACATAGCTGCCAGCCTCAGAAGTGCTGCTGTGACCACATGACCCTTATTCAAAGTAAAGACACCAGGCAGCTCTTCCATAGTTTAAAGGGAAGAGGGTAAGATAATCCAGTAAACTTGGAAACAGCCCTGCACCCAGGGATGTGAATTGATTTCTTCTCTTTCTCATCTGAGTCTGAATGCTGCAAGGCCAGCATGCAGCCCAGGATCAATAAGACACGAGTCCTCTATTACAGACAACATAAAACATATTTTTGAGTCAGGGTGGGAGCCTGAGAGTCTGGTATTCACAGGATGGAAAGATTGATGGGTCCTGTAGTAGGAGAGCAGCTCTGGTTTTTTAGAAAGCCCATACCTTCCCTCTGTGTCATAAGATCTTACTGCCCACTGTCTGAGGGCAAAACCTGAACTGCCCTAGTTAATAAGGAAGGGCCATGGTTCAGCTTTGCTTTCTTAAGTACCCACACTGCTTCTGGGATTCCAACCTCCTCAACTGTCTAGCAGGAGTAGTATTATTGACTTCTAGAGAGCACGTACAAGAAGTGATTTACGAGCACAGTGTTAAACCCACCCAACTCCCAGTAGATGTCTAACAGTGCTCGAATATGTTAGCATGGGATCCTCTGCCTCTCTTATCCTGAGATACTTGGACCTGGACTGTTTCAGCCTATTTTGTCTCTGTCTTCATCAGAATTATATAGTTACTGGAGTTACAAAGACTTCTCAGCTCATCGATGGATTCTGGTTTAATGTCCTCTTGTAATTTCAAGCATGTGATTTTAACCTCACTGGCTGTAATCAAGAGGAAGTCTCAATTACAGATATGGACAAGTAGAGGACCTCAGTTCTATAACCATCTGGCATCCCAACCCTGAGTGTCGTGCTCAAAGAATGTTGAATGAATGAAGGTTGAGAGGTTGAGGGTGTGTGTGTGTGTGTGTGTGTGTGTGTGTGTGTGTGTGTGAAGTTTGATTATCATAAGAAATCCATTATTGGGCTGGTAAGATAGCTCAGTTATTAGTTTGATTAGATAGATTTCTGGGCCTTACTGGCCAGCAAATTTAGTGTATGAGCCCAAAGCCAGTAACAGACCTTGTCTTACAAAAGCAAGATAGATGACTCCTGAGGAATAATATTCAAAACTATTTTCTGACTATCACATGTTCATGTAAATACATACCATATACATATATGATACACATGTACACACACATACACATTTTAAGTATTCTATCACTATAAGAAAACTAAGATCATGGTAGAAAGAACGGCATGAATAACCCCATGCAGTATCAAACCACTGAACTTACAGGAGCTAAATTCAACCTCAGTCATGTTTTCCAGTCTCTGTTTCTGCATCGCAGAAAATTAGTTTCCTCTGGAGTAAAGCTTTCATTTTAGAGGTGGGACAAGAAAACACAGACCTAAAAATTACTTAATGTCACACCATTCATTGTTAAAAGCCAGGACTTGGACCTATCTCTACAATTTCAAGCTAATGCTCTTTTAAGCATACATTATAAAAGTCTGTACACCATAAATCTGCAAAAGAGTTCTTGCCACACTGAGAAACACAGAGATTTGGGTGTTTTGATTTTTTTCCAATAGCCATAGTCACATTCTAAGCCAAGGCTTAGAGAAAATAGCACAAAAACAAACAAACAAACAAACAAACAAACAAAAAACAAAAAAAATCCCACACATAGAGAGAAACCATTCATTACATGAGCTTCTAAATCTAATCACCATTAGTGATACAGCCCTTCCTCCTATGCTATAATATGTATATTTTATATAGATTTATACATATGAGATAAGCCATTATACACCTAGATTATTGTAGATTAAATTATGGCACTACTTGGTTTTTTTATATTTTTATGTAGCAGTCTTCTGCAGCACCATTTGGCTGCTACATAACTTGTTCTTTGTTCAGTGGATTAACCAGTCTATACAAACAGGCTTAATTTGGTGGACCATTTAAGTTGTTTACATCTATTTTGATGTGTGTGTGTGTGTGTATGTGTGTGTGTGTGTGTGTGTACACAGCATATATATATACATATATTCTCATATATATACATATATTTATATATATGTATGTGTATATGAATTTGTGGTACAAAGATTATTCCTATGTATAGATCCTAAGAAACAGTATCATTAGTATAAAGAGTAACAATGATCATTTCAAGACTCTTGATAGTCAGTAAAATTGCTTTTGGAGAAACCTTACACCAATTTCCAATACCACCCTACAATGTATTGGAGTAAAGCAGTCTATCCTCAAAATGAATTACTTATATCCAATATAGTACAAAGAGCTATGTGTCTATAATGAAAACATGCACAAGATCTTTTTGAGTGGAGGGAGTGGGAGATGTCCAGAGGCAGGAAACAATTGCTGATGACATGTTTCTGGGACTGCAGAGTGAAATGGATAAGCAACAGTACTGAGAAACGTTTTACAAGCACAATCAGAAAGGCTCTTCATACAATGCTTTTTCTATAGATGGAAATTTATGAAGTTATTGAACTTTTTTAAAGATTTTTTTCATCTCTTCAGTCACAAAACAAATGGATTGAAGAAGCACTTAGATAAAGTATCAGTGGAGGTGAAACAGTAGTAATTTGTCAGGCAGTGTATAATTTGTGAGGGATTGGGGAGGGAAAGACGGCCTGTCCACCCATGCGTGATAGATACTTTGTCTAAGCCCTGTGACTCCTCCCCTACCCCACCTCATGTTTAGGAATGTTCTGCCAGAAATGGCTGGAAACAACCAACAAGCAAACTCCTCCCCCTTCCCCCCCCCCACATCTGTGTAGCTCATCATCTCTCAACTCTCCCTGACCCCTCTGAACTTCACTTCCCAAAGCTCTCCTGTGAATTCATTAGCAGCATGGAACCCTAGGAAATGAGACCCTAGAGAAGGAAACCTATCTACCTACAGTGCTGCCTGGGCAGATGAACTAGCTCCCCTTGGGGCCCACACTGCTTGTACATGTGGTAGAAGCTGAGAGCAGAGGATGGGGTGGAGGGGTGGAAGGGTAGAGGGATTGTTACCTACTTCTTTACATTTAGATTGAATATAGATTTTTTTTAACCTATAAACATCACTAAGGTGACTCACCTTTTATATATATTCTATTATTTTATGTAAATAAAACACCTCGGAATAGCCTAAACGTAACATGTATTTCTTTCTCTTTTTTGGGGGAGGATTCTTTCGTAGTAAGTATAAATCATGCAGAATATTTATCATTGTTATATTATAGTTTTAGCCAAAAGTTTGTGTGAGACACTGGTATTTCCAAAGCCTAACAAAGAAGGGACTGCAGAATAATATATTTAGTGGGGATGTTTATGTCAACAGAGCTGTCACTTTATGTCCAGATTCAAGAGCCATTCAGTGGAAATACATGGATTTCCTAGTGCTTCAGGAAGCATGACAAGAGTGCAAAACTAGCCACAGTGCTGATCCTTCATCCACAGAGCTCTGTCATGTCAATCATGTGTGACAGGAGAGAATGCATCAGCTCTCAAAAGAGCCAGATGCAAGATTTTCTCAAGCCACCATGTGGTAGTCATCTCGCTTCAAGTTGCTCAAATTGACCCTGTATTCAGCTCAAAGAGTTACACAATCCTCAGTGAGCTACTTCTACGTTTCCTGGCTCCCAGGGGACTTGTCAGTGGTACCCAAGAGGTGACATCTGATGAAGTGGAATCTGTAAGTGGTGATCTCACTTTTCCTAAGAAACCCCTTCACCACATTTTCCCTAAGAAGTTGTGTCACCTCAACTAACACTCTCAAGAAATTTTCAGAGTAGCCTGGTGCAGCAATTTGAAGACTGTCTTCTTGTGCAATCTGCTTTTCAGGTTGGCTCAGGTTCTGATTTGTCCTAACTTATCTACATGCCTAGCTATTCTCTGCTAGCATCAGAGCTGAATTCAAAAGGAGAAGAAAATCTTGCAGACCTTTGAAACCATTAAAGGGAACAGGAAATCAAAGAGCTCACATCTGAGTTAGTGCTCAGGGCCAAGTACTCCACTGATCTGTCTACCTGAAGAAGGTCAGGAGCACAGCCATGCTGAAAAGAAAGGGCTTTGGGGAGATGCTCCCTAGATTCCAAACCTAAAGCATGCCCTAAAAAGGAGAAAGAGTGATTAAGAGAAAAACTAAGGACAACTTATATACAAAAGGAGGGAATGCTCATACATAACAAAGCTTTCTTTATATTCTGTTCACTCATAGTAAAGAGCATGAGGGGTTTGCCTTCCTCATTTTATTAGAGTGTTCAACTGAGGTGCAGACAAGAACTTATGATGCTTCTAGTTACTGATTCCAGGGATCATCTCCTTTCCTGAATGTCTGCGACTCTGGCATGAGCAATATCAAGTTTACTTGCCTGAAGGACAATGCCTAGTGACAGGGATATCTGCACTTAAAGCTTCAGGAAAAACAACAACCATTGGTAGCTAACACAGACTCTAAGTCTAGATAGTCACACTCTAGGAGAGTCGTAGAAACACTATGACTGTGCTTTAATTCAATTATTCATCAAAGATTACAAAGTTTACAAGATTAAGACTGGAAATTGCCCCAGGTGCTTAATCTCAGTAATTGTTAAACCCATGTGGTGGTCTGAATAAAATGGTTCCCCTAGGCCCACAGGGAGCTATTAGGAGGTATAGCGTTATTGAAGTACATGTGGCCTTGTAGCAGGAAGTGTGTCACTGTCTGGATGGGCTTTGAAGTCTCAGATGATCAAGCTATGCCCAGTGTGGCTCACAGTCTCCTGCTGCCTGTTGATCAAGATGTAGAACTCTCAGCTCCTTCTCAAGCACCATGTCTGCCTATATGGCACCATGTTTCCCACTATGATGATAATGGACTAAACTTCTGAAACTGTAAGCCAGCCCCAATTAAATGCTTTCCTTTATAAGAGTTGCCATGGTCACGGTGTCTCTTTACAGCAATAAAATCTTAACTAAGACACCCCATGTTTTCTCTTATTTTTACTATTCCACTGCAGTCTTTTCCAGGGTGGAACAGTACTCTATTTTCATCATTCTCTCAAAGGCCATACCTATTTTCTATTAATGTAATACTCATCCCAATCTGATGGCCCTGGTTCTTTCATGCCTGGTCCAAACTGTCACAGTAGTTCATCACCTCTCAGATCCTCAAACAGGGATCACTCTTACTTAGGACTGCAGCCAAGCTTCCATTCTCTCATTTTTCTGTGGGTTAGGACATGTTACCCCAAATGTAAAACAAATGCCTTAAGCTTCTCTCTCATTGGTTCACATTTTATGACTCTTGGGTTCTAGAACCTACAGTTATAACTATGGGCAAAACATGAGAAGGTGAAGTTCAGCATGCGGAGACATTCAAGCAGCTAAACACATGCATGTTGAAATCACTGGTAGATAAGAGAATTGAGCTTACCTTGTATCTGACATGAATGAGAGTCATCCCTTGGTTCATAACTAGCATGCCAGTACCATCCTCCTGTGATTCTCAGAAAGAGATTCTGCACTAACCAATAAACAGTGGTGACAATCTGTATACTAGCAGCTAGTGTTCTCTCTCTCTCTCTCTCTCTCTCTCTCTCTCTCTCTCTCTCTCTCTCTCTCTCTCATTGATGCATTCTGAGAAAAGTACCCTTAGGTATTATTTTTAGCATCAGACTGTACTTACACAAGCTAAGAGAGCCACAGTGTCACTGGGTGATCATCATTTACAGTCTAAAACCTCATCATGGAGCTTGTGCTATAACCCTCAGTGATACTTCAACAGACTTAACTAACCATGGCCTAAACATGGAAGGAAACTGCACCTCTAATAAATATGTAGACTCCCTTCTAGTAATTATTTCCTAAACATTGAAACAATTGTTTGTACAATATTTATGTTGTATTAGGAATTATAAATAATTTAGAGATGATTTAAAGGCTATAGAAAGCCGTGTGTAGACTAGGCAATTTCATCAAGGAACAAGAACATTTGCAGACTTTCTTATTCGCAATACATTTATTCTTATATACTAAAGAATGTTTTCTCTCCTGCTCCTATATGTGTATATTACGTGCATGGATGTGTACATGTTTTAAAAGGGCATGAGATGCCAGAAAGGTCAAAACTATGGAAATCAAAACCAGTACCCTGTAAATATCTTATCTGAACTCTGTATTCTCTGTATACACTGCAGGGCCAGACCCAGCTCTCTTTAACTCTGAGGGTAGTGCTGCTTAGATAGATCTTTTCATTTAACTCTGACTCTCTAAATTATGTCTTGAGTATAACATGCTAAGCCCATCCTTGCCCTGGAGTAGATACTGCATATATATTTTTAATTGAATAGAATCCTGAGTCTTAAGAAATATCAAAAAGGGCAAAGGAATCCAAACCAGGCTCCCCACAACCACAGCAGGCCCTGATAGAGATCTCATTAATACATTTTCTGCTAATCCTCAGGAATTAGCAAATACAACTCTATCCTGCTATGAAATCCCCCCTCCTCTAGGGCTCAACTAAAAACTCAGAAAGGGTGCAAAAGAAGCCAAGTTAAATGTAGCTTTGAATCCAAGCATTGGGTAGCATCTCTAATAAGCCCTCACAGGCTTAATGGGGCTTTCTGAAGATTCCCTATTCCAAACTCCCCTATATGCCTTGCCGTTTACTTCTTATAATTCCCTCTGGTACATAATCAGGGTATCACATTCAAAGTCACTTGAATCTGAATAGCTTTTCCAGTCTCCTCTGTGTACTTGAATGTTTCCTATCTGCTATGCCTGTGCTGCTCTGAGACAACATTGGTTGGCAAAGACTCAATATAAGAGGCTCCATTTGGACAGAGTCTTTGGAAGGAAATTCAAACACAATCCTCAGGAGCACTGAACCACCAACTGCCCTCTGCCTTTGTATTACCACAAGCCTAGGACTCCTGAGGAAGAAGACATGGTGGTGGATCAGAGGTCACTGCCAGTGTCCTCATGACAAACCTCTGACATTCTTTGCCCCCCTTCCTGACCCAGCCCCTAGGTCACCAGGTCAAGTCAGCCCTGGGGTATGCCTAAGGAACATGCATTCATATTCCTTCCTTCTGTCTCTTCTGTATGCTCACCTACGGGCCCAGAATATCTGTTTCTGCTTCTTTCTCCTTCGGGCCACCTTGCAGCAATGTTCTTATCTTTGCTTCTGTTCTTCCATCTTCTCCCCAGCCCTCAGGCTATATCCCTTTCATTGACTCTCGTGGTCCCAAAATGCCTTTTGGCTGTGCCCATCTTTCATCTCTCAAAACAACATTTTATATTTCTAATCATCAGGGACAAGGCCAATACACTGAGGACATTTGACCTTTAAAATCACTTCAGAGGGAAGTTGAAGTTGCTGCCTTTTTTTTCCCCTTTCACTTTCTCCCACAAAAGCTTAATGATGTATGGCTCAGGTTTTATTCCCTGCTCCTTCCAGTCCATTCTCCTATAAGACCCAGCAATGGAAAATTTCAAGAATTAATTTTTTTGAAGATCTAAAAGACTTCTCTCTGATATACATCTCCAAGTCCCGGCCCTGCTCCCCAGGGCTCTGCCCTAAATTGCTGGGCAGCCCATGGAGTGAGCTCCATGTAAGGTAAGAGGTCCCAGAATCTTATCAATGACCCAAGAGCAGCTCTGCTAAGTGAAGGTATCTCCTCTTCTGAGCCTGACCCTGGAGTATTTCGTGGTCCAGAGCAAAGTAGCTGCACTGAGAAGCCCAGAGCATTTGAAAAGACTAAGTTCCTTGCCATGAAGAGAGGAAAGGGTGAATGGCTGCAAGAAGGCCATAGCTGCATCTGCTATTCCTTCTCGACCAAAAGAAGGTGTTTCCACCAGTGATGGTCTAATTGGTCTATTACTATAACTTGATCAAGTTACGACCAAGTCCCAGGATGTTAGAATGTGGACTCTTCCCCGTAGGTTCATATGTCTCAGTTATTGGTGCTGTTTGGAAGGTCATAGATCACTTCAAACTGGGAACACAGATTAAACTCCTCCTGCCTTAAGTTGTCGGCTATTTGGTCATAGCAAAAACAAAAACAAATCATATACTTCCATGCCATTAGCAGTTGTGTAAGTCTCTGACAACATTAGTTAGAGCTGATTTTTGAAGGGGAGATGTAAGCTATTGCCTTCACACTTTTAAGCACAGCCAGGGCCATACATACTTGTTATAGATATCAACTTTGAATCCACAGTTCTATTGTCAGAAATCTGGGTCCTCCCACACATAACACAGGGCTATTATTCATGTACTGAAGACTGAGATGGAAGTTATCTCTCCGGTTAGACATGATTGCAAGTGAGAAAAGGTACCACTACCCATGACAGCTGTGGTGACCACAAAAATTCAGTGGATGGCAAAGGTCCCAAACAACTGAAAAAGAAAGTAGGGAGAAACTCAGAAGACCCAGATCTTGGAGCACCTCATCTGTGTCCCATCACCTTAAATTAGGGTAGGACTTGTGGGTAGGGAGCCCTAACCAGCTTAACGTCAAACCATAAGTTTTGCACGTTCAGAAAAGAGGAATAGCAAGAACTGGTGACAGCTAGAACTGAGGCTATGGGAAGATGTTTACCAATAGCAAAGTCAGAACAGTGATGCTCAAGAAGTATCTGAGCTTAGAAATTATGCTCTGAGAAAGAAGTACTCAATAATTTAGAAGGAAAATTATGCTGTCTTTTTCTAGAAGAAAATTCTAGAAGGAAGAAAAGCAAATCAGTCGGTGAAGCAGGCACCTGTGAAAAGCAGTGCAAGATAGTCGTGAAAAATGTGAACACTGGTTATTTTGGGTCAGAATGATAATGAATCCTAAGGAAGAGACAACTAGAGGACTGTGTACATGTGCTTTTGCTTAGCTGTATGATAGAAAAATAGTATAAGTGTCTTTTCTTCAAGGGCTACTATGACAGCTACATGATTAATCTATGCAATGCCCTTGAAATTGTTAGAGGTAACTGAGAATGTTAACTGAGTAGTCATGTCAGATTCTGGGAAGGCAAGCAGCAGAAAGAGAGCATCTAATGAAGACCATCAGTGCGGCATATTCAGAATGGATGGAGGACAGGTAGAAAGACCAGAAACTGTCATTACTCTGCTGGGTAATGTGCACCTCACAATAGTCATGACCTGTAGTAGATCTCACCAGAGAAGTGAATGGTAAAACCATAGCTGGTTTTTACAAGGGATAAATTATCTAATCCATTTTTATTGTAGAACTATGCAAAGTTATAGAATCCATTTTGTTTGTTTCTGTTTGGGTTTGGTTGGTTGGATTATTTTATTGAGACGGGATTTCATTGTGTAGCTATGGCTGACACAGAGCTCACTAATTAGACCAAATTCACAGAGAACCATCTGCCTCTACTTCTGCCTCCCTAGATGTAATGGAATTGTGTGTCACTGAACCCCAGGCAGAGATGTATTTCACATCTTTGTTTCCAGAGTAACTCTTAAACATTTAGTTTCACCTTCTCAGAAAACAATCTTCTAAAACCTCGCACTGAGACAACTATAACTTAAGAGGCTAGAAAGAAGGTAATGATGGAGCAAATGTAGGTATTCTCCCGAATTTCATAGGTTAGAATCCAAAGCCCTAATATGGCAGTGTTAAGAAATGCAGCCTTTGGGGCATGATTGGGTCCTGAAGGTGAGGCCCTCATCAATGTGATTGCTGGCCTTCTATAAATAAGACTGTGTAGGTCTCCCTGACCCTTCTAGTATGTGAGGATCAAGAAGACTACAACATCTGTGTAGCAAAGACCACCATATTCTCTCCAAACATCAAGGTAACTGCTTCCTTGATCATGGACTTCTCAGTTTCCAGGACGACAAGTACGATATTTCTGCTGTTAATGGGCTAGCCAGTCTCTAATAGTTCATTGTTGGATACCCGACTGCCTCAGAGAGCGCGCCACTATGCAAGACAGAGCATTTTAAAGGGAGAACTGAGGGACTTGGTGGGTTGTAGGTTTAATCCCAAAATCTTGTCTCTTAGAAAGTTGCTAGCCTGAGCCAGGATCTGGGTCTCTGGAGATCACTGTGAGAAGTGTTGGGATTTGAATCTAAACTGTCCCCAGCAAGACCAAGAATGCCTGAGACCAACCCCTCCACCCTACCCCCCCAATGCACACATACATACACACACTTCGTAGAACTGTTTTGGGAATCTATAGACCTAAGAAGAGAAGCCTACCCTATAGAATTAGTTCAGTAAGGGAGGTGCTTTCACAGTAATACCTGGCCCCTGTTTTCTTTCTGGTCTCCCACCACCCGAAAGGTCTCTGCTACACATTCCCACTTCTGTGAACTAAGCTTCTAAGTCATGCTTTCCTCTTCACAATGGACTGAATCCCTTCCGAACCATAAGCTCAAATATATTTTCTTCCTTAACACAAAAAGATGAATATAATAGTAAGACTCTCTCTCTCTCTCTCTCTCTCTCTCTCTCTCTCTCTCTCTCTCTCTCTCTCTCTCTGTGTGTGTGTGTGTGTGTGTGTGTGTGTGTCTGTCTGTCTGTCTGTCTGTCTGTCTGTGTGTGCTCACACACACACATACCTGTTCCTGTGCCTGTGCAGAAGTCAAAGGTTGATGCCAAATGTCTTCCTCTGTTGCTTTCCAGCTTATCTTTTGAGATTAGGTTTGGTGTTAATATGTATTCAAATGCTAAAGTCTAAGCCGCAATATCTGGTTGCCCTAAAATGAACAAATTCTCATGTAGACCAGCTTTTGTTATACAAATGTTGCCCACCAAGTTAAATTGTGAACAAAAGACTAAAAGCCCAGGGGCAGTAGTAAGAGATAGGTGGGACTTCCTGAGATGAAGGAGGGAACTCTAGGAAGAAAGAGGAAGCTTTTAAGGCAGGAGATGTGAGGGGAGAAAGGAGGGACTATGTGTCTGGAAGGTATAGCCATCTACTTGGCTGGATGGGGCTAGGTGATTGGGTTAACTTAGATAAGCTAGTTGAGAGGTTGCCCAGCTAAGGCCTGAAATACTAAACGGTCTGTGTGAATATTTGGGGACCTAGTTGGTTAAGGGATACCTGCCCCTGTATTAATTTCTAGCATGAATTAATATATACAGAATATTAATAATTTTTTAATACCTACCTTTTTAATTTTGGCTAGATTGACTGACCAGAAAGCTTCCAACCTATATCTGTTTGCCCACCCCAAACCCCCAGCCACCAAGGTTACAGACATGCACCACAGCCAGTATTTTAGAGAAGCACTAGGGATGCAAACTCAGGTACTCAGTCTTCACAGAAAGCATTTTACCCACTGTACCTCCTCCCCAGTCCCCAAGCTCTTTTTCCCTAACATGTATCCATTTGTATACTTGTCAAGCTGACAAAGAAAGCTGGTGAGAACATACAGGTGTTCTGAAATAGCCTCTATTCCCCTTCTCCTCTACAGGTCACAACCCATTCATCATGAACAAACACGTTGTTTCCTGTCTCAACCATGATTTTAAGCAGGATACACTTTGCCTGCCAGGTCTCTCTTGTCCTTTTTCCTCTCCACTCATATCTAGAAGACATAGTTTCACTGCAATATCTATTCAAATATAACTCTTCCAGAAAGCTTTCCACACACCTCAGATCCATTTCTATTCTGAACTGTGTCCTAGTGGTTGACTTCTGGGACGAGCTACATAGGCTACATAGCTTGGACAGCTGGCTTTCATTTGGGTATTACATGTGGAAGGATCTAGCAGGAGGTTAGAATGTGGAAGTAAAAAATAATTGGAGTATTCTTGCCTGGTCCTAGATACTCATCACAAGCAGCCACTCCTACTGGCTTCTGGGAAAAACATTTCCCTTCCTTGACCTTTGAGCTCTAGGATGTAAGTTTACCATAATGGCTAGATGCTAGGAGCCTCACCACTTCCTTTTGCATTCCTAGCCCTTCTCAGGCCTCTTTAAATGTCAGAAAAGCTCACTCGGTTGAACCATGTGCAGTAAAACTGACTTTGGATGCCCTTCTTGGGCACCATTTTTTTCCTTTAACTTTTTATTGATTCCTCATGAGTTTCATATCATGCACCTCAGTCCTACCCATCTCCCTGTCACCTTGTATCCACCCTCTGCCTTTGCAACTTCCCCCCACAAACTAACACACACACACACACACGCACACACACACACACGCACGCACACACGGCACCGTGAGAGGTGGGGACAAACTCCCTAAAGTGCTATAGCTAATGAGGGGAGGGGGTCAGTTCTGCACAGTCCTTGGACACCTACTTGGTCCCAGGCAGCTGCGCAGACCAAGGATGCCCACAGTCTCTCATGGTAATATGAGCCATGGACACCAACATCTACCCCTTCTGCTGCATGCCCATGGACCCAGATATGACCCAGCACAGGCTAGGACTTCACCATGGCCTCAGGTGATAGGGCTAGCTATTTACAATGAGCCTTTCCTCTTCACCCTGTGTCTCCAGCTCCAGCTCTTTTCATAACGCTCAACGTATTTAGCTTCTCTTTGTCTTCTGCGTACCACATACTTGCACGCTGAGTGGCTGGTGGGCCTCTGGGTGGCCTCCTCTATTCAACCAAGTAGCATGTTGGTAGAAGGCAGGCCTCTGGGCATCTTTCCGTGTTCACTCCATTTTCTTTTAAAGACACGGTCATATTTACTTGGCAGGGGTGATACCATGGTCATAAAGGTTGTTTTCTTTGGCCCTCTGGATTTGCCTTATGTGATTTCCCCAAAGTCACTGCATGATTTGTGCTAGTGGGGGACTTCATTCATATTTCCTTGTGAAAAAGAAAAGGAAAAGGAAGGAAGGAAGGAAGAGGAAGGAAGGAAGGAAGGAAGAGGGGAGGAAGGAAAGAGAAAAAGGAAATGGGGCCTTTATGTAGTCCTGACTGTCTTGGAACTCACTATGTAAACTAGGCTGACTTCAAAGTCGCAGAAACTTGTAGGATGTCATTTTTATGTCCTTCCTTTTTGTTCCTATAGCATCTTCTGCTTACCTTAATCACAATCATCATTACAGGCCATTGTTCACTTCCTCTTCCTTTCCCTCCCCCTCCCCCTTCCCCTTCCCCCCTTTCCCTCTCCCTTCCTCCCCCAATCTCTCTCTCTCTCTCTCTCTCTCTCTCTCTCTCTCTCTCTCTCTCTCTCTCTCATTAAAGTCAGGCTTTCCACTATTACAGCTGTTATGTGACATTCAACGTATTCCTGCATCTGCTTACTCTGAATTGATACCAGCATGGCATTTTCAAAAATATCTATGGGGGGAGGGGTACAGAGAAAGAACAGCACCCCATAAACAATTATGATGTGAACACGAAGATAGGTAATTTCTAGGTACTACAAATGATTTTCCATCTATTTGCTTAACTATCAGCTTCCCAAAAAGTGAATCAGCTATAAATGACAGAGCCAGTCACTGGGGAGCCTTCAAGTCAATGAAGCCAATGGTCAAGCGGAGTTTAAAAGCTTTCACTCCTTTAGTCTTCTTTTTCCTAGCTCTATAACATAGTATATCGCTTCACCTCTTTGCCTTAAGCTCTTATCTATGAGGTCATAATGGACCCTGCATCATAATGCCTGCTAAATCACTGACATGTGAGCGGAGGTCAGGCATATACTGAATGTCCTATAGACTGGAAAGTCTCATTTGTGATAAACTTCTAATCTCCTGAATGTCTAAGAAAATACTAGTGAGCTTTAGAGCACAATTTCTTTCCCTGGAATTACGCCTCTGCATCTCACAAAGAAAAGTAAAGGCTAATCCCTCATCAAAAAGGCTTGTGTTAGAAGTCTTACAGAACTCCATCTCCTTCAGGGCTCATACTTTTTGTTTTTTTTCACATTGATCTCACTATCATCAAAGCATTCATTTGGGCATTTATGAAGCACCGCAGTATGACAAAGTCTCTAGGATGTGCGCTGTCTCCTCCATCGCACAGGAAAATTCATATGAAGCCTCAAATTCTAATTCTGAATATCAAAGTAGACTTGACTATAGCAGGCAAACACCCTTAAATTGTATTCATCTGCAAAGACACCACAAGGCCTGGTCATTCGTTTGAAGGGCAAAGAGTTTGAAGTGAAAGGAGCCACAGGTAGCATAGGCATCTATGGAAGGAGAGGCCCTTGGTCCTGTGAAGGCTCGATGATACCGATGATACCGCAGTGTAGGGGAATGCCAGAGGGTGAGGTGGGAGTGAGTGAGTGGGGGAGCACCTTCATAGAAGCAGGGGGAAGGGGAATGGGATGGGGGTTCCCAGAGAAACCTGGAAAGAGGATAACATTTAAAATGTAAATAAAGAAAATATGCAATAAAAGAAGTTAAAAAGAAAAAAAGAAATCTTCTGGGAAGTATTTTTTGAGAGCACAAAGAAGCTGTGTTCCAGAGATAGCCAAGGTTGAACCTCACACTGCAGCGTTACTTGGTAGTGTGTAAGAGTCACCCAGGTGGTACTGGTTTTAAAGGCATGATGTGGTTATGAAGAGCAGCTGAGGCTTGGCACAGTCAGAGGCCATAAAAGGCCATTAGTGAAGGTGCAACCCCAGTGGCAGTTGAAGGCCCAGGACTAAAGGGGTCATGCAAAGGAGTGGAGGCTTGGCACCATGAAGAGAGCCTATGAGAGGCTATTGTTGAATCCCAGTTGCAGCAGAAGACCCCAGTGTATTGGGGATGCCAGTACCATGGGATGATCACCAAGAACAGCAGCAACAGTGGTGTGAATCAACCTGAGTTTACAGTGCTACAGAGGGCAGAGCTGGAGAAGTGACACCAGCCCTTTGAAAGAGTCCAGAAGACCATGTGTGGATTCCAGACATTAAAACAAGAAGCTATACCATTGAAGTTGCCTTGGAGACCCCAAGATGTACAAGATGCCAGAGCCATGGACTCTCGGCTGAGGAAAGCTGCTTACAGGGAATGGAAACAACCCAGGAGAAAGAAGTTTGTTGCAGTCAACAGAGATGAAAAGGAGTTGGAGATCTGAAGACTGCTTTGACATCAGCTATGGAGATACAGAGTTTGGAGTTTGCCCAGCTGATTTCCTTTGCTTTGGGGATTACAGTTAAGTGATTGGATGAATCTTAGGAGAGACTTTGAACTTTGGACTTTTAACATTGTTGAGACTGCTATAGACTATGGGGACTTTAGAAGTTGAACTAAATGTATTTTGCATTATACTATATTTAGATATACCCCCCATAGACTCATATATTTGGACAAGCCTGTGGGGACCAGGGAGTGGAAAATGATAATTTGTATATTCTCGACCCAGGGAATGGCATAATTAGAAGGTATGGCCCTGTTGGAGTAGTTGTGTCACCGTGGGTTGGGCTAAAAGACCCTCATCCTTGCTGCTGGGAAGTCAGTCTTCCACTAGTAGCCTTCAACTGAACATGTAGAACTATCAGGTCCTTCTGCATCATGCCTGTCTGTATGCTGCCACGTACCTGCCTTGATGATAATGGACTGAACCTCTGAACCTGTGAGCTAGCCCCAATTAAATGTTGGCTTTTATAAGAAAGAAAGAAAGAAAGAAAGAAAGAAAGAAAGAAAGAAAGAAAGAAAGAAAGAAGAAAGAAAGAGAGAGAGAGAAAGAAAGAGAGAGAGAGAAAGAGAAATTTTAGTTAAATGCTACATTGTAGCAAACCATAAACATCTTGGATCCTCTTCCTTGTCATACAGAAAATCAAATGAAGGAAAGGGTCAGAGGCCATATGGAGGTGATTTCTCCCTTGCTCTGTCTCATACTGTCAACACATGTACCAAAACATTCCTGCAGTCAAGTTCTTTATTGCTACACTGGACTCCCAGAGTGAAGTTAACAAATCCAGCTAAACATTGACCACCTTAACCCTCAGCAGGCTGAATCACCTTTCTTCTTAAATACTTCAATCTAACAGCAGAACAAAATAAGTAGAAAGAAATGTACTAGTATAAGATTTGAACATTTGAGAATACTGAGACCAAAATTTAGTTATGGAGATGGTCCAGGGTGGATATGTAGGCCAAACATAAAACAGAGGGACTCTTCATGATGAGTAGACCCTAAGTAGGGCCACATATTGGGGCCAGCTAAAGCAAAGTGTTGAATTTGAATTTTCTGACAGAACCTAAATGGAGAGGCATGACTCAGTGTGAGATATTGGAGTAAGATAAAGAGATAGATAGATCATACATGCATGCATACATACATACATACATGAATGATAGAATAGGATAATTTGGAAGGGAGGAACAGTCGTGAGAATAGTTATGTGGTTCTAAACAAGGGAGAATGAAGACAAACATGTATTAGGAGAAGCAGAAGTCAAGTTCTTCACCAAAATGAGAAAGAAGTCGCACTATGCCAGAGAAAGAGAGAGAGAGAGATCAAATGGGGTGTTATTATTCACTGAAATACAGTTTGATCAGATGTTTTAAAGAATAATAGAATAAGTATAGTTAACAACACATAATCAGATTTTTAAAATAGAGTTAAAAATGTTGAGTGTTCTCAGCACACGAAATGTGTTCAAGGTTCTAGATACCCAATACTCTGAGTACTACACCACTGTATATGCATATTGAAATGTCATTCTGTACCTCCCAAAATTTACAACTGCAGTGGGGCGGGGGAGTGGTGAGACAGGTGGATTCCCATCACTCACTGGCCAGCCAGTCTAGCCAAAATGGCAAGCCCAAGGTCAGCAATAGATCTTGCCTCAAATAAAGTGGAGCAAAATAGAGGAAGATACCTAAAAGCAATCTTGGCCTCCACACACAAACACAGTGGTAAGCTCACCTAAAACTACAACAGCACACACATGCATACATCATATTTTTGTGCATCAAATCTGATCATGACAATATATGATAAAACCTTTTTGATCTCTACATATACACAGAGGAAGGACAAAAGGAAGAAGAAAGGAAAGAAAAAGGAAAACATAAAGGAACAGAGGGAGGGAGGGAGGAAGGGAGGGAAGAATGGAGGCAACGAGGGAGGGAGGAAATAAAGCATAAAGTAGTGACTTGAGATTTAGCTATCGGGGTGCATTTCAGCCTTTAGCATATGTAAATACAGACACTGATGTGGATTTGTGTGTGTGTGTGTGTGTGTGTGTGTGTGTGTGTGGTGTGTGTCACTATCCCTGTTCTTTGAGAGGTTTCAGAGTCACTGGCATCCCTGAGGTAGTGTGTAATGCTAGTATTCATTTCTTGACTTCCAAATATCACTTTTCACTAAAATAAACTAGGGCTTCCTGAAGAATGGCTGAATTCAAGCGTAAGGTGAGATAACACAAAACAAGTTTGTGGTATATAGTTGTGTAACAAAGCAAGGAGATAGTGATGGTGGCACTGTGTGAGGACCCATAGCATGAGCTAACTTGAATGCATTCCCAATGACCAGACATGATGTGTGCATGTAATCTGTGTATCAAATATACATTTATTTAAAGGTAATTATGGTGGTTTGAACGAGAAATCCCCCCAAGGACTCGTGTATTTGAATACTTCATTCTTAGTGGCATTATTTGCACAGGTTATGAAATGTTTGAACCTTTCTGAAAGAAATCCATCTTTGGGACAGGCTTTGAGAGTTTATTAGCTTAGCTCCACTTCCAGTTTCTCTCTGTTCCAGCCACCTGTTGCCATGCCTCCAGGCCATTGTGGACTCTCCCTCTGAAACTGTGGGTCAAAACAAACTCATAAGTTATCTTTAGTCATAGCGTTTTGTCACAGCAATAAATAAATAATAACTCAGTGTAATGTATAACCTACTTAATAAAAGAGAAAACCATAATTCTGTGCTCATAGAAATATATAAATGAATAAAGACTAAATTCAACAAAGAACCAGATACTCAATTAGTTTTAAAACAATTCTCCCAAAATTCTCCTTAATTATAACATGAGGAAATGTAGCTCTACCGGGAAGATAGCTGTGGAATACCAGCAGGTGGCAATAATCAAATGATTATCTAAAAGGAGACAAAAACATGTGTCACATGATAGGATGTAGTAAGGAAACCTAAACTTCCTTGTAATGACTCTATATCTAAATTTGAAGATACCTTAGACAAACACCAGACTAAGACTGCGACAACTTACCTGGATTATAATTTTTTAGGAAAATCATGAAAGATGGAGAACTATTTAGAAAGAAAGAGAATAAAGAAACAAGTCTAAACACAACCCTGAGATCTGAACTGGATCCTATTGTTGGAGGGTATAAGTGGGGAGCTGCAAAACATGTCTTCAGTGTATCTGAGTACTAAGTAGTAACTCTTGATGTCAGCTCTCTGGCATTGGTGGTTGCAAAGAATAATGTCCTTGGGGCTAAGAGATGATACTGTGGTCAAGAGCACCTGCTGTGCTTGCAGGGGACCCTGGTTCAGTTTCTGACACTTACATGGAAACCCATAATCCTCTGTAACCCCAGTTCCAGGGGATCCAATGCTTTCATCTGACATCTCTGGACAGCACACACACACACACACACACACACACACACACACACACACACACACACACGGTTCATATACATTCATACAGGAATATACTCATGCTCCACATAAAAATAAATATACCCTTTAAAGTACCAAATAACATCTCTATAGGAAAAATAAAACTGGAAAAGTGGCAGGGCATAACATCAGCAACTTTCCCTTAAGCTTCTCAACTAAAATTAATTGTTTTTTATTGTGCTTGCAAATTTTCTGTACATTTTGAGATAATCTCAGTGGTTAAAACAGTTATACATTTTTACATATATAGTGGTAATTACAGCATCTACCATGGCAAGAGCGGCGATTCCTTTGCTTGCATTCCATTCCATTTTAATGGGTTTATTCCCCTCTTTTATTCCACTGTGCCAGGTTTACCTGGTGTTCTGTGTTTAATTTTATACTCTGTGTTGAGAACGTTCTAAATCAGAGGAGAAGGCCAAGAGTGGGAGTGAAATAATATACTCCAGTGATCTTTATGGATTCCCAGGACCCTGAAAATGCAAACACTTATTATTGTTGACCTCCCCAACTTTGCCCATAACTGCAGTTACCATGGCTTCTTAAGAAGCTGGCTCAGTAATTGCTACCATAAACTATGTGCTGCAGCCTCACCAGATCATACTTGGCTGCGACTGCCAGTGAGGCTCAAGGAAATCCTTGCTGGGCTCCATCAGCAGGGTGGGCTCCTGACACAAGCCCCTTCGTAGGGCAGAAACCTCAATTCAAGTTCACATCCTCTGAAGGCAAGTGCTAAACTTTTGATTCGAACCCAGAACCCTTTGTGAAACTGGAAGAATCACAGTACTATGTGTCACAGTCAAGGAAAAGACAGTTTAAGTTCTGATGAAAACCCAAACATCACAATCTTCCTCAGCTTTCATTCATTCATGTCCACTTAAGGAAAGTGCCCCATATAGGATGGCTTACAAACAGGTTGCTCCTCTCTCTGGAGGCTGGAAGTACATGGTCAAAGTTGGTGTTTCTGAATCTGCTGAGGGGGATCTGTTTCTTCAGTCAGTACCTCTGGCTGTCTTCACACTGTGGAAAGGATGAGGAGTTCCTTCCTAAGTCCCGTTTTGTAAGGAGAGGAATGCCATTCATAAGGGTTCTTTCATGGTGAGCTCATTAGCCCTGAAGGGCTTTACTTCCGTGTATCATCATCTCATGAGTTAAGATTCCTTGTGTAAATGTAAAAGGTGCACAGATGTTCTGCTCCGACATCCTCTAGATATGCTGATGTTGATCCATGACTCTGGAGCCCAGCTTCAGCCTCCTTCCAGGCCATCAGGTTAAGTTTAATGAATATACTGGACTTGCATTATATTACCAACTGAACATAATAGTTTCGGTTTTCAAAAATGAACTGAGGAGAGACTTGGACCATTTTAAAGAGATAAATTTAAGTTGCTTTAGCATATAACCAAGACTCGTTATATTAATCAAACTATTCTAGTTTTAGTGAAAAAAGCAAAACCTTCATTTTGAGTTCCTGCTCTGCACAATGATGTCCTTTTAAGCAACTGAGATTTCAGATATGGGAGGAAAGTCTATGGAGTCATGGACATCACTCTAGACTCAGATAGGAATGTGCTCTGATCACAGGAAACAACTATTTTAATTGTTCTAAGTATACAGTTTCTCAACCTTGAGATGAGAGTTTCACTAATACTAGCTAGTATATAGACTTTGGGAGTTATTTTAAGATATTAAGCAAATAAAATACTTGACAAAAAACCTGACTCATAACATTGTCAGCAATATGAACTATTTTAAATATGTATGTATGCATTTAATGTTATGTGTAAATCCCTGCATGTATGCCTGTGAACCACTTGCGCTAAAAGAGGGCATCAGGTTCTTTGATATCAAAATTATAGAAGGTTATGAACCACCATGTGAGTGCTGAGAACAGAACCCAGGTCTTCTGTTAGAGCAACAAGTGCATTTAATCACAATCCATCTCTCCATCCCCATGCAACGTATGCCATTAACATCTTGGCGCTATTGGTTTATTAGTCGGGATACATTAGACTGCACTGAAGTCTAACACACTGAGCAAACAAACCTTGACCTCTCTGGATCTCATCATCATAAAAGCTTTATTTCTAGGTTTTTCTTAGTATCATAGTTTCTTTTCCTATTTCTGTAATAAAAAGTACCCTGGGGAAAAAAAAGCTTTTGGCTCACTGTTCCAGGTTATATATAGTCCATCATTTCAGGGAAGCGACAGTTGAAGAAGTGTGAGACAGTAGCCATAGTCATGAAGGAGTGATGAACGCCTGCCTCTCTTAAGTTCCCTCTCCTGGGTCAGGGAACGATGACCTTCAGAATGGGTGGATGACCCTACCACAAGTAATCAGGGAGATTCCCCACAGTCATGGCTAGAGGTCGGTCTCCCAGGGATTCTGTCAAGCTAATGATTAACCCTAACCATTGCACCAAGTTTAGGGAGCATCAAGTAAACTTCCTCTAGCACACAGCTGAGCTACCTGGAACATTTTTCAGTGTTTTAATGACAGTGCAGGGATCTTACATGTACCTAGCTCTGACTTGTGTCCCTTTGATGCAGCACTTCAGAAGGGGCACAAAGCAGGCTGTGTTCATTCATGCCCAGAAGAAAAAAGCACATGGGCCCACAACAGGATCTCTTCCAAAAGAAGTAGGAGGTTGGCACTCAGCCCATGCGCAAATAAGTTCATTTGCCAGGTTCTAAGAAGCTTCACTGTCATATGGTGTTGGATTTGGAAATGGCCACAGGTTACATGACTGCCCATAGACTAGCACAGCTCTCTTGGTAAGCTGCT
Source organism: Rattus norvegicus (assembly GCF_021556685.1). Classification (NCBI taxonomy): domain Eukaryota; kingdom Metazoa; phylum Chordata; class Mammalia; order Rodentia; family Muridae; genus Rattus; species Rattus norvegicus. The sequence continues at coordinate 53,103,607 of NC_141548.1, forward strand.
GACAGTGCCTAACACAGAAAAACGGCTGGTCAAAGTGCGGACAGTAAGTGCCTGTGGAATCCTCAGCCACAAATGGGATATCTACATCATGGTCTCCTCGAAAGGGTCAAGGAACATCGCAGCAGCAGAGGGGGCAGAAAGACTGTAAGAGTTAAAGGTTGGTGACAACTGTCATGAAACAGGATCTTCTCCATGTGACAGGCTAGATACATGCAGAAACTCAAGCCCAGTGTGGTTTCCTAGACAAAGGGAGCATGAGATTAAGCCAGGCACCATTCCAACATGGACAGGAGACAGGCTCACCAGCTCCCAGCTGAGAAGCTTTTGACAGTTGGTGGCTGGTGAGGAAAGGAAAGTCAGTTTTCTCCAGGGTTGTGGACCCTGGTCCCATCAATCCTGCTCCATTGAATGGCCCCATGCTCATGCATATGCAGACAGCAAAAATTGGGCTCAGTGAATTATTATTTTCTTTTTAAAAAGAGATATGAAATTGGAGGGGTTGAGGTTTTAAGGGTTGGATTCAGGAAGAGTTATAGGTACAGGTGAGAATGAACATAATCAAAATATATTGTGTGTGCATATGAATGACTACTCAGAGAACTGACAAAAACATTGCAAAAATCAAAGAGCCACTAGTGTTGGTTCAAAAAGAAAGGCATCTCTCTCCAGAGGAAGTGAAGAAAGGTTTCATGGTGAGTAAGCCATCTGAATTGGACCCTGGATAATATATGGTCTTAGAACAGAGGGACCTGGGGACACAGAGGTGTTCAACAAAGTATAATTTTTGTGGGCATCCCACATTCATTTGCAGGACTCATCGTGCTTCTAAATGGAACCTAATTTTCTGAGTGAATTCAGAATGTCCACACAATTTCACTCAATACTGCCAAGAGACAAAGGAAGCTGAAATGATGCTACAGTATCTGACAATGGGTTAAGAAGAGTGCGAGCCACTGGGAACCACTGATGCTGTCCTGTTGATATGGGCTTCTTATGAGCTTGCTGAAAAGCAAGGAATACTGCCTTGAATGGAGTGCTAGGCTTAGTCTCTCCATCATGGCTGCCTCAGAGCAATGCTGCTTTACCTGAAGGGCCCAGACCTGAGACCAAATGTTCCTGGCCTTTCCTGACAAAGTCTTGTATGTTATACGGCTTCAATTCCCCCTTATTCTATTTGTCAAAACAAACCACAGAGTCTGGCCCAGATTCAATGGGATGGGACTTAGACCCTTTGCCTTTTTGGAAAGCGTGTTAAAAGTGTGCAGCCACCTTTAATTAACCACATTGGGCTCTGAAATGTTTAAGACAGAAATAACTATTTTATTAGCTGCTTGATCCTCCTTATTTATAAACCATGGTACTAGGGAACATACATGGTGGCAGGCAGGAGGTGGCAGCCAGTCAGCCAGTCATGTGGGTTCATGCTGGTTGCAAACAGCAGGGTAGACCTAACGAAGTCCTCCACTTGCCAAGTGTCAGTGTCCACATGTCTAAAACAGCTGTGGCCAGCCCTGCCCTGGAAAGACTTATCTGATGGAAGATGAATGAAATGGGTGGGAAGGGCTTTGGAAACTGTGGACCTGAGTATCCAGGGACCTTTTCAGGACCCAGTCCCGAGTTCTTGGAGAACCGATAGTATGGTAAGGAAAGTAAAATCTCACATTCATGTACAAGGAAAACTATAAGAACACAAGACAGTGTGGGGTTCTGATTCTAAACACAACAGGCAAAAGAGCAAGACCTTCAGATCATGAGCTGTTTAGGGGGATGTCGGTGCGGTGCATCAGATTCCCATTGAAGAGAGATGAAGGATTCGCAGCGCCACAGAGGTGCTGGGAAATAACTTTTCCTGATGTGCTTACTCACAGTGCTGTTCTCTTTCAGGATGATGTTTTGTTTGTTCCCACCTCTGCCTGCTAGGAGGCTACCTAGTCCCCTCTGCCCCCAACTCTGAAACCAGTCCTTCCACGCCTCTTTATAAAGGTGCTTAGCAATCATTCATGTGTTAATGCTAAGGCAGCGAACAGACAGCAAGGCAGCTGGCTTCTGCAGACTGCATGCTTCCCTGTCCCGTGGCTTCACTGTGCTTGTAGGAGGCTGACTCTAACAAGCCCTGGAGTCTCTCCTCGGGCCTCCTCTTTGATCTCCCTTAGCTGCTTCTGAGTGACAGCTTCAGGTGGTGGCATCACCTTTGTCTTGAATAAGGGAAGCTTTGTGTTTGGGGATCTGCTGTTGAAAGAGGCCTGCTGCTGCTGGCAATTAGCCAACCCCCTGAGAGGGCTCTGCAGTTGTGGAGAGTCCATTTGATTCTGTTCTCAGTGGGTAGCAGAGGAAAAACCGTCAGTTATCTTCCCCAGGCACCGTCTCAGCTCTGAGCCCCCTGAGGCTTCTTAGGTCCCATCAGATTTGGGGGAGGCTGAAGTTTTCCCAGTACAGGAGACTAGGAGCCCCCAAAGCAACCCTGAGTTCTGTGCTGCACCAATCCAGAATTGCTATTCCACTTTGGTGTTTTACTTTGATAGACCAGTCCACAGCATCAGAGGGGTTCAGGGACCATTCCCAAAGGGGGACTGAAGATAGCAAACCAGGCACAGACTTCCCATTTGTCCTCACAGGCGAGGTACAAAGGCGGGGATGTACAGAGACTGTGGAGTTGCAGAACTGGGAAGAGGAAGAAATCGCACCCCCAAAGGCTTTGTACTCACTCTATGCATTCGCATCCCAGAATGGATTAGTTATGCCTCCCAAATACCTGGCATGAACACGCCAAGAGAGAAAGGTTTATTTATTTTCCCTCACAGTTTAAGGGATACAGTCCACATGACAGGGAAAACATGGTGATTGACAGCTGTCTCCAAGGTCTTAGTCACATCTCTCCTGATGTGTCCTCAAAGGCTAGCCCTCAACTAAGCACTTCCTCTGCTAGAGCCCCACTTTATAAGTTTCAGGATCTACTCAAACAGCACCATCAAGTGGAAACCCAGTTTTCTTTTCTTTTTTAAGTGGAATCAAAAGTCACCTTTATTAGTTTATGAAATTAAATTTCCCAGACATGTTTACTGCTGCATAGAGAACGTCAACATTACTATTTTAATTACTGGTATATTTCTGATGTTTGTGTCCATCACCACTACTTTTTTATTAATATTTTTAATTTATTCACTTGACATCCCACTCGCTGCCCTCCTCCTGATCACTCCCTCCCACACTCCTTCCCCATCCCCCTCCCCTTCTCCTGTCCCACTCAGTTCCCTCCTTCCTTCTGGCTTCCATGACAGTTTCGTTCCCCCTTCCAAGTGAGGCTCAAGCATCCTTGCTTGTGCCCTCCTTCCTGTCCAGTCTCCTTTGTGGAGTGTAGTGTGAACCCCAGTTTTCTAATGTGCAATCCTGTGCTGACATTTCATGTGCAAACTATGAAACCACTGGTACCTGATGGGACTTGAAGTCTGCTTGGTTCCCCTTCATCCAAAGCTCCTGTTTTCTGAACCATGCACCTTGCTTTTTCTTGTCTCCACTATTTTCAATCTGACGGCCCCATCCTGGCCATAGTCTTTAGTAAGATTTTGCTGTAATTTCTCTACTAAGATTTCCTTCCTTCATTTAAAAAAAATAGAGATACTGGATTGTTTTTTAGATATTAGTGAGTGTACTTTTGTCATCACTGTGCCTAAATATTTGACAAGAAGCAAATCGAGAGCAGGAAGTGTTTATTTGGGATCACAGTTTGAAGGGATACAATCCACCGTGGAATCAAAGGCACGGTGGCAGGAAGCTCCATGGTGGTGAGAGTACAGCACCTGTTTGAATTGTGTCCGAGGTCAGGAAGATGAGACCTCTATCCTAAGGAAGATAGAGATGAAACCAAGAGCTGCAGAAATGGCTCAGTGGTTAGAAGTAATTGCTATTCTTACAGAGGACATGGGTTTGATTACCAGAACTTACATGATGGCAAACAACTGTTTGTACCTGCAATTCTAGAGGATCTGACACCCTCTTCTGGCCTCCATGGGCACTGCACACATATGGTATATAAACAAACATGCAGATAAAACACCAAGAAACATTAAATTATATATATATAATTTATATATTATATATAAATATATAAATTATATATTTTATATATGTAATATAAAATATAATTTTATATTATATATAATATATTATATATTATATATTATATATTATATATATTAATTATATATAATATATATTAATTATATATGTATATTAATTTTATATTATATATATAAAGGAGTCCAGTCAATCCCCAAGGACCTGCTGATCATTTATTGAGGAGTGTAACCTCCTCAAACCTTACCACCAGCTGAAGGAGCATTGCACATTCAGAACGTGTGTGTGTGTTGAGAGAGAGAGAGAGAGAGAGAGAGAGAGAGAGAGAGAGAGAGATCATAGAAACTTATTCTGTGATATACCTAAAAGTTCTCAGAATAGTTTTATTTTTCCCCAGAGTATCATGGGACTCTTCACATAGATGAGTAATGAGCTAACCATTGACTAGGGCATGTGAAGCCTGACAAGTCCTTTGAAGTTCTCTCACCTATTATTATTATTATTATTATTATTATTATTATTATAGTGATTTTTCTCCATTTTGTGTGCCTTGTGTACACTTGTTTGGGACACTGGACTGGTCAACTTAATCTCTCATTAACCTTTCTGGGAGGAGGCTAGAGTTTCCCTCACCCACTGCAGGTCAGCCACTCACTGTGGCTTCTGAGAACCACACATGAGGCATCTCTATTTTCTTCAGGTGCCATACTTTTAATTTTGCCTGTCTGAACTTCGCCATGGCATCTCTTTGACAGAGACCACAGGTAAGTGAGACCATGCTATGAAATTTGACTTTCTGCCTTCAGATTTTCTAGATGACTGGTTGCTATTTCTAGCTGGCTTAGAGTTGTTGAAATGAATCCTTCCTAAAACATAGTCACCTCCCTTCTCCTGTCACCTCTCACAAGACAATATAGGAATGGGAAAGGTAAACCCCATCCTAAACAGTGAGGTATCCAGCTCTGCTACATTAGGTTGTGTTTGTCTCTTTAAACAGTGAGGTTCACAGTCAGGACCCAGCCTCTTGCAGAGCCCACAGCCACAGTGAAATGCTATGAATCTGTGCTAAAAGGAGCCCAAGTCAGCCAGCCATACCACCATGACATCTCAGGGACTCAGGCGGTTAAGGATGTCCAGCTCTGCTCTTCATTTCTCTCTCTTCCGAGGCTCTTTCCTTACAGAAAAGTGGAGCCTTCTCCATGTGCATCTAATTACCCATCTTCTATTCAGTTGGGTAAATTTGAATCGCCTGACCTCCCTGCATCAGTTTCAGGGCTTTAAAGGATTGACAGCTCCAATTAGCTGCAATTAGAAAGGATTAAAACCATCCTTCAGGCAAATGTTAGAGACACAGCCTGATTCTTATATCTTCTCTGAGATGGGGCAGCAGCCTGGAGGGACCCTCACCGGAAACTCCGCAGCTCAGGTTTTCCCTTTGTCTCCAAGAGAAACCCAAGAGAACCAGACAGGGGAGGTGGCAGAGAAAGTGTCTTGCTCAGTTGGCAGGCCTGCGGCTCTGCCTTGGTTCTGTTTGCCTCCAGGTCGTTTTGAAAGCAAGTGGATAGTGCAAAGAGGTGGGGTGACGGAGGGAGGGAGGGAGAGAGAGAGAGAGAGAGAGAGAGAGAGAGAGAGAGAGAGAGAGAGAGAGAGAGAGAGAGAGAGAGCAGTGCAGGGAAACAATAAAATACAAAGCAAAAAGACTAGCTCTTAAAAGAGGGGAAATTCCTGCTGTAATCCCTACTGCTGAGGCTCGGGAGGAATGCAGGTGTAATGAATCTGGCTCCGCTGTGAGTCTGCTTCTGTTTACCTAAGTTTGACAAAGCATATTTATGTAAATCTTGATGGCGAGCTGCTGTTGGCTGCTCATTAATTTGCATCTGATTCCCCCTGTGTTAGCCAGGTTTCCAGAATTCTGTTAATTTGATAAACAGTTGATTACCCCTTTCAAAGCATTTTCATGTGTTCTTCTGTCCGAAATATACCTGAGTGTCTGTGCCCAAGAGGTAGGCTTCCTATAGGGAATTAAGGCTAGGAAGGACATGAAGTCAGGGTGCAGGTCTGGGGAGAACTGCAAGGTGCATTGGAGCAGACTGAAGCCAGGCCAGACGCCTGTGTGTAGCATCTGGAGATATCACTACCCAATAGTTACATTTTATCCCCAACATGGAGTGATTCATAATGCAGATTCGTTGTTGTTGTTGTTGTTGTGTTTTCCGAGCTGAGGATCGAACCCTGGGCCTTGCGCTTGCTAGGCAAGCGCTCTACCATTGAGCTAAATCCCCAACCCCCATAATGCAGATTCTTGCATCATTTCACCTCCATGATCACTGTCTCAATATCATTCCATTTTGAGCCCATCTTATGGATGGGTAAACGGTGGTTGAGGGAAAGCTGGCTTCGAACAGCAGAGCTAAGTTTCTCAGCCTCGTTCAGTGTCTGAGAGTCTCACAGCATCCCTGATCAAAGAAGCAAAGAGATGAAAAAGGAGTCCAGCCCTAAGAAACCAGCAAGGACCCCGAAGGACGCTGACAGCACACTTTGTCCCTGAAAAAGGCAGTGAGGGAAGGCTTGGCCCATCCTGAGAAGAGAAGGCAGCACAAGACAGAGCTACCCTCAGAAGGTTGGTTTGTTGGGTTTTAGCCTAGGATTCTGGAAGCAGAGGCCATGACCTGTGAGAGCCAGAAGTTTCCCAACAGCTGTTCCAGGGACACCTGGCAGGTTACCTCTGCCTCGTCCATTTGACCCAGCCCAAGGGCAAGCCTGAACTCTACTTTGTTGCCACACTTGGCCCCCACCTTCATGTTACATTATTGGTTTTTAGTGTGTTTGCCCTGGCGTTGCGTGATTGCACTTGTTCAACGCACACACACACAGAGTGCACACAGGTACATACATGCACACACACTAACACATACAAACAAGTAAATGCACATACATACACATAAGTGAGGTCACACATATACACACAGATGAGTGCACACAAGCATCCATACATGCATCTAACATACACTGTAAACAGATACACACACATTAATATAACACTCTAAAACACACAAGGAGATGAGTCTACCCAGATATACACACACTAATACACAAAAGCAAGGCAGTGCACACAAACATTCACACATACTAACACACAGGTGATTACACACATGCACACACTGTCACACAAGTGAACATATACATTCATGGACACACATACACATAGGTGAATGTATCTAGGTGCACACATAGTAATACATACAGGTGAGATCACACACACAAGTGACTGGACACCGAGTGCATGCATTTTCGCTTTTGCACTTGTGCATGCTTACACATGCATGCACACAGACACGCGCACAGGTGCGCGCGCGCGCACACACACACACACACACACACACGTGCGCATGCACACACAAACACATTTGCAGCCTTCCTGCCAATCTTCTTCTCATTCCACCATACTGAGCAGAAAAACCTGGTGCAGCCTTACGGCTGACTGCCCCTCTGAGCACAGACCACCTCCTCTGGCCTTGCTCCAAGCCTGGTTTTATTAAGACATCCATCCAGTGAGTCTCCCACAGAAATAACACTGGGATGCAGCTTCTTTTAGCCACATCTAAGAAGCAAAGGAGGAACACAGACAACCTATTCCTTCAGAATCTGCAGGAGTCCCCCTGGGCTAAGCTGGAGACTCAGGGAATACCCTGTCTTGCCTGGGGATATTCTCTCCAGAAAGGTGCTACATTCTGCTTAGATATCAGACTTAGGGGGCTGCAGCCCCCGTTTGGAGTGATAATGGGCTTTTGGCAGTGATAGAATACAAACTGACAACTCTTGCTGCATGAAGAAGACACATTTTCCACTCAAAAGCTCTGAAAATTTCCAGCCAGGTGTGGATGCAGAGGTCACCTCTTCTCCTGGTCCCTATTGTCCTTGTTTCCTTTTGCAGAGGGAGGCAGAAAAGAACTGCAGGCCACGCCCACCTCTGCACTCACAGACCCAAGCCAATCAAATCAGCACCTTGTTCAGACTTCCTGGGGTGGAGCTGCCCATCAGCTCACTGGCAGTAACAGACTGTTTCTCTGTGCCCTCAACCTCCTGGAATCTAAGCCCTTGCTTTCCTGGGAGTGAGAGGTGGATGCCTCTGCTGCTGGCCAAACCACAGGATGGTAGACCATGATTAACCTTTTGCATTCCAAAGCGCTCTCTCTCTCTCTCTCTCTCTCTCTCTCTCTCTCTCTCTCTCTCTCTCTCTCTCACACACACACACGCGCACACACACACACACACACATATCAAGCTTTGATGTCTCTGTCTCTCTCGCGCTCTCTCTTTGTATGTATGTATGTAAGTACCTACCTATTTCTGCCCTCTCCCCTCCAGCTGCCCCACCATGCACCCCCAAGCCCTGATACTCAGCAGTAGCACATATCTCTTATTAAGCCCCCTTCTGTGTGCAGGACCCTGAAGTTCGTGTGCTCTGGACAATTTGAGCTGGGTTTTAAAAATAACAACAACAAACAGCCCAGCCTGCAGCACAGCCTGTTCTAAAGATGTTTATAACCAAGATAAAGTGATAAGCTCCGGCCACGTGGAGGCAAACCAGGCTGGGAATTGCTGTTCTGCCTCCAGCTATGTAACTTGGGGCGAAATGTCAACTAAATATGAGCGAAGCACAGAAATATATATGTATGAAGCTGTTGTAACAAATACCGATTCTTCTAAGTTTGCCCAGCCTGTAAGTTCAGGAGCTGGGACTAGCCACAACCATGCATTCTTCCCTACAGGAAACATGAGAAGAATCCTCAGGAAAGAGTTACGTCCATGGACCCAACTCTTAATCACAGGTACCCCTTAAATTCACCAGTATTATGAATTGTGACTGATTTAGATAACTTCTCTTCTATCCATCACACCAATCCTGCTTACCCCAGAGTACTGCCATCCGTGACAGCTGGGTTTCAGCCAACCTGCCAGGGGCTGCATGGCCTTCCCAACTACATTTCCCCAGTTGGGTCAAGGCTGTGTTTTTTCTCGTCATCTTACCACTAGTGTTTTCAAGAGTGCCTTAGGATGTGAGTTTCCACGCAGGACACAAGTGCCAATGGCCCACTAGGTTCTCTGTTCTCTGAACTGCACAGAAGATGGGAAGACCCCAGGCTTTGACAATCTAAGACAGATGGCCCTCCTCTCCTACAGATGAAATGCAGCACTTGAAAGAGACTCCCAGCCCTGTGCTGGCTTTGCTTCAGCTGAAACAAGACCTTAAGCTATTTCCACCGCTCTGCAACTCCACAGACAAGACTTATTTGCTACCCCGAAGTCCATGTAGAGCAGAGATGGGAGCTGGCGCCACACTGGGAAGCTCTGCTGCATAGCCACCTGCTCTGCCTCTTTCTGGAAGCCTGTGGTGAGGGGTCCAGCCCTTCTGGCCTGACTTAAACCCTCCCTGCCTTGATACATGCACTTTGTCATTTTTGCAAAACTCCAGGCTACCAATTGTAACAAAATTAACTTACCAGCCTACTGACCTTCTGACCCCCAAGTCACCCTTTGCATGCACTTGCCCAGCCCTGCCAGGTACAGGGCCAGGAAACAGATGCTGCTTGGGAAGAAGGTTGGAGAAATTTCAACGGGTCTACTGTCACAGGAGAACCGATTCTGCTGAGGCTTCTGACCCTGCCAGGAAAGCTCTCTCTGCCTTAGAACCTTTCAGAGATGCAGATCATTGTTTTCACTGCTTTACTGTGTCAAAGTGCACCCTGATGTGTAGAGGGAGAAAAGAGGAGAGGGAAGAGGGGAGAGGGGAGAGGGGGAGGGGAGGAAAGGGAAGAGAGAAGGAGAAGGGAAGGAGTAGAGAGAAGAGAGGGGTAGAGACAGACAGACAGAGAGACAGAGAAGTCAGAGGCATAAGAACGTATTAATTATACCAATACTCTAAGGCAGTCATGGGGGGCCACCATAAAACCAGGAATCAACAACCCTGGAAATTAAAATGCCCATCTGTCTCACAGGTCTCTGATTCAAGTTTTGGTGGCTTCAACTTCTGTTCCTGTAAGAATGCCTGCTATGAGGGGTTGGTATTGTTCAGAGCAGGTGGTCAGAGTTCACACGTGGCCTGGCACCGGGGCTCCACCTTTGGGTACTGCAAAAGAAGAAGAGTAAGGATTTACCATGCCTGAGACCCAGTGAACCCAAATGGTCAGAGAAAAGAAATGAACCCTGATACCCTCTGACTCTGTTCTGGCCATTCGAAGTGACCATGAACCTAGAAAGTTCAATCAAGGCCAAGTGCAACAGTGACAGAGAAAACCATCCACAGACTCATGAGGTCTGTCTGAGGTATGGAGAGCAGGCTAGCCTACTATCTCTGTGATCCCATTTCCTCCTCCCTGATTTACAAACATAGCTCAGTGGGTAGAAGCATTTCCCACACAAGTATGAAGGCCCGAGGTTGAATCCCAGTAGTTCAGGTGAAGGCCTGAGTCATAGCATGTATAATCCCTGCACTCCTACAGAGAAAAGGAAGACTGAGGCAGGAGAATCCCTGGAACGCTTGTATGATGCACACAGCAGAAAGAAATAAACATATGCATCACTTATAGCATGGAAGGCGAACACTTACATCCAAGTTGGCCATCTAGCCTCAACATGCACACATACACAAATCCACAGCCACACATTCAGATTTGTGCATGTATGCACACACACAATCATACAAAAAGAAAAACAAAATCCTCCCTAAATTCATTGTCTTTCAGAGATTTGGCTCAAAGAAAACACATGCATTAGCACACGAACACACAAATACAAACATCTCAGATACATATGCATGCTTGTAAATGCACAAATACACATGCAGACACATGTATGCATGCATTCATGCAAGCATGCACACACACAAAGACACACTTCACACATATGCATGTATATACATACAGAAACACGTCAACATTCATATACACACACGCAACAGCTGTACATGCATGCACTCATATGTTCTTGCACATACTTGAATTAGAAACGTCAGTCCTAGGTTTTAAGGTTGAAGAGATTGTGGCCTAACCAGATCATCTCAAAACTCTTGAGGACCCTCTTGTCTCAGCCTCTGAAGTACTATGATTACAGATGTAAAGAACCACTGCTAGCATTAGCTTCCTCATTTGTGTATGTGTAGGTGGAAGATGTGGAAACCAACCTTCATGTAGGGGTTTGTTCACGCACACATTCACACACATGTGTACATACTGTTAGCAATCAGGCAACCCCTACTCTACAGCCAGCCCCACCTGGCATCAATGGAACCATCAGACAACCCAGCAACAAGACACATCATTATCCATTATCCGTTTCCCAGAAGAGGCACATTCCCATTGTAGCCTCTGTCACATGTCCCCCTGTGCATGTGCCTCAATCCCTATAAAAGACCCATGTTTTACCTCTCTCCATCCCTTCTTTTCTTCCCCCCTTCCAGATAAGGGGGTCTTTGTACCCCCTTATCTCTTTCTTTTAATAAATGTCCCATGTGAGACCTGTTGCATGGTATAATTTTGTCAGAACAGCCACCTAATTCCAGCACACACACACACACACACACACACACACACACACACACACACACACAGGAGTGTGTATACACACATTACTTTGGGGGCAGGAGGGCAACCTTGGGATTCCTTTCTTCAGAAGCTGTCCGGTCTTATTTATTTATTTATTTATTTATTTATTTATTTATTTATTTATTTATTTACTTTAGACAGAGTTTCTCATTGTCCTAAAGCTTGCCAGCAAGCCCCAGGATTCCTCCTGTCTTCACCTCCCCTGGCCTGGGATTGCACAGCCCACATGTATCCCCGTGCCTATGTGAATGTCTTCACAGATGATACAGTGTGCATAGTGACTGAGCTCTTTTTCTGGCACCTTTCCTTCCTTCTCAAAGTATCCTTGTCATGACACCAAGTTCTTCTGCTTTTCTTTCTGTCATGTCCCATTCATCACAGCCACCTTTCAGCTTCATTCTTGAGCCAGACTTCTGTGGGCTTTCCTGGCCTCTTCAAACTCGTTGCTTCTCCATGATGGCTTTGATATGAAGTATTTCCCCATAAAGCTTGTGTGCTGAAGGTTTGGTCCTCAGGTGGTGGATCCAAGTTCTGGGGTCTCTGACCTAATCAATGAGTAAGTCCCTTGATAGATTCACGCTATGAATCTATCATACCATGAGGCCTGGTTGGGGTTTCATCAAGTTCCTGGGCTACCCCACCCTCCTTCCTGAGCACCATGAACTGAGCAGTGCACTTAGCCATGCCCTGCAATGTTAACATTTGTACTTTGCCATGAGGCAAAATAAATCTTTTCTTAACTGTAAGGTTTTTTGTTGTTGGTGGTAATTTTTTCTGGCATTTGTCACAGTAACAACAAAATGTAGCATACGCCCAATGTAAGGCTAATCTTAGGCTGACCTCAGTCGCCAATCTGTCAACGTTTATCTCTAAGCTTCAGAGCTCAATTCAATCCAAGGCTAACTCACTCCACCCTACCCTATCATCACCAAGTCTCTGTTCAACACAGACCTCAAGAAGCATGGCATCCTCCTCCTGCCCACTCCCACAAGGCACCCCTTCTTTGTCCACTCAGTAAATCATGAATTAGAATGAGTGACTATGGGGAAATGAATTTTAGCCCAGTATCACGGGAGAAACTTACAGTAATTAGGTCTGTTTACAGATAAAATGTACTGCTTATGGTGGAGCTCTTAAATGAAGATCAAAGAAACTCAACTGACCACTGTAGAAGAGAGACTAGTGAGTGAGCCCGCAGATAGGGACAGCTGATGCCTCTGATAACTGACGATCTGTGTAATCTGCATCCTCTATGCTACGCCTTCCCATTCATCGTGCAGAGCAATGATAAATACCTCCAGCACCGTGGCCATGAATCTCAATGACCAATGAAAAGATGTCATTAATCTACTATTAATAAGGCAGTTTCCTCAAATTCTTTCTTAGAATTAAACAGGGTTTGAAAATTTTAAATAATTAATTAACCATGGAGATAGGTAAGTGGGTTCATTTTAGAACAATCTGCAAGAGAGTAAAGGTCTGCCAGTAAACTCATATCTCAAATCAGAAATTCAATTAACTAGGACAAATATTCCCCGGCCCTCCAGTGACTGCCTTCTCACAAGGAGGCTGACTGCTTTCCCTTCTCTAGTCAGCCCCTTTGTCTGGGGGTGGTTAAATTCTGTATCCATTTACATGTTTGTTTACAAAATACGCCACAGACTGGGAAAAGAGAATCCAGCCAGTCTAGTCGGTTGTTCCCTGCTTCTAAAGTAATTCTGGGGGCGGGAGGAGGGTGTGAAGGGAAAGAAAAAGAAATAAGAAAGAAAGTAAGAAAAAAAAACCTGAAGGGGCTGGTGGGAGAGGCCTAAACACTGCAATTTTCCAACCGTTTTCATCCAAATTGTCTGCAATTTCCCCGTGGCCCAGACTCCAAATTGCGAGAGAATGCTGCAGCAGAAATCCAGGCTGGGGCCCAAGTGCTGTCCCTGTAATAAAAGGCAGACTCACAACAGATCATGCAAACTCAGGCCCTGCAGAGGCAGTTCATGTTTAAAGTGGGAGAAGGCTGGGGAAATTGGAGCCACACCCTTCATCCTGCTCTCTTGGTGCCTCTAGAAACAGAACTCATCCAATGCACAGCCCCCAACTTGTTCTCCTGTCTGCTGCCACAGGTGAGCCAACTGAATCATTTAGGGCTTTCTTACTAGAAAGGTTTCTTCCTCTGTTGACCTCTTACCAGGCAGGGCAAGACCTCGAGAGAAGAACCCCTCTCTTTATCCACAGGGAATAAATAAAAGGAAGGAAACAAAGTGTCTAGAACACATCATGATTTTTACCTGTGAAAGTCGGCTTCAAGACCAGAGAGAATACAAGCTATCTGTAAATGAATAATAAAAATAAAATAATAATTACCAATGACAAGATCAATATGGAGCTGGTTCCTGGATGACCTTCCATCCTTCCGGAGGAATGGGTCTGTACTAACATCTTGGTAATATTGCATTTCCTAGAAAGAATGGTACAGCTTCATCAAAAACATTTCCCATTACTTGGGAGTCTAAGGCAGGGGGGCTGCATCTTCAAGGTCGGTCTGGGTTACTGAGCAAGCTCTAGGCCAACTTAGGCAATTTCATAAGACCTTATCTCAAGTGATAGATACAAAAAGGGTCGAGGCTATAGCCCAGAAGTAGGGCACTTACCTAGCCTGTGCACAGACATAGTAGTCAGGGCCAGAAGACAAAACTGAATTCACTACAGACAGAGTACTAAGTTTTTGTTTTGTTTTGTTTTGAGTTTTGCTTTTTGTTTATTGTGTTTTGTTTGTTTTTCAAGACAGTTTCTTTGTGTAGCCATGGCTCTTAAGGAACTGGTTCTGTAGGCTGCTGGCCTAGAACTCACAGAGATCCACCTGTCTCTACCTCCCAAATGCTGGGATTAGAGTCATGTGTCACCACCACCCAGCTTTTAAATGTGTAGCTCAGAGGCCTTGAACTCCTGATCTGCCTCTGCCCCTGCCCCTGCCCCTGCCCCTGCCCCTGCCCCTGCCCCTGCCCCTGCCCCTGCCCCTGCCCCTGCCCCTGCTGTTGGCCTCTGCCTCTCTGCCTCTGCCTCTGCCTCTGCCTCTGCCTCTGCCTCTGCCTCTGCCCCTGCCCCTGCCTCTGCCCCTGCCCCTGCCCCTGCCCCTGCTGTTGGCCTCTGCCTCTCTACTTCTGCATCTGCCTCTGCCTCCTTCAGCAAATCCTACCTGCTTAAGCCACCATAACTGGCTTTTAAGTTACATGATTTCTAGATGGGATGCAGGAGGCCATCTGACATCACTGCTGTGCTCCAGCCCCTCTGGACCAGGAGTAAACAGGACTTGGAGTCAGAGCTCTACTACCTGTTTCCTCTTCCAGAGGAGCTCTCAGGAGTCATTTAATCCTAGCTGTGTCTCCATGCAAGACAAGAGGGGATTGATGAAGGCGCCGCATAGCAACCAGAGCACAGCCAGGCATGGGAAAGACATTATTAGTATTTACCATGTTTTATCAGTCTGTTTCTATAGAAAGGTGAAGTTTTGTTCATAATCATAATAAAAAAATATGGCATCCACTCAGCAGAAGTTATTATTATCCTTGTGCTGAATGACCTCTCAAGGTTGTTGAATGGCTGGAGAATCAACAAAAATGAAAAAGAAATCACATATTTTGAAAGTGTTTTGCAAAGTGAAAAGCAAGCTAGCACCTTAAGATGAATGTTCCTCCTGATAGAGAGGCCAGAGGTCTCTCAGCTGTCCAGCTCACGGTGACCACTTTCACTTGCTCGAGGGCACCCCATGAGGACAGGAGAGGTATGCCCTCCTGGGAGAGCACCTTGAACCCACCACATTCTAAACCCAAATCCTGGATGAAGTGGGTGGTTCCCTATGTTAAAACACTTTAGAGTAACTTTGTTTTATTTTATTTTTATTTTTTGCCCTTAAAATGCATTTGACGTATTTTATGGCAGGGAAAATTCCACACCCAGGAAGAAAGCAGAACTCAGTCTCACACTCACACTTACATATCAACCTCTGCCTCCACATCTTGGAGACTAAGGAAAGAGAAGCCCAGGCAAATCCCTCCTGGGTCCCCAGTTTTACCAGGGTGACTGTTGGCAGCTATTTGCTCCCCTGGAAGTCTCTGAATAGCCCAGGAGACACACCCTCGCTCTCCCACCCTTTCCTCCTCACTTGGGCTTCCCAGCTTGCTGTTTCCAGAGGGCACACATCCAAGCTAACAAGCAACAACACCCTCAGAGAGGTTGTTATTGCACAATGATCAAATTGGCTTTCCTGAAGAGCCTAGAGATTAATGACGGCTCCCACTACCACCCAGTCACCCCCTGCCTGAGAAAAGTCTGCCTTGATTGTTCACTTCAGGAGAGGAAAATGAGACAGACGTAACATCGCACGGAGCTAAAGCACTCCTCATAAATCATCCCTTCCAGACGTGTGGCTCTGGCTGCTGCACACTCTACCCGCTAGAGGATGGAGGAGACCTGGCTGACACGTTTCTGCATATGCTCACATGAAACCTAAACTACACAGCTCCAGCTCCCACTAGAATCTTCCCAACTGAAGTTTTCTTTGAGAGTAAAGTATTGCTAGTGGGCTGGGCCTTGCTGTTGATCCTAGGCTTCCCCAAACAAAAGAATGTGAGAAAATCCTTGGAATTCACTGTGAATACACTGCAGGACTCTCTCTTCCTTCTCCCTCTCCCCCTCCCTCTCCCCTCCTTCTCCCCTCCCTCTCTCCCTCTCTTTCTCCCTCCCCTCCCCCTCTCTTCCCTCCCCTTTCTCCCTCCCTCTCTCTTCCCCCCACTTTTGTACCTTTTCAAGGCTTGTTGCTGTTTGCATACTAAAAGTGTTTCTCTTTTAACTGATTGGGTGGGGCTGAGTCCTGATTTTGTAAAGAGACTCAGGCCTGCTCTTGTTCAATAAAGTGAACAAGAATAGAAGGTGAGCTTGGGATGTGGTCAGTTACCTCTGGCTCAAGAAAGAGGGCAAGCAAAGGCTGGTCATCAGACTTCATCAGAGACCTTTGCAGATTACTAAATTAAAAGTATGTCTTGCCTGGATAAACAGGTTGGGGGCAGGCAGTGGAGCCTGGCTGCTGGCAGCCATGGTTGCATCTGGGGAGGTCTCTGCCTCCAGTCTTGAGCTTCTAGAGGTGAGAGGAGGGAAAGAAGGAGAGAGGGAAGGGGGAAATGGCCCCAAGACCTTTCTGCTCACCTCTCTATAGACACAGACTTCAAAGTGCACCCACGAGGACACTCAGTTGGATAGAATCAGCCTCTTACTGGATAGATACTGCAGACTTTCACCCAGATGAGGTACCTAAAATAGACTTCGTGGAAACAGAGCAGAATGATGGTTGCCAGGGGCTCTGGGAAGAAGTGCATAAGGAGTTGCTATTCAGCCACATAAATGCTCCATAATTTGATCCAGATGCAATGATGCATGCTTATAGCCCTAACTACTTGGGAGGCTGAAACAGGGCAGCCACTTGAGGTAATGAGTTCAAGACCGACCTGGACAATACTGCAAGTCCCTGTCTCAGAAATTAACTAATATTCAGCAATATGGTTAAATTCTAAAAAGTCTCCAGAACAGTACTATGCGTGTAGCTAACCATATATGTGATATTTTGATATAAAGGTAGCTTTTGTTTTAGATGGTTTATTGCAATAAATACAAAAGGCTCTTTTTTGAGGAAAAATGAATATGTAAATTATGGCATATAGAGAAAACCTGGCTCACAAGACACATTTAACCTGTTTTTAATGGTAGTATCTTAGCTACTTTCTTACTGCTGTGAAGAGAGGCCATGGCTGGGACAACTTAGAGAAGTATTTATTTGGGGCCCAGGGTTCAATGGTGTTAGAGTCCATGCTCATCCTGACATGGTGGCAAGTTTGCCAGCATGGTATTGGAACAGAAGCTTAGAGCTCACGTCTGATCCACAAGGGAGAGAGAGAGAGAGAGAGGGAGAGGGAGAGGGAGAGAGAGAGGGAGAGGGAGAGGGAGAGGGAGAGGGAGAGAGAGAGAGAGAGAGAGAGAGAGAGAGAGAGAGAGAGCACACTAAGGTAACATGGTCTTTTGAACTTCAAAGCCCACATCTACTCAACAATCCGATGCCTCCTCTTCCTTCCCAAACAGTCCTACCAGTCAGGGGCCACAGACCCAGGCATATGACCCTATGGAGTCATTCTCATTCCAACCACTTCAGAGGAAGAAGAATGTTTCGTGGCATATGAGAATGATAGAAAATTCAAGTTTCAGTGTGATGTGTAAAGTTTCAATTGGGAATAGAGTGCGACATCCCAAGAGATTGTATTGCCATTGGAACCTACAAATCTTCCGGTCTATGGTGTGCTAACCCTGTTGTTTGAGGAGCAGGTGGAAGTTACAAGGTGCAGTGAACACTTGGACCCGGAGGCAGGAGACTACCTGAGCATGAGCACCGTCAGCTGGGAAAAGGAAAAGGCAGGATTTGTTTGTGGATACTGTTCTGAAATTAAACGAGATTCAGCTTGGCATAATGCTTAAGAGGTCGTAGATAACCAATAAACAAAACAGAGCAAATCAAAGAAAGAAATTCACATGCAGCTTTTATCAAAAGAGAGCATATCTTTGAAGATGCAGGGTCGACTTCCTTGTCTCAAGATGGTTCCATGTCTTCCCAGCCTACCTTACCCAGATGGCTTTCCCTTCTTCTGAATGCCTTCTGTGTTTGCTGCCAGACTGCCTGATGAAATGTTCTACCGGTGCTGATTCATCTCCCTTCCAGTCCATCCGGTCACATGACACATGCCTGTGTTGTTCAGAGTCTGGTTGTTATGATACATGTCTGCGGGTCATGGATGAGACGCCTGGCTAAAGCTCTAAAGAAGATGTGTCCCTGTGTGGGTCTGTGTTCTACCCTGCTGCAGGGCATGGTGGCTTGGGAGGCAAAAGGAGGTGAGTTTAACTGTGTTTATCCCAGTGCTGCCACAGGGCAGATGCTGGGACTCAGGGAAGTGCTGTGTGAGAGAGAGAATGTGGAAAAGCTGAAGCTGGGGTTCCCAGACACACTCACCCCCTCTCCGGCACTCAGTCATTCATGGGGTGCTGCACAGAGGAGTCAGGAACAAAGTGAAGAGGGTCTACAGGCTGACGATGAGGCTGGGACTCTTGGGAGCCCGCAGGCTGAAGACAGAGTTTAGCCCAGGGCGGGGACTTGGGGAGCTCCGGCTTAGCTCACCAGTGTTTGTCCTTAATTTGGCAGTAGTGATGTCTGGGAGCACAGATGGGCCTTTGATAGGAGATTTAGGCTTCTGCTCTGTAGGCGAAGGCCTCCTCCATGCTCCCCATGGTGATTCTTGATGAGACAGAGTCCTAGGTTTCAAACTATTTATTGGTTATTTATCCTGGAAAATGGATGCACACCGTACCAACTTGTCAGGGTGGACCCAAGGTTAAATACCTTTTGCTCGGGTGAATGTCTGGGAAGGGGAGCCTATTGGCTAAACCCTCGGGGTCTCTAAGTACCTCTCATTAGCATGGAGAACTCTTCCAGGCCTACGTGACTGCAGGTCACCTTTTCTTATGTGGGAAGTATGATACGTGTTCCAGGCCAGGAATTTGGCAGGGAGCAGGGAGGTGCCTACCATCTCAGGTATGTACTCACCGAGTTTCCGGGTCTCACATCCACTTTACCCACCAAGCTTCCTGGCATGGCTTACGGTCCCACCTTCCTAGACTTAAGATTGAACATTCATAACTTTGCTCACAGAGTAGAGTGACACAGAGCATCCTACGCTTGGGGGATTGTGCATGAAGCAAAGTGGGGAGACAGGTCTGTGGAATGGAGATGTTAACCAGGGATCAGAACCGGGGCCCGGTTAGTTAAGATGCTTAGGGGCTGCAAATAACAGAACACGAGTTCAAACTAGATAAAAACCTAAGAAAATATAACACAGTTCCTAGCTGACTAGAAGCCTTGAAATGGGGCTCCAGACAATATCTGGAGCCAAGCATTATCCAGGCAGGAAGCAGGTTCAGTTTCTCAGACAGTCTCTCTACCTATCTCTGAGTAGAGCTTGTCTATTACATGGATTTTCCATAATTCAAGATGGCTGCCTGCATTCCTCTAACAGACAGTCTCCTTTATTGGATGGGAATATCCTGGGGAGTAAGAGGTGAAATGAGACCTCCCTGCTACCAGAGAATGAGAGTGCTTCCTTCACTATGATCAGAGTAACATAGATCACAGGATCACATATACCCTGCCGTCTTAAACCAGTCTCTAGCAAGAACCAATAATAAAATAGCTAAGGGCTGGTTTGGTGACAAAGATCCAGACTAAAATCTGGCTTCCTCCAATCTCACAGGCTGTATAAAGAGGCAGATTCCTGGATAAAGTCGAATTATGCATGACGATCTATACCAGGACCCAAATCTCAGGTAATATCTTGAAGTGAAAAAGCGAGTCCCTGAAGTTGGTACCTGCCACAGCCTGCCTGTTTGTGGATTTGTAATATGCCCAGGCAAGGTTGAGGCAAAACATTTAAGAGGAGACAAAAATAAGCTGCTGTAACCCAGATTTCACTTAAACTATGCATCCTAGACAAAAAATAAATAAATAAATCTAAAGGACCTCACTCAGCAACCTTGTTGGCCCCAAAGGTAGCTTCCTTCTTTTAATTACTTCTGCCCCAGGAAATTGCTCTCTTCCTCCTCTGCTTCTCGCTATTGGGGCTTACTGAGAATAGTACATTGTCTATATTTTTGTAGAAATGACAGAAATACTCCCTGAGCTTGGGTTAAGTAATTAAGATCTGCTGTGGGAGCACCAAGGAACCCCATAAAATGACTGTGTGCCTTGGAAAATGAATTACTTGGTGTTTAATTACTAAAAATTACTATCAATTACTAAATGTTACTGCAAATTACTTGCAGAATAGACACATTTGTTTGTGGCTATTAATGATTTCAATTACTCCTCATAGGTAATTGGTTTCTGCACACAGACGGGCACCAACTGTCGAATAAGACCTCGGAGGTACACGATATTCCTCATCTCTTTGTCTTGTTTTATTTTGTTTTTTACCTCAAAGCTAAAGTTACAAAACAAACACTGGAGTACCCATCCCCCTAGGACTCTGTACTGGCTGTTTTTTTGTGTCAACTTGACACAAGCTGGAGTTATCACAGAAAAGGAACCTCGGTTGTGGAAATGCCTCCATGAGACCCAGCTATAATTCATTTTCTCAACTAGGGGTCAAGGGAAGAGGACCAGATCATTGTGGGTGGTGCTGTCCCTGGGCTGGTGGTCTTGGGTTCTATAAGAAAGCAAACTGAGCAAGCCAGGGGAAGCAAGCCAGTAAGTAACATCCCTCTATGGCCTCTGCATCAGCTCCTGCTTCCTGACCTGCTTGAGTTCCAGTCCTGACTTCCTTTGGTGATGAACAGCAATGTGGAAGTGTAAGCTGAATAAACCCTTTCCTCCCCAACTTGCTTCTTGGTCATGATGTTTTTGCAGGAATAGAAACCCTGACTAAGACAGACTTTCTGACACATTACATTTTAAGCCCTGAAGGATAAGAGACCTGGGAGGCTCTTCCAGTGTATAAAAGCTGAACTCAGAAAGTTGATGGTTATACAAAATCAAATAACACTCCAGGGCTTGAAGAAGTGGCTCAGTGGTTAAGAGCCCCGGTTACCCTTGCAGAGGATCCCAGTTCATTTCCCAGTACTCATGTGGTATTCATCATCATCATCTATAATTCCAGTTTCAGGGCATTGTATGTATCTTCTAGCCTCACAGCTACTAGGCACACACATGGTCCATGTACATATAGGCGGGCAAAACATTTATGCACATAACATAAAACTAAATGAAGATTAATTTTAAAAAACTAATATTTCAGTGTGGATGAGTGTGCTGTTAAATCAAAGAAGGCAGTCATTTAGAAGCAAAAACAATACACAATGTGTGATCCCATTTCTATGAAATGTCTAGAATTGAAAATTCCGTAGGAATAGGCAGTAAATTAGTAACTATTCAAGACTTAGGAGTGAGAAGCTTTAGGATTGGGAAGAATGACTAGGGAGTAGGTAATGACTGCTGGATTTAGTTTGCCCTAAAACTAGATTACAGTGTACAACTCCAGAAATATTTTTAAGTCCACTGAATTATACGGTTTAACTGGGTAAACTTTATGGCCTATAAGTTATAACTCAATAAAGCTGTTAAACAAGTATTTCTAATCATGTGATTAGATGGTAGAAGAGATGGATTAAGGAGTGCATGCACCTGCCTCCCACTTATTGCTCTTTCCACTGAGCCATCCTCCTCCAACATATGCTAACCTTGTTGGGATGCGCAACTCATGGGAGAGGGAGCTGCTGAGAGACTCATCATTGAATTTGTGGTCTTATTTATGAAAGGCTCGTTTCCAGCTATTTGTGTATTATTAAGAGGGCATAAACTATATTCATTAAAGTGTCATAAAAAGCAACAGTAAAATTCACCAAACGAAATGATGGCTTCTCTGGGGTTCCCTTGGCAACACAAAACGTGTGGCAAGGATTTTCCAGTAGGTCATTTCTTCTTATATTTTTTGTGTGAAGACACTTTCAGGAGAGGCATTCCTGTGGGGTCAGATGCATACTTGCACAGGGCATGTGAAGGACAGAGCGCAACCCTAGGCATTCAGCTTATGTGCCTTCCAGTTAACGTTTGAGACAAGAGTCTCTTCTTGGCCTGAGACTGTACCACATAGGCCAGGCTAGCTGGGAACCTGCTTGTCTCTTCTTCCCATCTCACCATCACTGAGATTACTAGACAGGGACTCACTGAACAGTCCTGGCTGACCTAAAACCATCCTGTCCAGGAACTCAGAGATTTGCCTGCCTCTGCCTCTTATTGAAGTCATATGACAGCATGCTCAGCTTAAACCGGCTTTTTACATGGGATCAGGTCCCTGTACCTGCAAGGTAAGAACTTCACTGAGCCATCCACCCAGCCTAGTAATTTACCTTAGGCAATGAATGTCCCAGCAGTAGGAATGAGAAGGGAGAAGAGGAAAAAGAGAGAGAAAGAGTCAGCCTGGAGCCTGCTGTAGAGTTGATTCAGAAATAGTGTAGCTGGAATACAATCCCCAGAGGGAATTCTGAAGAGGTTATTCTGCTTCACCATTTTGCAAGATATGAAATGAAAATATACATACTCAAATTCTGACTCGTGGATAAAGGATTCCCCTGAGAATTGGCCTTTCGCATTGTTCTTCCTAATGAGTCATGGAGGCGGTGTAAATAAGTAGGCCCTCATAGCTCCTTACAAGATGTAGATAGAGAAGACCAAGTGTAGACAATAGGAGGTAAAGCAGAGGCTAGTCACATGTCTGCAGAGATTCCCAGAACAAGAAGCTAAGATGAGAGAAATAAGAGGGCATGCCAAATATGTCCTATATAAGCTCTTTTCATAGAAACACACTGTAGCCACAGTCTCACCTGAAATCAAATTCAAAAGAACTGAGTTGGAAAGGGGAGCAGGGGGAACCTTCAGATTATAACAGAACTCATAGATAGCTTCAAGATTCCAGACTTCCTTGTAGAGTTCTAAAGCTTGAGCACTCTTGGCAAATATGACATTGGATAAAGGCTCCCTGTCTCTGCTTCTTCAGAAATCACTGTTTCCGTGCCTTCACCATTCCCCAGTTTCCCTTAGTACCCTCAGCTATTGCCTAGTCAATGATTTTGTTTTCAAATTTTTATTAGTGTATGTTCATCAGACAAAGCAAACAAAGCAATGGGTTTTATGATACCCAACAATGATACCCCACCCCAGTGTGTGTGTGTGTGTGTGTGTGTGTGTGTGTGTGTGTGTGTGTGTGTGTATGCCTCTATGGGGCTCCTGCTTTCTGTCCTTACCTTCTTCCTTGTTGGGGCTCACTTGTGGAACACCAGGCTAGCTGGTCTGCAAGTTCCCAAGGATTGTCCTGTCTTGGCCTCCTATTGTTTTAGGAGAGCTGGGATTACAAACTCAAGCTACTGCATCCAGCTCTTCCCTCGGGAAGACTGTTTCTCCTGCTCTCAACATTCCTTAGTTGCCTGTAATTGTTTTTCTAGGATTGGGGTTCTTCAAGGTTTCTCTTTCTCATGGTAGCATGTTGCCTAGTGTCATCCTTGGTCAGGTCTTATGTAGGCAGTCATGTTGATGAGACTTCATGGGTATAGCTTCCTATTTTTATGTCTCTTAGAGTCTTTCTGCCTTCTCTTCAGCAATGTTCCCTGAGCCTTGGGTGTAGTTTGTGTTTTAGATGAATGCCCTGTGGCTGGGTGCCACACAATCAGCTGTCCTTTGGCCATACTTTTCTTTATGGATTCATTTGTTGGTCATTTACACCAATTCATAATCTGGCTATTGTGGAAAATGCTGACAAATCTTACTTCCTTGAAATTTTTTGTTGGTTAGGTCAACTGTCTATTAGATCAAGTTTTAATTCACCTCTGGCCTTCCTGCTGCCTGATGTGTGAGTATATTTATGCTAGTGTTTCTTCCCAGACTGCCTGCTTCTGCCTCCCCATCTGTGTTCCCAGATAGAGCTGCTGAGCAATTAAGGATCACATCTCTGAGGATGTGCTGTTTCCCACTCTGTTAGAAGACCTCTGCCTGACAGTCAGGAAGACACACTCATTCATATTAAAGGACCCTGAGACATCTAGAGCTGGGGTATCTCTTCTAAGGTCATATAGCTGCTTAAAAATTAAGTTGGTATTTGAATCCCAATGCTGGAGCAAAGATAGATAGGAGGATTAGGTTACAAAGCTATGGCATGGTTACTTTAATTGAGCAAGAGACTATAATATGAACCAGGGTAACAGCCTTGGTTCTCATGCCTTGGCCTTTAGGGCAAAGGAAGGGCAGGTCTGTGGGAAAAGGAGTAAGACCAAGCAGTCCTTGGAAAAGAGTAGTCTTGTATAGGAAGTATATTTCTCACAATCAGAGAAGGGGTGGAGAGAGAGAGAGAGAGGAGAGAGAGAGAGAGAGAGAGAGAGAGAGAGAGAGAGAGAGAGAGAGCGCACTCCAAGAGGATAAATATTCTGATCTCACTTTCTGATGTCTCCTCAGTGCCTCCCATTGGCTAAACCAAGATGGAAGCCCAAGGGTCAGAATGTTTTCATCACTCTCCTGGGGTCAATGCATGTCCATAAACTACCAGGAAGCAGCAGTTGTGGGAGGGTCTGCAAACAAATGAAGCAGCTGGAGTGTGAGCCAAGATTTAAAGCACAGCTCAGGTTTCTAGCTCCCCCTTTGTTTTGCTTCTGGGGAGGCACAGAGCTGTTTCAAGCCTGAGCAAAATGGGACAGTCCCCCTGTCCTGTATCCAACCAACAGAAACAAAACCTAAAACAGAAACAGGTGGGACATCTGTCAGGGCCAATGTGTATCATCCAATGGTCTCATTTCTAGCAGGTCAGGCCAGCTTGATAACAATGTCGCAGTTGCTAGTCCTAGCCCAGACAAGTTTGGCTCATCCTAGAGATCAGGGCTAGCCCTAGGAAACACTTCCCTTTGAAGCAGTACTTGTATATTGAGTGAAGATAACCATTCTCAGAATCTTCTCTACAAGCCCTGGAGATTTCCGAATCTTCACTTATGCTGGACTAATTTAAATACTGTCCAGTCAAGAAAAAAAAAGTTTGCAGTAGATGCTTCTCAAATACATCTCAGATTTATACTTTGATTAGTCTAAAGTAAATAAGTCGGAATATAGAGATAAAAAACCAAACCTGACCAACCTAGGTTTTTTCTCAGTCCTAGAAACAATAGGCAGGTCAGATGCTGAGGAGAATGGCTCCTGACTTTCTGTGCCAGACCAGGCAATCCAATTGATTCCAGATACCAGACACTGTGCTAAACATTTAAGTAGCAGTGACCGCCTCAGGCATCCCAGCAACCTTAGCATACACCCAGTGCTAGTTAGACTCCTATTTTCATTTTTTCAAAACCTTATTTATTATTTCTCCGCCTCTCAGCATTTGTCTTTTCCTCTGTGTCTGCCTGTCTCTATCTCTGTGCGTAAGTGTAAGTGTAAGTGTAAGTGTAATATATGAGTATTTATAGATACTTTCAGAGGTCAGAGGACAACATTCAGAAATCAGTTCTCTCCTTTCATTGTGAGTCCCAGGAATGGAACTCAGGCTGTAAGGCTTATATGGCAAGCGCATACTCACTAAGTATGGCTTACTCACTAAGCCAGCAATGGCTATTTCTTGTGAGCAAGAAAGCTGAGGCTAGGTTGATCACTTGTGCTGGTCACGGGACCAAGCCCTGGATTTTTAAAAAGAAAGCACAAACAAGATAAAGACGCAATGAACATCATAGGCTCAGGGGGAGAACCAATGAGATAATTTTTTACAGAATAGCCTTGAGCAGAGAGGCTGCCTGGATCCTTCCAATGAGTGATCAGGGAGGAAGTTGGGACATTTTGACTGGGGGTAGCAGAACTCGAGCTGCAGTCCAGAACAAATCAATGAACAGGGTACTGTGGAGGTGACAACCTGGAGACAGGTTGAGGGGTTGCGGTGAGGAGTTGGAAGCAGGTGAGGAGGTGGCTGACAGATCAACAGGAGCTGGGCATCTGAAGAAGGCAGCAGAGACAAGTGTCCTGGTTTCCCTTCCTGTCATCTCCCAGTGGCCTGCAAGCCAACACACCTGCTTTTCTTTACTCGGCCCTGAGCAGCCCAGTGCTCTTTCCTGCATCTCTGAGCCCTGGCCAGCCTACAAGGTCCGCTCCCAGCAGATTCATTCAGTCCCAAGTAAACAATCTGTTTGAAAAGTAATTGCATTTTGGGGGTTGGGACTTGCCATTTGTAATTGTTCTTCCTTTCCCCAGCCATTTTCCTTCTTTCTGTTCCTTGGGTTTGTTTCCCAGGAAGTGAACCCAAGAGCCTCTGGCAAGTGACTGGAGGAGCTAATGAGGCCCACAGTGGCCATACAATTAGCCAGATTCGGCCACTGCACAGCTACCTGCCTAGAAAAGTACAGCACAATTCAAAGAACTCATTGTGTCTAGGAGACTCTGAGCACAGAGGGCTGTCTAGAAGGTGAGTACTCAGGCCTCTGACATGAGAATCCTCCTGTCTCAGAACTTGGAACACCCAAGCAGACTCTAGTGATATCTGTCTGCTATCTCTGCCCATCTTTAGCTCCTTAAGTTGTTCAGATGTGATATAATCAAAGCTAATGTGTGGACCACATAGTATGTGCAAGTTTGCCCTCGGTGCTCACTTTGACATATTCTCCTCGAAGTTATGCAGAGTCCAGAGGCTCACAGTACTCTACATCTCCTCTGATGGCCTGGCCCTACATGGAAAGGACTGAGCCATGGTGAAGTTAGTCTGTCTGGTAACTCTGCATCAAATTCCAACCCTAAGCAGCAGAACTGTCTGCTGGGGCTCACTCTAGCTGGAGGAATCAGAGAAGTGCTGTGCTGTTCAGGCAACTCTCACATAGTGACTGGCAGCAGCTGGTGGGCAAATGCTTCCTCACCTCACAGGCAGGTTAGCTTGGAGAAATTGACTCTGCCCAGCTTTTAGACTTCCAAGATACGCGTGCAGAGAATATAGTCATTATACAGTTTCATCTGTTCTCTATCTGCCCAGGGCTGCCGGCCTCGCCTTCAAATGAGATAAATAGTATACCTGCATCCTGTCTTAAGCCCTGGGTCCTCAGTGGTATGCATTAAGGAGGCAGGATTAAAAACAAGATCACCAGAAAGGGATGGTGAAATTACATCACTTCCTGGGCAGCTATCAGAGTTTTCATGACTAGTAATGACTGAGATGACAGAAGCGATGGAATCATGGTTGTGTAAACACCTTCTGAAAGTGTTTAAAGAGGGCCTTGCTGTTGAAAATTGTGTTTAGCACGTTACAGAGATGGCAGATTCACTGCTCTCAGCTAGAAGCAGAAGCATTTTCTGGCACCTGGAATCCCGTGTCTACACTTGAAAATCATCTGAATTAGGCCTGATGAGGGGAAAGTACTGAGTGCTGTGAGCACATTGTAAGGATACATAGACTGGTGATGCAGAGGAAAATCTGCAAAGATAAGGAGTCTATTCCATCCCTGAGGACTTTAATGAGCTACGAAGGGGCAGAGGACAAGGGGGAAGTGAGACCCAGTGAGATGGATTTAGTGATTAAGGACACTTGCTGCCAAGCATGTAACCTGAGTTTGGTCTCAGGGACCTACATGGGGGAAGGAGAGAACTGACTCCTACAAGTTGTCTCCTGTCCTTTGTATAAGCTGAAGCACATGCTCACACATACCTAGGTACGTAGTACGTACATACATACATACATACATACATACATACATACATACATACATGTCATTAATTTATTTCAAAATGTTAAAGACCAACCCTTGACAACAGTTGATAGTCATCTTTGTATTTTTTGCTGGAAGCTCATCACTCTCAGGCATGCTTCGTGTGTGTGTGTGTGTGTGTGTGTGTGTGTGTGTGTGTGTGTGTGTGTGTGTTGTCATTTGTAATTGTTCTTTCTTTCCCCAGCCATTTTCCTTCTTTCTGTTCCTTGGATTTGTTTCCCAGGAAGTGAACCCAAGAGCCTCTAGCCAGTGACTGGAGAAGCTAATGAGGCCCATATGTGTGGGCACACCCACACACATGATGAACCATCATGTCATGGAAACAAGAAGGACATTGAATTAGGCTATAGGACAAGTGGTCCGGTGTTTGAAATACATGGTTCATTAGATTTCATGGCTTAGGGTGATACCTATCACGTATAAGAGTGCTGTGACATTCATAGAAATAGCTTAGATTAGATACAGATTCCTATGATTCTGGAGAAAGATGCCATTACCTATAGACAAACATCAATATTAATAGTGTTGAATTGAGAGACCTCACCACCTGATCAGGTGGGCACTCCTGAGGCTGCAGAGTGGAGGAGACCACCAACATTGCCCACCCCTGCCCACATCCCTGGCCCAAGAGGCAACTGCATAAGACCTCTGGGTTCTCGTAGGGGAGGGCCCGGGAGCGGCAGGACCCCTGTGCCTGAGACACCGCCGGAACCTGAAGGAAACAGACCGGATAAACAGTTCTCTGCACCCAAATCCCGTGGGAGGGAGAGCTAAACCTTCAGAGAGGCAGACACGCCTGGGAAACCAGAAGAGACTGCACTCTGTGCACATCCAGACGCCAGAGGAAAACACCAAACGTCATCTGGAACCCTGGTGCACGGAGGCTCCCGGAAAGAGCGGCGCAGATCTTCCCGGTTGCTGCCGCCACGGAGAGGACTTAGGCAGTACCCCACGAGCAAACTTGAGCCTTGGAACCACAGGTAGGACCAACTTTTCCCCTGCAAGAAACCTGCCTGGTGAACTCAAGACACAGGCCCACAGGAACAGCTGAAGACGTGTAGAGAGGAAAAACTACACGCCCGAAAGCAGAACACTCTGTCCCCATAACTGGCTGAAAGAAAACAGGAAAACAGGTCTACAGCACTCCTGACACACAGGCTTATAGGACAGTCTAGCCACAGTCAGAAATAGCAGAACAAAGTAACACTAGAGATAATCTGATGGCGAGAGGCAAGCGCAGGAACCCAAGCAACAAAAACCAAGACTACATGGCATCATCGGAGCCCAATTCTCCCACCAAAGCAAACACAGATTATCCAAACACACCAGAAAAGCAAGATCTAGTTTCAAAATCATATTTGATCATGATGCTGGAGGACTTCAAGAAAGACATAAAGAACTCCCTTAGAGAACAAATAGAAGCCTACAGAGAGGAATCGCAAAAATCCCTGAAAGAATTCCAGGAAAACACAATCAAACAGTTGAAGGAATTAAAAATGGAAATAGAAGCAATCAAGAAAGAACACATGGAAACAACCCTGGACATAGAAAATCAAAAGAAAAGACAAGGAGCTGTAGATACAAGCTTCACCAACAGAATACAAGAGATGGAAGAGAGAATCTCGGGAGCAGAAGATTCCATAGAAATCATTGACTCAACTGTCAAAGATAATGTAAAGCAGAAAAAGCTACTGGTCCAAAACATACAGGAAATCCAGGACTCAATGAGAAGATCAAACCTAAGGATAATAGGTATAGAAGAGAGTGAAGACTCCCAGCTCAAAGGACCAATAAATATCTTCAACAAAATCATAGAAGAAAACTTCCCTAACCTAAAAAAAGAGATACCCATAGGCATACAAGAAGCCTACAGAACTCCAAATAGATTGGACCAGAAAAGAAACACCTCCCGTCACATAATAGTCAAAACACCAAACGCACAAAATAAAGAAAGAATATTAAAAGCAGTAAGGGAAAAAGGTCAAGTAACATATAAAGGCAGACCTATCAGAATCACACCAGACTTTTCGCCAGAAACTATGAAGGCCAGAAGATCCTGGACAGATGTCATACAGACCCTAAGAGAACACAAATGCCAGCCCAGGTTACTGTATCCTGCAAAACCCTCAATTAACATAGATGGAGAAACCAAGATATTCCATGACAAAACCAAATTTACACAATATCTTTCTACAAATCCAGCACTACAAAGGATAATAAAGGGTAAAGCCCAACATAAGGAGGCAAGCTATACCCTAGAAGAAGCAAGAAACTAATCGTCTTGGCAACAAAACAAAGAGAAGAAAAGCACACAAACATAACCTCACATCCAAATATGAATATAACAGGAAGCAATAATCACTATTCCTTAATATCTCTCAACATCAATGGCCTCAACTCCCCAATAAAAAGACATAGATTAACAAACTGGATACGCAATGAGGACTCTGCATTCTGCTGCCTACAGGAAACACACCTCAGAGACAAAGACAGACACTACCTCAGAGTGAAAGGCTGGAAAACAACTTTCCAAGCAAATGGTCAGAAGAAGCAAGCTGGAGTAGCCATTCTAATATCAAATAAAATCAATTTTCAATTAAAAGTCATCAAAAAAGATAAGGAAGGACACTTCATATTCATCAAAGGAAAAATCCACCAAGATGAACTCTCAATCCTCATCTTCAGTTGGTTTATATACAAGTGTGCAATTTCTAGGCTTGAAAGTAAAATGATGCTATCTGGTGCTGGATAGAGGAGCCTTATTTTTTATTATGGCAGCTTGCTATTTTTGTAACATGGTGATTTGGTTGAACACAATAAAGTACAGTAGTAACTGATCTACCCTTCTTCCTGGATGAGTGAGGAGATGATTAAATGTTGATGTCAACATCCTTGAGCATATTCAGATGAGCTTCTGCTTCTGTTGAGAAGGATGCTGTGTTTGATTGTGGTCCGAAGCTTTGAAGCACTACTTGGCATCTCCTTCCTTGGAGGTCTCACTGTTTAAACATAACAGATTTGATAGCTTGTTGGTAAGGTGAGGTCCAGCTTGTCTCCACTAGGTCATCTTCATGTGAATCCGGTGGTTATACGGTTTTGTTCTAGGGATATTTCATTTTTTAAATAACGGTTTTAGCTGACATTCATGGAGAGAATGAATCCTTAGAACTGTGCCACTAGTGAAAGGAAATCCTGTCTAGAGTATGTTTCTTTACAAAGCTGTGTCACACCATCCTTTGGGCCCTCTGCTGGAAAAGTAGAATCAAGTCTCAAATAATGCCTTTTAAATTGTATCCTCTAGTATTATAGATGTAGGACAGTACTGTATCATACCTCTGTGGATGTAAAATAGCTTGTACCTGTTTTATGATACGTAGTAGTGACCGTGCTTTAACAGAGCTGTTTTTAATGATGTTGCTCAGAATGTTTTCTTTCCAGATGATGATTGAGAAGCTAATTTTAAAAAAAATGGTGCCAGGTACCACAAGAGTAACAGAACTGTGCTGTCTTCTCGGGTTTTGTTTTTTTACTTTTTTTTTTTTAATGGAGTGTGCTGGATGTCTCTACAGTTTTGTTTAGATGACTGCAGAACCTGGAAAAGCTGTTGCTGCTGTTGATGCATAACACACTGCTATTATTGGTCTTTTTATATAAATATAAATATATATATATACAGATATATAATTTGAATTTTTTGAAACTTTAGCTGTGCTGTCAACTTTGGAAAAAAGTATCCCCGTTTACTGTGTTGAGTTGGCACTGTACAGAAATTAACAGCCATATTGGTCTAGAAATGTTGAACTTAAGTTTTTTCCATTTGTACAGGGGTAACACACTGTATTAAATATGTAAGGTCTTATCTACGTGGGTTTGATTACAAAAACTAATAAAGTATTCTCTAAATTAAAAAAAAGGGGGGGGGAATAGTGTTGAATTGAGCACTTATTCACCCAAATGGAATGACTCCTCCATAGTGCCCATGGAATGTCATGTGATGACAAAGATGAGTTAGGTATTTGAGACCTCATAAGTTGCCAGGGAGAATACGCACCCCAACCTTACAATGGAGGGTCCCCGGCTCTATTGGAGCTCTCTTTCAGCAGCTACTACCATTATGTTCAGCTAATTGAGAAGTGTAACACACAGGCTTGGTTCATGGAAAGGTCAGCTTGCGATTTTTCTGTGGGCATAAAATGGATGACTGCCATAAAACAGCCCTCTCAGGAATAGTTCTGTGGGATGTACTGGAAGAAATCCCTCCATTGGTAGTAAACTTTTGAATGATGGGTAGAGTAGCCTGCATCAGGGAGAGCCTGCATGGGTACTGCTTAACAGTGACACATGGAATCAGCGAATGTTTAACAGCCTTCGGGGAACTTCGGGGAGAGATATAAACATCCGGGGGAAAGGCAGGTGGGCCCATGAGAATCTGTGCTGACTGAAGTGGGCAAATGTGTGGAGATTCACTCAACAGACAAGTTGAGAAGAGTCCTCCCTTCCATATTGGCTATTGTCCCAATCCATGATGTTGCTTGCACAATAGACCCATGGGACACTCCTGGAGCAGAGGGGAGGTTCTGTATGAGATCCTCATCACCAAACTTGACATGCTCTAGTGACTTTATGACCTGTGATAAGGATGATGCAAAGCCCAAGATGGATCTTCAACAACACCACACAATCACTTGGTAGTAAATGGGTTGGGCTCATGTGCTAGCTTTTGTCACTATGGGAGAATGCCTGAGAAAAGAGTCAGGGCTGATTTGGGCTCACACATCTCAGAGACTTCAGCCATGGTGGACTTGTTGTAGGTCTCCAGGTATATGGAAAGTTAGGATTCTGTGGTAAAAGGGCATGGCGGAGGAAAACCCTTTACTGCACAGAATACCCTGCCAGTATGAGCAAGCATCCTTCTGTCTTCCTTCTTATGACACTTAGTTCCCAGCCCATAGGGACAGTTCTACCCACATTCAGCATAGGGCTTCCCTCCTTGGATAATCCTTTCTGAAAATGTGTCCCCAAGCAATGCTCTAGACACAGCACATTGGCTATCAAATTAACAATCAAGATTGCTTATCACAACTGTAGTCTTTGTGTCCTGGAGGGGATAATGGCTCCAGACAATATACCTCATGTATTTGAGTATCACAATTCCTTCCTACCTATAGAGTGTCAACCCTACCATAGGATTGCTGGCAGCAAAGTCCTATGGCATTCACCTAGGGGAATCTGCCTTAGAAAAGGAATTTTTAACTGTATACACAAGACCCTGGGGGGAATGGCATTTAGACTCCACCCATGGGGTCCTACCACTCTGGAATCTGAGCCCCCTATCTGCTGGTAACAATGACTGCTAACAGTGACTAGTGGTCACCACTGCTGTTACTACCTACCCACAAGCAGGGATTTGTCCACAACCACCAGAGAATAACAGTACCTGCTGCTTTGCCTCACCATCTCCTGAGTGAAGCCTAGGTTATGTGTCTTTGACTTGCCCTACCTGCAAAGGAGGGTGGTGGTAATGCATGAATCCATGGCAGAAACATTGCTCTGAGAAATAGAAACCCCAAGACTTAGAAAGCATTAGATGCTAGCCAGCCAAAATCAATGGCATATGTCTAGTACCTACTTCCCCTAAACTCAAAATTCAGCACTTTAGTTGATGTAAAAAAAAAAAAACCCTTAGTCTCATTTTTTTCCTTTATAAAATGGGGGTATGTGACTGGTTCAAAGCCCACATTAGGCAGTAGAGGACTTAATTCAATCTCTACAAACTAAATTATATTACATATTAAGGCATACAGCATATAGTATAATGTTATAAGATATGTTATAATGTTATAAGATATGTATTTAGCAAAATGACTACAGTGGATGAATAATTACCATGCCCATTGTGTCCCATATTCTCCCATTCTTTCATCTGCCTGATAATCTATTCATTTAATAAAAGTCCCGAATATAATACACTATTATTTTCCTATTGTGCTTAGGTCTTTCAATTGCTCAGTCTAATCATTTGCCATTTGTATCCTCTGACGTGTGTCTCCCATTTCCTCCTGGGCAGGCAGAACCCTGGTAACCAGCATTTCGCTCTCTGTCTCTGTTTACTAGTGTGTACAACCCAGCTGCAGTCTCCCCTCTCAGTAAACCTTTAAAAAGGAAGAGAGCTCACTAATCACTTGTTGGAGGACATGCCACATTATTCTTTCTGAATCTGTCTTCTTTTGCTTAACATACTGTGTCAATAAGTGGTTCACTTGCAAGACCCTGCCTCTGTCTGATGACTCTGGGCTGCCTTTGCTTTACTGTTGCCTCCTCTTTTTCCTTGAGGATACACTCGGGGTTTGATCCCATCCCTGCTCTTCTGGAATGAGGAGCACAGAAACTCCACAGGGAACTCTCATTTCCTCAAGGTCACAGAAAAGCTCTTGGTCTCAAAGGGACTGAGGCCATACACAGGTCGATGGACATCTTTATGGAGTGCCCTGTTTCCTCTGATGCTTTGGGGGCTGTTTCCTGGCTGCTCATTATGGCCTCTGCAGTATGTAAGTTCTATGGCTAAAGTTCATATAACTGGGAGTATATTTATGATAGCCTATACTCTTTCCCAGGAAAATATTGATTTTTTTAACAACAGAATGACTGTAGAACCATTAAATCACACTAGTCTATCATAAACTTCAGTATTAACCAAAGAATACCTTTTACCTTTTCTTTTATTCGCTCATGAGCCATGGGGGAATAGAAGTGTCCACTCAGGCAGGATAGGGTCAGAGCCCGTGTTACTGTGCTTGAACAAAACCCTAAAACTCCCATCTATTACAAGAAAAGTAATTATCCAATCTGCTCTTGTTTTAAAAGTTGGACAGGAGGAGTGAGGAGAGATGAGTTTTACAACAAAATGCAAACACTCATGGTGCAGAATGTGAGAGGAAAGGGCAGTGGATTATACAGGCATTGGGGACCTGCCCTCCAGTCCCTGACAAACCACAGGATGTGTGAACTCATTATCAACCCCTTAAAGTCTTAGTTAGGAAAGTAGTCTGAGAGCTAAGGATTTCTTTTTTCCCCCCTTTTCTGGAAAGATCTCTATCTTTCTTCTTTATTGATTGCTTGCTTTTCATTTTATATCCCTTTTCCCTTGCTTGAAATGAGAAAAATGAGCCCTTGCCACGGGCTTTAAACTTTACACCCAGACAATATCTCCCCCTTATCTAACGCTGGGCCAGAAGCTTCAGCCCAGAGGACCCTGGGTAATGCTACAACAGATTATGTCATAAAATGAAGAGATAAGCAAAAGAACCAATCTAAAAGACGCTGCAAAATTTACCTCTCCACCGCCCTCACTCTCCTTTAAAAGAAGGCTTTAAATCAATCTGTCTCTGCCATAAATTCTTCTTCTAAAATTTGATAACAAGTGCAATATTTTCCTTGGAGATTGGGTTCTAACGAGATGGACGTTGGAGAGTGGGGAGCAAGCAGGGTTTAGCAAAGTAATAAAATGCCCTGATTGATCCTGGTTGGTGGGGTTGCTTGGAATTACTGCTATTTTGGGCAGGTAAGCATAATCCAGCCAAATCATAAATTTTGTTTCTTCCAGTAGACAGTCGAGTCGGTATCGATCTCAATTTGTTGTTCTGTTCTCGTGTAATTGCTCCCTGTGATTAAGACTCCAGGTTAAGAAGGGATTCTGACTGGGCCAGGAGTATAAAGGGAATAACCATGGGGCCAGAATTGACTCCACCATTCCACAGCATATCCTGGGCTAGAGGAGGGGGAGTCAGAAGCCCTCAGGATCCAGAGATCCTGAGGCCAGACTGATGGCAAACCCAGACAGGCTGTGACCTAAAGGTCCCTGGCTCCTTCAGCCAGTCTCTCTCCCACAGATGCTATAGTCTCACTCGTGCTTCCCCTGCAACACTGTACTCTGAGAACAGTGCTTCTCAACCTTCCTAATGCTGGTGGCCCTTTAATATAATTCATGTTCTGGTGGTCCATTACCATAAAATTATTTTGTTGCTACTTCAGAACTCTAATTTTGCTACTGTTATGAATAATAATATAAATATCTGATATGCATGATATCTGATCTGTTAGCCCTGTGTAAGGGGCTGAACCCTAAAGGAGTCATAATGCATAGGTCGAGAACCATTGAATTAAAGTAAAATTCCCTTGAACATACTCATGCCATGGGCCTTTTCAAGTCTTTGCACTCTCTGGGTAAGGTTTGTAATCCTTGACACAAATGGAACACTGAGACACAGCATAGCTCTGACCTATTTCAAGGTCCTACACTAAGTAGAGAGACCGACCTCTAACTACTTCATCCAGAAACTGAGCCTCCCAGCCCATGTTAGAGCCTGACAACCAACTTTGGATCAAAAAATGAGGCTCTGAAACCCAGAATTCGAGTAGCCTACACCGCCCAGCTTTGGAATGGATATTCACAGCCACACTGTTGGCCAGAGTGCAAGCATGTCTGCCGTCTCCACTCAGTAGCTCAGTGGCTTTGAACAAGTGACCTCGCCTTTCTTAGCCTCAACCTAATCTTTGCAAACTAGACACAGCAACATTACTAAGTCCATATGGGTTTCTATGAAGATTTCAATGACATAACACACGAAAATATTTGACATACAATATTAATTATTGAGCTGGGCAAGGTAGAGGAATAATAAACTATAATCCCAGAAGTTTAGAGGCAAAGGTAGGGGAGTCAGGAATTAAGGCTATCTTCAACTTCTTGGTGAGTTCAAAGTCATCTTGCTCTACAGGAGAACCTGTCTCAAAGAAAACAACAAAAAAGATGTTGTTGTTGTTGTTGTTGTTGTTGTTGTTGTTGTTGTTGTTGTGTTATTATTATTAGCCTTGCAGTTCTAAATAGATACAGAAGCTTGCGGGGTAAAAATGGCTTGAATTTTCTAATTAAGATGGTTTTATGATATAAGGAATGAATATTTTGTAGCCTGGAATATCTTACTGAAACCATGGGGAATTTACTCAAAATAAGGGTCTATACCTTTAAATAAGAACGCAAATGATTCTTGGCACTGCACTGCCAAGCATTCGTTTGGCTTTATTCAGTTCCTAGCTTCTCAGAGATGGGAATGGGAACTCCTCACTCCATGAACTCTGTGTATTGCAGCTAAATCATTTAGATGTGCTCTGCCTGTCTGCTGGCGAGGCGATTCAACTACATGCTTTAAAGAAAGCATTTCTCAAACCTAGACTGATGTTTTTTCTCTCTTCCCTTTCTAGGACTTGTAGATTTGACTGGAATGATGGGGAAGAAGGCAGCTGTCAAGCCAGCCATGGCAAACCAGAACAGTACCTTCTCACTTCCGTCCCTCTCAGCCCAAAGTAAGGATTCTGGACTTGGGTTATAGGGATGGCCATCCCGGTCCAATATCAAGGGAACACATGTGACTCTGAATTCTAGCCCCTCTTAAACTGCTTGTCCTGACCCACCATACCAGAACCACTAAATGTCTCCCTGCTTAGGACAGGACTTGCCTTTAGCTACACAATAAAGTAGGGTGAAATAATGAATTCATAACTTTTCTCATTGACATATAAAACATTTGATAAATGCAACTTAAAAAAAGGGTTTATATGGGTTCTAGTTCAAGGGCACAGACAGCCTCTAACACAGGATACCTAGTGGTTTTGCATCTGCAGTCAGGAAATTAAGGGAGTACCTTAACACTTTCTGGTGGAATTTAAGTCTCACTCACTCCACATGAGGAAACTCATGCCTGGTATGGTAAACTTGCCAAACCTGTGACTGACAAAATCACACACAGGGCTTTAGGGGAACCCACTGTTTTTCAAAGTAGGCACAATATCAAACTGCCTTCTAAACACTTATCTTTCTACTCAGAGATCAGTGCAGCTCTCATATCTCAGCAGAGTAGCTTTCTTTTGTAGGGACTCTCAACTGGTCAACGTGCAGAGTATATGTGTCTCCAGAGTCCTCAGTCACAAATGAGGCAATACGTTTTTCCCTCCAAGGCTGAGGAACATCACAAAAACAGACATAGAAAGAGTGTAAGAGACACAGGCTAGGAGGACTCCTGTGCCATGGTACTTTTGGTTCCCAGGACAGAACCAAAGACTCAAGAACATACAGCTCCTATGGTTGCCTGCACAAAGCTCCCATGGGACCAAGCCAGTCAAGAGAGATCCTCAAGGTTTGGGCAATATACCCATCACCCTCTTCATTCCTGAACATCCACCTTTGTTGGCCAGCATCTTCAATGAGAAGTAGCAGAGGTACGCAAATATGAGCCCAAAGGTGGACTGGGCATTGAGATAAAAGCACAAAATAAGATATATTCTAGACTCTGTCCATAATCAACTCGTCATAGGCATTTAGCACAAAAAAATAAGACTTTGTTCATGCAAATATCTGTACATGAAGGTTTGTAAGTGACTTTATTTGTAACAGTCAAAACCTGAAACCAATCCAAATGTCTGTCAATGGGGTAAATGGTTAAAGAAATTGTGAGACATCTGTGCCAGGAACTAGAACTTGGTGATTAATAGGACTAAAGTGTTGATGTAAGCAACAGCCAGCACTTTGGATGGATGTTGAGAAAATTACAAGTAAAAAGAAAACCAGTTCCTAGAGTTGCAGACTGTATTATTTCATTTATTCAGCATTCCTGACATAGTAACGTTCTCCAAATGGAGCAGACAACAGTGATGGCCAGGCATGGCTTCACTAGCACAGAGAAAGTATGGTGACCATAAAAAAAACATGCAACAATTCTCAGTACAGTGGCACCATTCTGTGTCAGACTGTGATGCCAATCATGTATACCTTCAAAACAGCCCTAAACACACACACACACACACACACACACACACACACACACACACACACACAACACAACACAACACACACAGAATGAAAAATGATGAGGCTTGGACATGGTTGATAGGCTGAGTCCATGTCAGTATTCTGACCACATAATGACATAAATTGTCCATAGAGTAAGGACAAGAGTAAAAGTGAGTCTAGCTGCTTCATCGGCTGGCAGTAGTGCTGAGTTGAGTTCATATGTTCTGAGGACGGTGCTTGACTTGTTTATGTTTCAGTGTCTGTCTTCATATTTTAATGTAGTCTCTATTGGCGTACACTTCTTTCGCTAGACAATAAGGCCGTCCACCCTGGCTTCTCTCATGTAGAAAATAATCTTTTATCATTCTCTATCTATTTCACACAGGCCTCAGCATACTTAGGCTAAATTGAATTAAATGATATGCTCCTGTCTCCCAGGCCCATGACAATACCTTGGATGTACTTCTGTTTGCTGGGTATATTGATGATGTCTGTAATGTATTCTGACCTTGGAGCCAATGAGAGCACTGAGGCCACCAGGTGGTTATTAGTTAAAAAGCAGAGAACTTTCTGAATCTTTTTTTCTCTTCCGTTAAAGATGGCAATGGGGCTAATTACTCTGCATCTTTTCATTTATTGTCCAGAATTGCATGGGACAGAGAAGGGTTTATAATGGTGGAAAGGCAGAACAGGCATCAAGAGGTCACCTCAGTTCACATAAATCAGACCTCTGAGACTCCTCACCATGGTTGTAAAGATGGGTCAGTTGCACCTTCCTTCCTAGGAGAAGCTATACCCAAGCTTCAGAAAAGCCAGGCTTACACAACAAATTGCATAATTCCAAATTCAGACCCCACCACTGAGTGACCCAGTGACCCCCAGGTACACACATAACCTCCCAGGACCACAAAATTCTCTGTAATATTCATAAGCCATTTGATACAACACACAACTACTGCTCTGAAGGTGCTGACCCCTAAGGTGATATGTTCTCATTTTCTGTGATGAACAATTGTCCCTCGTTATATATTTTTTGATAAGTCCAACTGCCCATTTTCTATATCCAGTGTTTCTTATGCAAACTCAGTCACTATACCTTTCTGATCTTATTGTCACAAGTAAAGACTGCAGTGCTGAGAAGTTCACCAAAGATAAGCATTCGTTCACCTGCTGAAAACCAGTACTCCTGGCCCCTTAGCCCAACCCAAGTATCTGGGAGAAACTGCAAACAAGAATCAGAAAAATCTCACATGGTCCACCCATGAGGTAAGACTTAACATCTACACAATGGAATATTACTCAGCTATCAAAAACAACGAGTTTATGAAATTCGTAGGCAAATGGTTGGAACTGGAAAATATCATCCTGAGTGAGCTAACCCAATCACAGAAAGACATACATGGTATGCACTCACTGATAAGTGGCTATTAGCCCAAATGCTTGAATTACCCTAGATCCCTAGAACAAACGAAACTCAAGACGGATGATCAAAATGTGAATGCTTCACTCCTTCTTTAAATGAGGAAAAAGAATACCCTTGGCAGGGAAGGGAGAGGCAAAGATTAAAACAGAGACTGAAGGAACACCCATTCAGAGCCTGCCCCACATGTGGCCCATACATATACAGCCACCCAATTAGACAAGATGGATGAAGCAAAGAAGTGCAGACCGACAGGAGCCGGATGTAGATCGCTCCTGAGAGACACAGCCAGAATACAGCAAATACAGAGGCGAATGCCAGCAGCAAACCACTGAACTGAGAATAGGTCCCCTGTTGAAGGAATCAGAGAAAGAACTGGAAGAGCTCGAAGGGGCTCGAGACCCCATATGTACAACAATGCCAAGCAACCAGAGCTTCCAGGGACTAAGCCACTACCTAAAGACTATACATGGACTGACCCTGGACTCTGACCCCATAGGTAGCAATGAATATCCTAGTAAGAGCACCAGTGGAAGGGGAAGCCCTGGGTCTTGCTAAGACTGAACCCCCAGTGAACTAGTCTATGGGGGGAGGGCGGCAATGGGGGGAGGGTTGGGAGGGGAACACCCATAAGGAAGGGGAGGGGGGAGGGGGATGTTTGCCCGGAAACCGGGAAAGGGAATAACACTCGAAATGTATATAAGAAATACTCAAGTTAATAAAAAAAGAAAAGAAAAAAAAAAGATTTAACAAGACCAAATGACATCTCTTCCTGTTACTTACTGAAATCCTACCATCATAGAGGTTATTCTTTTAGGTCTCAGAACTCCATTACCATTCAGGGCCCCAGTGCAAATTACTGGTCCCCAGAGACACTCCTCTGTACCAGCTATGGCATAGCATGGTGTATGGAATATCGATGTTGAATTTCATCAGCTTGAGTGAGGATGCCAGTGTGTGAGTTGGAAAGAAAGAAAAGGCCATCTTCTGCGTAGAAAAGGCATGATGGCCACTTACCTACTTTGTAGTTCTCCCGAGAATAGGCCTACAAGATGTAATGGGCCCTCCTGAGACCACAAGTAACCAAGACTGAACCACAATGGTTTTGCATTGTGAGGTAAAAATAATGAAAATTAAAAAGAATAGAACTTTTCAAACCAGTGGTGACTCACTGCCTTATCGAGTTGGGAGTCGGGATGGTTAGTTTTAATCATCAACACAACACAATCTAGAATGATCTGGAAAGAGTCTCAGTGAGGAAGTAACTAGATCAGGGTAGCCTGCGGATATGTCTATGGGGATTAGTTGATTATGTTAATTGAAGTTGGAAAATGGTGCCATTCCCTGGGAAGAGATTCTGAACTTTTTAAAAGTAAAGTGGAGAGCTAAAAAGCACAGAGCACAATGCTTGCTCCTCTCTCTCTCTCTCTCTCTCTCTCTCTCTCTCTCTCTCTCTCTCTCACACACACACACACACACACACACACACACACACACACCTTGACTGTGAGCATGACTGACAGCTTCATATTTCTGCTTCATTGATTCTACTGCAGGAAGTTGCCTCAATTGGGGTTTCTTTCTTTCTTTCTTTTTTAATCACTGCAATGAGAAATTAATTCAGTAATTGGTATCAGAGGTGGGGCCATTGCTTTGATAAACCTGATCTCATGACCTTTGGAATTAGATTGAGAAATATGGAAGAACTTTGTTTAGAAATAGGTTTAGAACTTTGGGCTAGAAAAGCCCTTGAATTCTATAAACAGGGATTCATGGACTATTCTAGTGGGAATCTAAAGGACCAGAAAGCCAGGAAATGCAGACAATGTAGGTCCAAGGATTGATTAGCAGGCTATTCTAGTGAGAACCTAGAGGACCAGAAGACCAAAAACAATGCAGATAATGGAGGTCCAGTATTTGAGATTTCAGAGAACAAATCTCTATGAAAAATGTAGCTAGAGCTCGTACAGATTTGTGATGGTTTGAATAAAAATGGCTCCCACCAGCTCATATATTTGAATAATTTGGAAGATAGTTGGTGGAACTGTTTGGAAATGATTAAGGATGCAGCCTTAGGAGGCATGATCTTGGAGGTGGGCTTTGAGGTTTCAAAAGCCCACACTATGCCACCTTTTTCTTTATGCCCAGTGGCTGTGTCTCAAGGGCTGAACTCTTGGCTGCTGTTACAATTACTATCATTGTCTGGCTGCTTGCCTGCCTATCTGATGCCATGTTCCCCACAATGACGGTTACAGATTCTTACCCTCTGAAACTGTAAGGGCCAATCAATTAGTTCTTCTTGGTCATGGTGTCTCATCATAGAAATAGAAAAGTAATCAAGGTAAGATTTTATTCTATATATTTCAGCAAAAATACAGCACTACTTCGTTCATCTCCCAACAACATGAGTGTGAGTGAATTTTAAAGTAATTTAAAACTAACTCATTTGATGAAAGAAATTTCTGGACATAAAACTTTGATTCTATGGCATGGTTGCTACTGATTATTCTTATGCCTGTCTACAATGGCAAAGAGCAACAAGAGGAACAGACAAAAATAAAACATGTATGTGTACTTTGGAAGGAAAAGGTACACTGAGAAGGTCAAGGCTGCAGCCAAAGCATCTGCTGGAAAAAACAGAGTGTGTCCAACTGTGAAAGAGATTGGTCCCAGTAAGAGAAGCCTCCTTTTCTTCACTAGAATGGTGGGAAATTGTAGAATAGTGGGGAATTGTGGCAAGATCCGCCCACCAAAGGCTCTCACTTGTAAAATGATAGAACCAAAGGAATTTCATGAATCTTGAAAACAACAACCTATGGAAGTTTTTCACCACCTTTATCGTAAAGAAGCTGCTGCAACTGTAGTTCTCAGGGGACAGGTTCCTTCTCCAGCTGACGACAGAACTTGGCAGTGTCATCAAAATGGTGCTGGCTTTGGAGGGATGAAAGATGCAATGTTAAGGGAGTGATAGAATCTTCTTCCATGGTTTCTGAGAGCCACTAATGCCAGGCACCATGTGGCAGGTTCAGTGTCAGCAAGGAGGCCTTGAAAGGCCATTGTGTGATGCTATAAAGGTGAAGCCTAAATTAGGGTAGAGATATAACCAAAATGTTGGAGATTCCAAAGCCATGGCACGGGATATGTACCAACAAGAGCTGTATACATGAAGTGGAAACAGCCCAAGAGGGGGATGTTGCAACTACCAATCCAGGGGCAGCAGAGCCACATGAGCCATTTGAAAGTGACGCCTCAGATACTAGACTCAGGATCTGATGCTAGCTGTCTCGATCTTGTTCTTCACAGTCTTTCCTCACTACCCTCTCATTCCTTTCTCTTGGAATGGAAACATGCATTCTGTGCCACTGTGTGTTGGAAATCTGTAGTTTTCTTTAATTGAACAAAGAATCAAGGTTACGAGAGTGCCTTTAGTGTCCAGAAGAGACTTTGGACTTGTGAACAGTTTGCAGACTGTTAGGCACAATGGGGACTTCTAAAGGACTAGACAGATTCTGTTATGAAGGTAGCCAAGAGCCTTTATGAGCTAGGCATGGGATGTTGTCGTTGGAATGTGATCATAAGGTCATGCATTTAAACACTTGGTTCATCGCTGGTGGTACTGTTCAAAAGGTTGTGGAGTTATTGGGAGGTGGAACATTACTAGGGGAATAAGTAACTGGGACAAGCTTTAAAGTTCTATAGCCTGGCCTTACTTCCTGTTCTCTTTCTGCTTTTAAATTGTCAATGCAATGTGATAGAGTGGCCCCACGATCTTATGCCCTGCCCTCCCCATTATGATGAAATGTATCCCCTCTGGAATAGTGAGCTAAAATAAACCCTTTTCCCCCAAGTTACTCTTGTCTAGGAATTTTATAAAAGCATCAGAAATGGAACAAGATAGGAGTCCTAATCAGAACATCAGATTTTTCAGTGTGTGTGTGTGTGTGTGTGTGTGTGTGTGTGTGTGTGTGTATGTTATTGTGGGGCTTACACATGTATGCAAAGGTGTATGTCAATGTGTGTGCTTGTGTTTGCACACCAGAGGTCAACATCAGATGTCATTCCTTGGGTGCTGTCCAGCTTTATGTTTGAGACAGGATTTCTCACTGGTCTAGGGGTTGCCGAGTAAAATAGTCTGGTTTGCCAGGCAGCCCCAGCAATCTTCCTTCCTCCATTTTCACAGCACCGAGACTCCAGCCTTTTGCCGTGGCGGTTATATGGGCTCTGGAATATGAACTCTCACTTTTGCCCAGCAGGTGTGTGCTGACCTCGCAGTCTCTGGAGCCCCTG
This sequence comes from Rattus norvegicus, assembly GCF_021556685.1. Lineage (NCBI taxonomy): Eukaryota > Metazoa > Chordata > Mammalia > Rodentia > Muridae > Rattus > Rattus norvegicus. Next base: position 53,148,182 of record NC_141548.1, read on the forward strand.
AGGTGTTTCTAAATAGCTCTTTCTTGAGAGTTTATCTTACAGCGGATGCCTTTGTTTTGTCTCAGAAATATCAAAAGGGGGAAAAGGTTGGAGTTTGGGTCACTCTTGCTTATCCTGTTCATCTTTCTTCTCCAAGACCAAATGCCATCTTCAGATAGGAAGACAGCCATCAACCATTGAACTAGAAGCTGTCTGTCTGCAGGAAGAAAGAGAAGAAAACCAGCTGAGCTGCTAGGGCTCTCCCCCAGGAAGCATCATACCGTCTACTGCTCAGATTTCCTCTATAAAACGTAAGCTCCATCCCCAAGGGGCTTGTGGAAAAGAAAGCCCTCAAGGGTTGGCCAAAGACAAAGCACACATTATGTTTAAAATCTACGAGTCAGCACATCTCTACTCTAGCCTGGCATCATGGCTGTTGGGTGAGAAGATGCCAGAACAATGTAGGGGTGGCTGGATGAGAGCCTGGGGCTTCCTTCTAAATCATCTCAGCCAATCAAGCACTTAATGTTCTCTATGTCTCAAGAACGTTGCACCTCAGTGCTGCCCATGTATCTTTCAAGTTTTATCTTCAACATCTTATAAATCATCCATTAAATACCTCCCAACTAATACACACAGCTGTTGTTCTCAGCCAGAGCTGAAGAGTGCACAAATCAGTTTTACTGCATATTAGTCTTGCCCAGTAGGCTCTAAAAAATAATAATAAGAGAGAAACCAGAGAAAGGACATCAGCTCTGAACAGCCCCATCACAGCACAGCCTTGACATGGAGATGCTCAGTGAAGAGTGATCCAGAGAGAGACTTGCACTAGCACCCCCTCTCCAGGATCCCTTCCTAATGTAAATGCCAGGGATGATGGCCTTGAAGTAGCTTGGCCTGTAGAACAGCAAACATGCAGCTACACAGAAACGTCTTGAGTATTATGTTTGCCAAGTCAAGGAAGAAGTATTTGTGCTGGTTGTGGAGAAGGCTGTGGATTTGCACATCCACTGCAGCCTCAGATACCTTGTCTGCATGACTGTACCTCCAGTCACATAACTGACATAGGAATCTCATCAAATACTACTAATGCTATATTGCTTTAAGTGGGGTGGCACACATGAAAATACAGTATCATAACCAAGTAGGTGCTCAATAAAGAAAATTATGAAAGCGCCAATCCCTTTTATTATAAACAATCTAGAGACCCATGCAAGCTTAGGAAGGCATCAGGCTTGCACTCCTGCTGCATCAGCTCCATAAGAGCCCCCGAGACACCTGAAAGGATCATATTAGTTGATCTACATATTAGTAATATTTCTTTTCTATACAGATTGGAACCAGATTATTTCCTTCTAACTGGTGTTAGATGTTTCTAGATTTGAAGTAAAAGAGGATGGCCAGGTGAAACAATGAACACACATTAAATCTGGAATCCAACCTGATCCTAATGTGGACTGGCTTTGTGGTCACATGCCTGAGCCTTCATTTAAACAACTTTGCTAAGAGAGGCTATTAGGATGGCTCAGTGGATAAAGTGCTTGCTGGCAAGTGAGGACCTGAGTGTGGATCTACAGCATTCTACAAGCATAGCAGCATGTACCAGTAACCTCAGCGGTGGAGGAAGGGTAGGGTCAAGTAGATCTCAAGGTTCCCTGGCCTCCCTGGCTGGCCAAACTGGTGAGTTCTATGTTCACTAAGAGACACTGTCTCAGAGAGAGAGAGAGAGAGAGAGAGAGAGAGAGAGAGAGAGAGAGATGGAGTTGATGCCTCTTGTCTTCACATAACCTACATAAGGGAGCCCATGCATATATATATACACACACACACACACACATAGACCACACAAACACATATACACACACAGGACTGATCATTTGACATGATCAGTGATTTAAAGGTGTTTACCTCTGGAATGCTTTCTACTAAATGAAATTCTGTGCAAGCTAAGTACAGATAACAAGCACAACTTGATTGCTTTGGTTAATGCTCCTTCAGGGGTCTGAAGCTCTGCAGTCCATTTCTTTTCCTGTCTCCATTTTAGTGATCCATGGGGGCTCCTCTGAAGGTTCCCTAAGAAACCTCAGAGGACAATTTGTTAATCAGTGGCTGGGAGAGAACCTAAATCCCCATCACCATGGCAATTGCTCAATGACTGTATGGGTACCACAAAAAAAAAAAAAAAAAAGCTTCACACAGCGGTAACAAGGTTGGATAAAAGAACATCCTAGGTGAGAGGATCTGCTATGCAAACAGCACAGCAATAGGATCTTACCAAGAAAAAAAAATACACCATATATTCCAATATAATTTCAAGCCCAGCTACAGCTTCGGCATAGGCATCATGTTACATGCAAATCTTTAGAATGGAGACATCTTATACTTCTGAGACTTTACACTGTTGACTAACAATGCCGTCTCTGCCGTCTCCCTCCATCCTGGACTCCACAAGTCTATTCTCTGATTCTGAGACCATTTTAAAGACACACCCCCCATAAGTGATAACATGTAGTATCTGCCCGTTACGTTCATGTATGTTACACATGACAAGACTTTTTTTTTAAGGCTGAGTAATACTGCACTGTGTGCATATGCAAACTTAATGTCCATTCATGTGATGTTTTCCTTTTTATAAAACAAAATGCCTTCCTATGCTGCACAATTAAAAGTGAAGGAGTGGTGAGCTATCCACATTTATGATTCCATCTGGACAGCATGAACTCTCAGGCTCGCTCCACTTCAGCATCATTGCAGAAATCAGATACTGCTGGAGAGAGCCAACAACTGCATGGAAACCTCTGACTTGTTGCTATTTGGAATTACAAGGGGGCTTTAGCCAGCAGTGAATGTTTCTCTTCCTGGGCTCTGTGATTACAATGTATCCAGTGGCCCTCAGATTGCAAACAGCTCCTCCAGGAACCTGACCCCTATGACCAGAGTGCCCTCTGTTGAATTAAAAGATTATTTTCATTATGGTGAAAATTTCAGACCACCAGCAAATACTTGAATCAAGGAATAAATAGTACTGAACACATTATTTCCCCTAGATATATATACCTATGATAAAGTTTAACTTCTAAATTAAGCATTGAAAGCAATTAACCACAACTAATAATAAAAAACCAATGTTAATAGTACACTGTCATAAAGTTATTTAAAACTTATTTATTTAAAAATAAAAGTTATTTTCGGCATTTTCCACTCACAATTTTTGAGTACCAGTCGACTGTAGGTAATTGAAGACACAGATAGCAAAACCATGGATCACGGAGACTACAGCTCAGTAAAAAGGAATCACCAGAATTTAGACAGCAGCATCTGCCCATAAAATTACACACGGCCCTACAATCATATTCAGTCTGACAGACGACAGAGCACTTACAGGAATTCAGGGAATTTTCAAGCTATTATTACACATGATCTGTTTGTGTCAAGAAAATGGAGGAATGATATGCCTGAAAGGCCCATCTAGGACTTTGGAAAAACAGCCCTATTTATGTGTGTATATGTATGTGTGTGTGTGAGTGCCCGCACGTGCACATCTGTGTGTGTATGTGTATATGTGTGTGTATTCATGTGTGTGTGTGCATGTGTGTGTATTCATATATGTGTACATGTGTGCATGTGTACATTCACGTCTGTGTGTGTGTGTTGTGTGCATGCGCAAGTGCATGCATGCATGTTATTGTCCCAGAAAGAACAGATGAAACTACATAGAACATGAAAACTATATAGAATGTTAGACTTCCAAAGAAGTTGGTTTTAAAAGGAGGCGCTACATTGACATGGAAAGCACTGAAACGCATCTATACACAGCCATGACAGGCTGGACTTGGGAAGAATTCTAACAGGCTGTAGCAGCATCCATTCAGCAGTTATTTATGTGTCAAGCCCCAAGCTACTCATTGTCATGTGTTTTGTGCTTAAGCATCCTCATTTCTAAACACATGAAGAGCCTCTCATAGTAGAACCATCTCAGGCATCTGTGAGGCGCTGTGTTTATTGACCTAGGAAAACTGTCAGAGATGCTCATCCTGGGATGAATTTTGAGCCAAAAATGGAATAAATGATATTATAGTCACATAAAACGGCGAAGGAGAGATTCAAAAGTGAGAGTTCTGAAGGCTGACAGGAGAACAGGAAGAGAAATTTTTCTTTTACCAGGAAAGGAGCCACAGTGATAGGTAGTGTGGTTTCATAAGGCTGTGTGGTCCTTAAAGACCAGTGCTGCTTTGTGCTTCTACTCACTGTCCTTACAGCTAGGGGGCCTGAGCCTCATGTCCCAAGCACCACAACAGAATTAGCCTTCCAGAAGCCTCACTCTCACCTTTTCTGTATTTGGCCAGAATCAAGTCATGTGACCAAACCTGGCTCCCTGAAAAAGTGACAACTTCACTCTCTTGCTGGCTATTCCCACTCGAAATATAGCTAAATAAAAGCTAGAATCCTGTTGTTGGAGAATAAGAGCGAAATCAAATATTTGATGCATAAATATTAGACTCTTTTCCAGTGATTAGGAGTCTAGAGAAATATCCTTGATGTAGCGCACAGGAGATAGAAAAGAGCTTTTTGTTAGTGTGAGCTGAAGTGAACTGTTAAGAGAAGTAGAGGAGAGGACTGGAGACTCGGATTAATAGATTCATTGTTTGTCATATAAACATGATGGCTTAACTTCAAATTCCTAGAGCCTGTGTGTATTCATCACTCTTCTATTACAGTGATAAACAGAGCAATCAAGGAAACTTACAGAAGAAAGAGTTTGTTTGGCCTTTGGTTCCTGAGAGGTAAGAGACCATGATGACAGAGCAGAGGCATGGTACCTCTTGAACTCCAAACAGGAAGCAGAGAGCAAACTGGGAATTTGCATGTGGCTTGGAAACCTCAAAGCAAGTTCTCCGGTGATATGCTTTTTTTTTTTTTTAAGCAAATCCACACCCATCCACACAACCCCACATTAGTCAAACATCTGAACCAATGGAAATGTTCTTATTCAAACCACCACACCATATAAAGGCTAGATGAAGTAGTAGACATGGCTAAAATACCAGGGCAAAAATCCCTGAAGCTTGTGGACCAGCTATTTTGATGTGCAGAGAGGCAGGAAAACCAGAAGCCCTGCCTTGAAGAATGTGCAAGGTGAGGACCAATATCTGAGACTATCCTCTCACCTCTACTGATGTGTATTCTCTCTCTCTCTCTCTCTCTCTCTCTCTCTCTCTCTCTCTCTCTCTCTTGCTCTCCGTTCTTTCTATCTTTTTATCCACAGTAGGAGTTGGAAATGCAGGAGGGGAGGGACAATCCTGAGTTGTCCATCAGGCAAAGAAATCTCAGTATCACACAAAAAGGCAGCAAGCCAAGTTCTTGTTTGGTAACTATGGAAGCTGAGCCTGCTGGAGCAAATATGGATATAGCATCTGAGACGCAGGAGATGGGGGTCCAAGTCAAGGTCTACTACCAAGCAGCTGAGTGGCCCTGCTTTCCCCCTCCACCAGGACCTTGGTTTCTTAGTGTTTGAATTAGAGATTTCTCAATCTCCTTTCAACAGAAGATGCCTTCTGTTGTTGAGTTATATTACAAATGGCTGTGTCTCTTACAAAGGGACTTTGCCAAGTCAAACGAGCTCCTCTGCTCAGCGCCATCCCAGCCCAGTCCCAATGCGTTCATTCATTTTGCAACTCTGCATCTATCTAGCTTCATGAAACACTTCTCTTACTATCTCCTGTGAGATGAGAAACCTATGTCCGCTCATACCCTCCAAATTCCCCCTACCAATCCAGATCTCACCAGGCTATTGTGTTTTCAGGTTTGTAAGTTTGTGAGTGCTGCCACCTCCTGGATATTCATCTCCGGGCATTCCAGCTGGACAATCAGCCTCTGTGCTCTCTGGGACCAGTGATACATCTCAGAAAATGCCTTTGTTTGTTATTTACACGATCGTCCCCAGGACCCCATCTGTTACCCTGAACCCTCTTTCTGATGTAATTGAGATTTTTTAAAGTTAGATGCATGAGAGCCCCATGTACAATCATTCACCCTACATGCCCAGCTCCAGGCTCTGGGCCAATGTTCCACAAAGATAATAAATACCAGGCACTAAAACTAGCTCTTGGGGCTAGGACTCTGGGAACCAGATGAGCCTGAAGCTTGTGCTTGGCAAGCTTGCTCACTGCTCTTCTTGAAGCAGAAGTGAGGGGACTTTCAGTTCCTTAATCTTGCTGGTAAACAACTGGAAAAACCTCAGGTGTAGGTGATAGTCTTGTTCATGTTAATCTCAGTCACTATCATGCCCAACCACAGTCACCTTTCTCCCAGGAGGCGTAGGTATGAAAGAGATGTGGTTCCTGTAAGACAATAGGCACAGACTTAACAAAAATCTCAAAAAAAAAAAAAAAAAAGCTAGAATGCAATAGAATGGTAGAAATCCTTAAAGTTCATGGATGCAGATGCAAAGCACCTCACGAGCCATTTTTCAAGTCCCATCAACCAGCATTTGGTTGAGCTGAAACACAATCTGGTGTCTCCCCATGTTCTCCTTCAGTACCCAATAGTACCTTAAATCAAAAGTAGCAAGAACAAATACAGTAGAAGAGTGTGCCTGACAGTTGAGTAATGAAGCCTAGTAGTACATTTTATTCAGCAATGTGTCATTCACTGAGTTGAGTTTCTACATGTAAAGCATATGCAAGATCTTATGCACAAAGCTCTTAAGTATACTAATGAAAATTAGTATACTTACTAATGCAAAGCCCTTCACACAGTAAATGTTGACTGTATGGTCTATTTATCATGTGTGCCTAGATGTTGTTCTTCGTGATGCTAATGAGCACTGTCTAGGCATTTAGCACAAACAATAGGCCAATAGCTCTAAGTCATTTATCATTAAGAAAAAACTGAGGGCTCTTGCCATTCAATAAAGAAGTAGGACAGAAGATAGAAGAATTGACAATGTAACAGTTACCCAGATCCTTCCAGTTCTCTCCACCTAATCACCAAGCAATAGAGCAACCTTGGGGTTTATAAACTTGAACATTAACGGTGGAACCTATATTCATTCTTCATTGGTCTATAACCAGATTCTGGGAAGCAGGAAAATGAACTGATTCATGAAGAATTGCATTACTGTTGCCAGGCACTGTTTCAAACATTTCCCAATTAACCACCAAGCTCAATCCAATGAGAAAGCAACAAAGCAAGCATGTCCATGGTTAATAAAATGGTGACCACACATGTGTACATCCTCAGGCACACACCCATTGTCCCTCTCCCCTGTCACTGTGGAGGAACCTCCCAGCCTTCCCACATTCTTTGTTGTTATCCAGACCCCATCCTTCCTTCTAACCAATCAAAGCCATGGCTTTTAGGCAACACTCCCTCCTCTCTGATCTATTATCCTGAGTTATAAGAAAGCAGAGTGAAAATACACAGCTTTCCTCCCACTAAAACTGAAACTTACATGGAAAAATAACTGAAACTTATATTGGGAGAGGGCTCTCCTGACTCTACTTACCCTATCTTGCCCTTCATTTCTCTCCTTTGGTCAGAACTCAGTGAAATCATTCTCTATATTCATAGCCCCCAGTTTCTCTTCCCAGCACTCTAAGCCGTCTCTTACCCAAGCCTACCATCAGAAGTGCTTGCTGGGGCCTGCCATATCTACTGCTTCAGGGCTCAGCATTCATCTTACCAGATTCATAGCCAGTGCTGGCTACAATGAACCACTGCTTCCCATGGCTTCCAGAATTCCATATGCATGCAGGCTTCCTTAGACCTCTCTGACAATCCTATCAACTTCTGTTCAAATGTATTAGGTAGAACCACTATATCAGCCATCCCTGTTAATATCCAAATACATTCTATACATGTCATACACGAGCCAGTAAGTATGTCAGCCTATGGCTCTCTCCCTTAACATCAGGATCATTTATGTAACTGCTTTAGTGTTTACTCTTATCATGTTTTAAAGAGAACCTTAGATTTGTCCTGTGGATGAGCCATTATTGACTCTAACTACCTTTAATAACATCTCATCTCACTCAACAGAAAGCCAGAGTACTTAGGACAGATTTTTTTTAAAAATCTACTTGAATAATTTGTGAGTACTCAGTAATAGTACAGACTTCATGGCCAATATTTTCTAACCAAGAGTTTTTCTATATATCAACAATTAAAATTATAAATTAAAAATTAAATACTATTTATGGTATCTTCAAAAATATATCATATGCAGGGATAAGTTTAACCAAGTATTTATAAATCATAATTAAATATTTGTAGATGGCCCACAACGGAAGAATGATATAGAAAATGTGGTTCATTTCTACAATGGAATACTATTCAACTATTAAGAATGAGGACATCATGAGGTTTGCAAGCAAATGGATGGATGGAACTGGAAAATACCATCCTGAGTGAGGTAACTCAGACTCAAAAGAACATGCATGACATGTACTCACTAATAAGTGGATATTAGCCCAGAAAGAGCAGGATACCCAGGATGCAGTCCACAGAATTCAAGAAGGTCAACAAGCCGAAGGGCCCAAGTGAGGATGCCTCAATCCCTCTTGGGAGGGAGAAGAAAACAATTGGTGGTGGTGGGGAACAAAGGGAAAGAGGGACATGGGTGGGAGAGAGGACAAGGGAGGTGAAAGGAGGAACAGGATCAGGTATAGGGGGGCTAACAAGAGTGAAACCCTAAGGGCCAGCAGAATGAGTGGAAACAGGTGACCTTGGGGGGTAGGAGGTGGGGGGACCCTCTAGAGACATGGGAAGTGGAACTCAAAGAAAGGGACCTTAGAAAAAATGTTCAACAGTGGGGAGAGGGAACTTGTAGAGTTCACCTCCAATAGAGAGGCAGATCATCAAGTGGAGAGATTAGATTGCCATCCCATTCCACAGTCAAAAATTCTGACCCAGAATTGCTCCTGTCTAAAAGAACTGCAGGGACAAAAATGGAGAAAAGACCGAGGGAAAGGATGTCCAGTGACTGGCCCTACTTGGGATCCATCTCAAGGGTAGGCTCCAAGGCCTAGCACTATTACCAATGCTATGGTGTGTTTACAGACAAGAGCCTAGCATGACTGCCCTCCAAAAGGCCTGACTAGCAGTTGATGGAGACAGACACACTTACACCAACAATGGACAGAAGCCAGGGACCTCTGTGGTTGAATTAGGGAAAGGCTAGAAGCTGTGGAGGAGGGTGACCCCATAGGAAGACCAGCAGTCTCAACTAACCTGGACCCCTGAGATCTCTCAAGACCCTGAGCCACCAACCAGGCAGCATACCCTGGCTGGTACAAGGCCCCTGACACATACAACAGAGGACTGCCTGGTCTGGCCTCAGGGAAAGAAGATGCACTAACCCTGGAAAGACTTGAGACCCCAGAGAGTGTGGAAGCCTGGCAGGTGGTGGGAGGGGGTTGGGGACATCCTCTTAGAAACAGGGGAGAAGGAATGGGATGAGAAACTGTCAGAGGGTGGACCAGGAGGGGGATAATGACTGGACAGTAAAAAAAAGATTAAAGATAATTTTAAAAAATTAAACAGAGATTTTGTGTGTGTGTGTGTGTGTGTGTGTGTGTGTGTGTGTGTGTGTGTGTGTGTGTGTGTGTGTAGAAGACTGGAAAGCCTCAAGCATCATTCCTCAGGAATCATTGTTGTTTGTTTAAAACAGCTCACATATCCCAGGCTACCCTCAAATTTACTATGAAGCCAAATAGGATCTTGAATTTCAGATCCTCTTGCCTCTACTCTAGAATGATACGGATTGTCTGTAAAAGGTAGGTGGCAGGTGGTAGAAACATTCTATCTTTTGGTTGTGACCCTGAGCACTTAACAGCCAGGCCTCCTCTCCAGCCCTGATTCCATCTTTCTTGTATCTAGACATGTGTACAATTCTCAAAAATATATTAAACTGATGCATTTTACTTTATAAAAAGTTGTATCTCAATAATGTTAACTACAACAGCAAGTTGACATCCCGGTTACTTTTCATGGTCAACTTGACACAAACTAGAATCAGCTGGGGAGAAGAATCAGCCAAAGCCTTAGCTTGTAGTTGTCTTTGTGGAGACACTGTCCCCTGCTCTCCTCTCCAGCTGCAGGGCCTTCTTACCTGCTCGATCCTCTGGAGGTTTTCTTTATTTTTCTGTTGATATTCACATGGTTGGATTCATCAGAGTATCCAGGTCTTTCCCTGATACTCCACTTCTAAAAGAAGCCTCACACGGCACACTGATTTCCTGCCCTAGCTCCATGCGTTCTCTTCTTCTTCTCCATTTAGTTTCTTCTTTATTTCTTATAGTTTGTGGCTTACTTCTTTGCCCTGCCTTGAATTCTAGAGAATTTAACATATTTCAAATGCAAGAGATTATGTTTTATGAAGACACGTTCAGTTGCTTGCTGCTCCCACTGTTCAGTCCCCGGAACCTGTGGCAGAGATAACTGGCCCATCCCCCAAAGATTGCTACAAAATAGATTTGATATATTCAGCCAGAGACTGCATGCCCCAGCCTCTCTCCTCCGGGCAACAATTAGCAGGAGATGTCAACAAAAATGATGTACTGGACTTATAAGTGAAAATAGTTAAGAAGTGATGTGTGTGTGTGTGTGTGTGTGTGTGTGTGTGTGTGTGTATGCGCGTGTGCATTCTCATCAGCTTCTTTTGCCACAATCAGTTAGAAATGAAGTAAACTAAGATGCCCATCAGTGGCAGAGTCAGAAGATAAAATGAGACTGAATCACCACCACGTCGAGGACCATGTGCTAAACAGCATTTAGATGTCATCGTGCAGAAAAAAAAGAAAAAAAAAGAAGTCTGACTTTTATGATATAAAACTCAGTCTCCATTGGTTGATTTGCCCTTATCCTTTTGTACTTGGTAAGACTTAGCTTTCCTTTCCAGGAATTTTTTTTCCATATCAATTCTAGTAATACCCTTGCAAGGTCAGATGTCCCCATGGACAGTTGTGCCATTAGCCATTTTTAAATGTACCCATTTGATATAGATGACACGTTGCATACTGTACAGCTGAACTGCTTTGTTGATCTTAGTGGTGTCTTCAGACAACCTGAACTTCCCCACCCTTTCAAGTGTGCGTAGACCAAGCATGACACTTCTGTCTCAGCTCTTCGGAAAGAAGAAAAGGCATGATCTCCCTCCAAACATTAGGAGTACATTGAAATGCAGTTTGTGGCGTTTGCTTTGGTCAGAAGTCACAAAGGGATTAAGCTTCATTTTGGAGGCTGCTGCTTCAGTGATAGCCACAAAAGGGGAGAGGACAATAAATATCTTTGAATGAATAGATGTCACTGAAGGACAATGGCTAAAGTACGCGCTCTCTCTCTCTCATCTGACATTGCACCAGGTACTCGCGCATGCTGCACTGCATGCCAACAATACCCTACCAGCTGATGCTTGCACCTGCTAGTTCAATTAGCAATTTCATAAATTAGTCTGTTTGGTGAAAAATAATCATACATGAGCTTAATTAAAACTCTGTGCCTCAATGACAATTGCTGCGAGTACATTAAAGCTTAGCCTAGCACCGAGTTCCAGAATGAAAACAAAATGAAATAATGATAATTCTTTCTACTTTCACTATTCATAAATACTGTTGACATAAAATAAAGCAGAAATCCTATTTAAAGCCACAAAATTAGATATCTGATAAAAATGTTTACAGAGTCCCCAGTGTATACATACTGAACTATTTGAGATGTAAGTTTTATAGTCTCAGTTATCCTGCGGGTACATTGTACTGGGATCCACAAATTTTATAGGGACCCCCACATCCATCCCAACACAGCCTAGATTAGGATTTACCTTGATTCTTTCAAGGCCACCAAATGATGTATCAAGACTCTGTAATACAAAAATTAATAAATCTGATTTTACTGAACATTTATCCCTTTTGACATAGACTCACACATTCTCAAATAATCGCACTGGCATCAGTCTTTGCTAAAATTGAGACTGCATTAAATCAGATCCTTTAAACCAAAAGGATCCCAGAGAAAGTTTCTCACATCCCAAAACAAGTTTCCTTATACATGAGAGATGAATGGGGAAAGATGAATGACTGGAATGTCACTCTTACCCCTTTTAGACAAAAACACCAAAGCCAGAGGTAGTGAGCAACTTCCTTGTCCTATATTTTAAGTAAGTTTGTGGAAACTATATTAATCTTTTATAACAAAAAGCAATAGTCATAAGATGCTAAGAAACCTATATAATCAAAATTCATCCTTCCATCTGTCTACACACACATTCCATTCTTTCTCATCATATATTTATTTATAATACATATTAAATACATATTTAATATTTATCTTACTATTGATTGTAATATATCAAACATATAATACTTACATATTATATATTTTCTATATGTTTGGGTGTTTTGGCTCCACAAATGCCTGTGTTGTACCACATGCATGCATAGTGCCCACTAAGAATAGAAGAGGGCAGTGAATCCCTTGGAAGAGGTAAGAGTTACAGATAGTTATGAGCTGCCATGTGTGTGCTGGAATTGAGCCTGGGTCTTCTAGAAGAATAGCTAATGCCCTTAAGCATTGAGCCATTATATTAGTAAAATTTGAGGTCATGAACAACAATAAATAGTTTATATTTTTAATACTCTCCTATAGAGCTAACATAATATTAAATACAGTAAATGTTTAGGTGCATGCATGTGTGTGTGTATGTGTGTATGTGTGCTTGTGTGTGTATGTGTGTGTGTGTGTGTGTGTGTGTTCACTTACACTATTCTAATAATAGCTGGCTCATGGCCACAGTTAAGGAGAACTTACCAGGTGCTGGTAGTGTGCTTTGGTATACATCCTCTTCTAATTATCTGTGTGTGGGGTCTGTCAGAGATGTCACGGCATGAGAATATTCTTAGGTTTGCAGCTAGCCTGATGTACAAGATTGGATGCCTCAGTACTTGTGGGGAATATGAGCAACTTAAGCAAACTAGTCTTAAGACAAAAACAAAAACCCTTCCTCAGTCAAGGCTGTCCTCGGAAAGAAAAGAACAATCAAAGTTGTAGCTCATGACTCCCTGGTCATTTTGTTGAATGTGTAGCTTCTGTGTTACTCATGTCTCATAGAATAAAAGCATACTCCACAAAACCCAGTGTGTTGGAGGGCTTGTTCTTCTATCTCTACCTCTGGAAACTTTAGAACTGCTGCAGGAAGTTCTGGGGGCCTAAATGATACCCTGGAGACCGTCAAGTACCACGCCAGTAACCACAGTCTCATCTCCTAGACTCCTGACAGTGTAAAGAAAAAGCCTGGTACACCTAGGCTGGTTCTTGTACCTTCCTGTTGTAGGCTTTTAAATCATTGGTGAGTCAAAAGGTGAGGGCAGCCTCCTCCTCCAGGTCACTCTCTGCTGGGTTCTGCCTGCCTGGTCCTTCTGCTCCTTCCTAGTCTCTGTGACCCTTTTTCATTTCCATCCCAAAGAAGGATGCTTCCCCCACCCAGGTATTCCCTCCTTCTGTTCTGAGGCTCCATTCCATGGCTCTCCCTAAAATGATTTCATTTTTCTTCATTCCACTGGTTTCACAAGAACAGTTGGATTTTTTTTTCTTATTTACTAGAAACACTCGATAAATCCTTGGTGCTTCAAATAAAGACCAGCTGCTAAACACCCTTTACAGCCAGGCTCTTATCACAGTGCTGGACCTCCGGGGAGAACAGGAGTGTTTGTTAGTCTCCATCACTCTCCTTGGCTCTTGTCACCTCTCCGTTTCATCACCATGACATCTATTAGATTTCAGCACCTGGGAACTCTCCCTGCTGATCCTTCTGTAAATGAAGAGGATGACTTTTAAAAAGTGACCTTTGACCTAGAGTCCCAGCATTCTGCAAAGGTTTCAGTATAATGAAAGAGCATGAGCAGGCAGACCGGCACTGTGAGGGGCAAAGGGGCAGCAGGAAGGTAACACCCACCAGCACTCTGGAATGAGGGGAACCCTCTCTCATCCCTGTCACTCACAGTCCATGGATATCTGCTCCTGCTCTGTGACAGAAAGAAGAGTCCACAAAGAAAAGCTGCCCTCAGTCTGGTATGATTATTTCTCCATCCCAGGGCTTCCATTCCCCAAAAGTGTGTCAGTAGGAAAGTAAGTCATATTCAGAGTTCTTAAGATGTCATTCACAAATTTTCAATAAATGCACATTCCAAAAGTTTTTAAAAACTTTGTATATGTAATTTTTATTTTATGTATATGTGTGTTCTTGAGTCTATGCATGTGCATGATGTCAAAAGAGGACAGTGGATTCCCTGTAACTGAAGTTACATGTGCTTGTGATCTGCTGTGTTCTGGGAACAGAATCAGTGTCTTCTGAAAGAGCAGCAATCACTCTTAACCACTGAGCCATCTCTCCAGCCCCTGACCATGAGGATTTTTCACTCAGAAAACTCTACAGTAGTAATAGCATTCTCAGGGCCACACTTCTAACTCCAGATAGGTTTGAGGGGACAGGGTTTGATTGTGACAGTCCTAGAGAGCAAATTCAAAACCTTATAGATGTGTACCTCACCATTAGGCCACACCACCAGCCATAACTCACGATAGTTACAAAAAAGACTCCAACCCTCAAAATATAAGTGTCCAAAATTCCTATCCAAGTCTGAGGTCAAACATACCCAAAATCAGGTCAGCCCTCCCCACTAAAAATAAAAATCTCCCCTTTACTTTAGCTGTTATAAAACAAGCTGATACTGGCTACTGGTGCCCCCAGTGGCTCAATTCAAACAAAACAGAGTCATGAGCAGCCATGCGCACGAAGAAAAGGAGGAATTGAGAGTTGTTATTTGTGTTACAAAAGGGATGTCTCCACCGAATAAAATGGTTCACTGTAGAATTCTTTCAACCAACAAACACTTCCATTACACTAACATATGAGCCTATTTACCAAAATTCAAATTTTAGACAACTTCTTGGGAATATGTTATTACATAAGGAACTATAGGACTGCCTAAAACCAGCCAAGCAGTATCCACCAGCTGAGTTCCGTAGCAGAACCAAGCTGAATTTTCTTTGGAGCTGGTGAAAAATGTCCCCAAATATATATCAGTACTATTCAACTGATCTGAATTGAGAAGTTTGTGAACAAAATTAGAAATCTCACTTATAAACAACTGAGATAAACTTCCACATGTTCCTTACATCTAGAAGCAGAAGGCATGCACTCCACAACAGGTACAG
The DNA here is from genome assembly GCF_021556685.1 of Rattus norvegicus. NCBI lineage: Eukaryota > Metazoa > Chordata > Mammalia > Rodentia > Muridae > Rattus > Rattus norvegicus. The sequence continues at coordinate 53,163,374 of NC_141548.1, forward strand.
GAGTGAGGACCGTGCGTAGAGGCAGGAGTTGGCCCTGCCATCTGGATTTCCATCCCAAAATGAACTTTTATATCTATCTTTCTCTCCCTACCAATTAAGAGAACACTTTGTGGGTTGGGGATTTAGCTCAATGGTAGAGCGCTTGCCTAGGGAGCGCAAGGCCCTTGGTTTTGTCCCCAGCTCCGAAAAAAAGAAAAAAAAAAGAGAACACTTTGTCCAAACAAGGGACAGTCCAGAAGGTCAGGATGGGCAAATGTGTGCCTTTCTCCTAAACACAAAGAGTAGTGTAGATGTATCACACACATAGTCCTCTGCATTCTGGCCCTGACATGAGGTCAGATGGTGGCCTACCAACCGAGCGGAGGCACTTGGAGTAATAGTCTTTGAAGGCCTGGGATTCTGCTTCTGTGCTTCTGAGATTGCAACATACCTATCCTTGGCGTTTAGTCTAAGCTCCACCCCACAGTCACCTGGCAACAGCCAGGTGTGCCTGACTTACTAAAAAAAGGGATTGCTTGCCCCCTCCTCACTCTCTTGCTCTTTCTCTCTTGCTCCTGCTTCCTTACTCCCTTCCCATTCCCCTCCCTCCTCTCTCTCTACATGCTCATGGCCGACCTCTACTCCTCTATTCCTCTACTTGCTCTCCCTCTCCCTCTCCTCCTTTCTTTGTCTCTACTCACTCTTCTCCCCTCCCCATGCCCTGAATAAACTCTACTCTATACTATTCCACACTGTCTCATGGCTGGTAGCTCAGGGGGGAAGGAATGGCTCAGTACGGGCCCACAGAGGCACCCACTTACCCAACACTATACCATGCCTCCACCAAACATACCCCTTCCTTTCTATCTTTTTATGAAACACAACACATGAAGTTTAGGGCAGACACCAGAAGGTACCAATCCCTTTCTGTTTCTCTTTCTACTCATGTCATTAAGCCAGTCTTCCTCAGTCTTCCTCAGACCCAGCACCCACCAGCTTGACTGGCCTAAAGAACTCTGTATCTATCTGGACCACCTTGCATGTCTTGGTGTGAGGGCTGATGGTATATTCTACCTTGGTCTCTCCTGATGACTGCCCAGCCTCTGGCCAGGCATTGGTGAAACCTAATGTTTAATTGTATTTTTCCCAGCCTCCTTTTGCTGGCACAGCCACTTCTTCACAGTCTTGGGCCAGAAGAAATCTTTTCATTATAGCTCACAGCTGTGATCCTTGGGTTAAAAGAAATTACTCATGAAAGGGCAGCCCGGGGTAGAAAGCACAGCATCAGAAAAAGCCTAGGCTTCCAAGGGAGAAGGAACTTCAAGGATTTATTGACATGGGGGAGATCACAGCTCTGGCTTCAGGCCCAGCTACTGACATTTGCGATAGATTTAGGCACCACAGTTTGACTTAGAATTATTTTTAATTCAAACTAAGGGGTCTGAGTGAGGAGTTTTGATCTCTGAGTGTGTGTGGCGGGGGGGGGGGGGTGATCTGCTTAGGGTGGTGTTGCTTATGCCCAGGAATAATTAAGACAGGTAATGAGAACAGCTTTCTGGCCCTTCTCTCCAGCTCCTCCTTTCCCCACCCCTCAAGCTTCCTTTTCCCTCCTATCAAAGCCATTCCAGTGGCTTCATTTCTTATCTCTCTTCGACTTGCTCCTCCTGCCCAATACAGGTTCTTGGGAGTGGACCAGAAATGGGAAGAACAGGGCCACTCACGACTAATCTATCTATGGGACCAGGGACTGTGGTTAGCTCAGGACCTAGACTACCAGCCAGTCTCAGCTATTTTTACCAGTACCCAGCAGATATCTGAGTCACAGGGACAAATGGAACCACATTGTATCCCATGTAAGATTCCTCTCAGTATATTGAGAGTCTTCCTTATAATTACCTACATCTGTGGCTTCACCATTAGCCTGGGGCAACACTCTAAGGCTGTTGACTTCTGTAGGAAATACTCTGAACTCTAGCAACCAACCTAAGCCTACTGAGGAAAGAATAAAGCATGATACTGGGTCTTCTTCTACTTACTATGAAGATCTCCTGAGATAGCCGAGCTAGTCTTACACTCTCTATGTAGCACAGGATAGCCCTGAACTTCCAATCCTCCTGCTTCTGCTAATGACCCAAGTGGTGACATTACAGTGTGCACTGCCCTGCAAGATGTAAGGAGTGCTGAGCAGGCAAACCCGGGGCTTCACGCATGTTAGCCAAGCACTCTGCCAACCAAGCTGCATCCCCAGCTTAAAGTTGGGAACGATATGAAGGATGGTTCATGTACCATAGGCCCCCTTTCTTCCAGGTAGGAATGTAAAGATTCAGAAAGCCGCAGTGGCTTTACCAAGGTCACACACTGATGTCAAGATAAGGCTTGGCCATAGATCAAACGTGCAATGCTGCTCACATCAGAGCATAGATCGCATGTTAGTTTTCTGTTTCTTTGGATGACGTGTGGGTCTACAGTCTTGACCAAGAATTTCAAAATAATATTAACTGAGCAACTGCTAATGCCAGAAAACATTGGTTACATGCAAGGAGATCAAACGTGCTGCCACTGTGCTGGAAGCCTGACATTTCATTACCTTTCTTGTTTTTTTTGTTTTTGTTTTTGTTTTTTTTCCGGAGCTGGGGACCGAACCCAGGGCCTTGCGCTTCCTAGGCAAGCGCTCTACCACTGAGCTAAATCCCCAGCCCCTTCATTCCCTTCATTCCCTTTCTTAAGAGGTAAAGTTCAAAGTCATTATGTGATTTATTCAAGATTGGAGTCAACTCTAGCTCAATGAAGGGAAGTGAAAGGAAAAGAAAGCATGAAAAGAAAGCAAACTTCTGTTTTCCATGTCTTTTACATAGCCTCCCAGCAGAAGATATGGCCCAGAGTAAGGGTGGATCTCCCCACGCCTAAGATCTGGATTCGAACTGGTTCTTTGCACTTTGAATGATTTAACTAAGAAAAAAAAATCACTCACAGGTGTACCAGCCACTTTGGTTTTAGTTAATTATGAATGTAGTCAAACTGACAACTAATACCAGCCATCACAAATCTGATGAATGCTTTTGTCAACTTGTCACACAGTCATATCTCCTTATGTCATGCTTAATTTTGAAATAAAGACAATAACTAGGTGTGATAGATATTCTTGGTTGTCAACTTAAATACATCTGGAATTAATTAAAAACCAAATGGTTTGGCCCACCTTTGAGGAATTTTTTTCTTAACTAAATCATTTGTTATGGGAAGACCCACTTCTAACCTGGATCTTAGAGGTGGCAGACCCACCTTTCATCTGGGCCTCACCAGCTGTTGGCAGTCTATATAAACAACGTGGTTTGTCTGCTCTGCCTGCTTCCTCCTCTTCGTTAGCAAGTTCATTCCTTCACTGGTATTAGGGCCTACTTCTTTACGGTTCCAGTGTATACTAAAGGACAGTTCAGACATCCAGTCTCATGACCTGAACAACTACTAAATTCTTAGACTTTTAATTGGTAGAAAACCATTTTGAACTAGCCTGATCACAGCCTGTAAACCATTTTTATAAATCCTTTCTCATTCTGTAATTTCTGGTTCTCTAGAGCACCCTGGCTAATACACCAAGTGTGTGTGTGTGTGTGTGTGTGTGTGTGTGTGTGTGTGTGTGTGTGTGTGTGTATGGAGGGAGGGAGGGAGGGAGAGGGAGAGAGAGGGAGAGAGAGAGAAAGAGAGAGAGAGAGAGAGAGAGAGAGAGAGAGAGAGAGAGAGAGTGTTGTTCTTTAAGTTCTATTTCTCTAGAGAATCCTGACAAATTTGGGATGCAATATTGGTTTTGATTTACTATTTTTCTAGCTGGGGCCATCTAGCCTTTCTAACCAAAATGCCCCTTGCTCTGCAGGTCAGGGAACCAAGGTGAGAATTCTATCAACTCCTAAGCATGTCTATTCCAATTATACATTCTGGGACTGAAGAAATAACCACTGGATGAGTTCAGGAACCCACTGGACCTACTGTGAGTCGAATTTCAACCAAGATTCCATTAATTACTTTAACTGAGGGACAACAGTGTTTCTTGAGATTTCTAAGAATCAGCACCAACTCAGAACCAGTATCCAATAGACACTGGGAAGTCTGGTAATTGGATCCTTTCCCCTAGTGTACAGTTATCCTTTTAAAATTCTGTAAGTCCCTCTAGGGAATGACTAGAGAAAGACTAACAGTAAAACTCTTGGGTATTTTATCAAGGTCCCTTCTTTGTGGGAAACTGATTGTCCTTTCTTTCAAAGGTTCTGGGTCTGCAAACTGGTCCAGGTCTGGAAATTTGTTCATGGACCAAGATTCCTTTTTGCCATGATCCATTATGCCCCCCTTTTATTTGAGAACAGACAAAACAAAATTACAGTAGACTTCTTACTTATGTCATCCCTAGAAAGAGCATGATAAAGGGCATTAATAGTTATGTCATTATAAAGTTAACTTTGCCTGTGCTGGCCATTATGGGCCAGGCCACTGTGGACATTGTATTGTCTATGCACCTTGATAAGTATGATCACCTTGCCTTTGGAGATTCAATGCTACCACCTGACCCCTGCTACTTCAGGGCACAACCAGATGCATTCCATTTAATTCGTCCAACCAAACAGCAGCATCTCCAAGCCTAAGGTCTGGAACAAGGAAAAGAGTGTCAACAAAACTGTTCAAATGTGCGGGCACCCCTCTCACTATTTTTTGCCTTACAGGATTAGTGAAGGGCATGTCTTCTGGGCCTTCCCATTGTGGAGGATTAGGTTTTACACGGTGAACCTACTGTAGCATTACAATTTCCCTGAGCCTTGAACTCTGTTCATCAACACTAAACCAAGGAATATCAGGCATCTTCAACTCCTTTTCTGTCTTTTGTCAAATGCTTTATCCAAGCATTCCAACAAACTTTTGACACCTGTTTCCTCACCTGTGTGAACTTCCATGTTAAACCTAGAATCCCCACTCAGTGGGCCCTATCAATAACCTAGGTTATATAAGACCCTGTCTCAAAGCGACAAGATCAAATCATTTCTAGAATTGGAGATGCTATGGACCATCTAGGCATTTTCCCAATCCAGGGAAGGGAGAGCCCATTTAGGAGATGTATTTTATGTGACAGATGCTTTGCCTTCATTAGCTCATTGTTGTCTCACAATAATGTCCATGCAATAGATGTTGCTATCACTGCTTTGCTTATGAGACAGCTAAAATCTGACAGGCCTGCCGCCACTACTGGGAGCTAGTGTGTGGTAGAGAAATGGGAGAGAAAGAGAAGCTGAGAGGTTTGTACACTGTGAAGAGAAGTAGAACTGGAGGCATAATGATGAGGCCATGGTGATTTCTGGGCCCATGCTGCCACTGAGAGCCATGTCTGTGTCCCTGAAGCAAGGGTCTGTGTCAATGTTCATTGCCTGTGTTATGCAGACTTCCATGGACTACACTGCTGCCTGAGGTCCTGTTAATGTCTGAGGGTTGCGAAGAGTTGGCCCTGCCCCTCACTGGCTACTGCACTCAAGAAAGCTGGTCCCTCTGGGCACTGTGGGAGAGCTGGGTCCCTTGGAGGTCCAGAACCGGGATTCTGAGCTGGGACACTCCAACACTTAGGAGCTGCTGGAGCATCTGAAGGGACTGGTCCTGGAGAACAAATCTGCAGGATCTCCATGACTCAGAGCAACAGCAGGGTATCTAAGAGGAGTCCTAGTGAGGGCCCAGTATGGATGGTGTAGCAAAAGCTTGAGGCCTTATACGAGAGCAATGACTCATTGAATAAGCATTTGCAAGTAAAGATATGTGGACAAAAGGTTATGGTGTGTGACACATTGTGACACACACAGCTTTTACAGTGAGATTTTTTCTGTTGGTTTGTTTCTGTTGGTGGTGGTGGTGGTGATAGTTTTGTCTTCTTTTTCTTTAATTTTTGTTTTCATTTTTGGGGAGGGGAGGCTACACAGGTGGAAGAAGATATGGAAGAACTGGGAAATAAGTGGGATTGGAGTGCATAATGTGAAACTCACAAAGAATCAATAAAATTATTATACATAATTATATATAATTTTAATTATATTTAACTAATATGATTTTATTATATTTATAATTTATAAAACTAAAATTCAAGACACTTATCAAATGGCATGAAGTTAGTAGTGAACAACACTAGAATCCAAACTAGATCTGATTATTAGTTAAAATGTTCTTTCCTAAAAATCTGTTTTTATTTATGTATTCAAAAATATTCCTGCATTAAAAATACAGCATTAAATACGATAAAGCTGTTGTTCCAATAGCATATATCTACTTGTGATAGATCATAAAAAAGCAATAAGATAATGAAGATAGCAAGAGGTCAGTGTGTCAAGTCTTTACTGATGACATTTGGATTGGCATATTAATGGGAAAAGTGATCCCATTGTCGATGACAATCAGCACATGTGAGATTATGGGGTTCTCAATAACTGCCCTTTTCTTTTATCTTCCCTGTGATCCTGTGTGTGTTAGGTAAGTCCTCTGCTACTTAGCTAGATTTTCATTTTTTATTTTGAGATGGTCTTGCTTAATTTTCCCAAGCAAGCCTTGAACTTACTCTCTAGCCCAGGTAGACTATGAGCTTACCACATCTGCCTCTTATAGCAGGACAACAGTCTTGCGCCTCTAAACCTAGCTCAATAAGAGGGTCATGACCTCAAGGATTATAGTCTGAGGAAAAGAGTAATGAGCATCTGCCAGCCAAGTGCCTCCATCTTCTGGGCATGCCTGGGAGCTTTCCTGTGTGATCATAGATTACGTGGTAAGTCATCTCTTTGGCTCTGTAGGGAATTCCCAGTCTCTGGTGGTGGTCTGGGATACTATATTGATGCTAATGGGCATAGAAGGATGAACTTGATGGCTTTGTGGAGCAGCAGCAGCAGAAACATGGCACAGTGAGTAGATTGCATTGGTCCCCCTCGCTGTACTTCCGATGGATGTGGCCAAGCTCTCTGAAAAACTGTTTGTATTGCTGCCTGATAATGAGCTCTAAAGGCACTTGTTAGCCCTTAAATGTTGCTGTGGGAGATGCTAATCACATCATAGCTGCTTAGCGGAAGGTGAGGAGCCAAATGTTCAAGACAGGTTGCTGAAGGACAAGACTGCATAGGATTCCAGGCAATGTCTGCATATCTGTTCTAATCCAGAGATAGGAGAAAAACTGAGGTGGATGATAGAAGCCACATATTTCTTGCTTTCTGTGCTATAAAACAAAATACTAAAATATTACAGACAAATGATCCTGGAAATCATCCTGTCCAGCCTTCCCCTAGATCTTGCCCAAAACTCACCCAACTGCACACATATTCCAGGAAGTAGGGGAAGAGAGGTGAAGGGAGGACAGAGAAGGCAGAAAAGGAGAGACCAATTTAACAAAACTATCCCCAGTTGCTGGCTATAGATTCTCCTTGTATATTACTATAATATATGTTTGCTTGTCTCTCTGCTAGAATACCTGGGAAGAGCCACATAAGGCAGGAAGGATTTGTTTGGACGCACAATTTGAGACTCTAGTCCCTTATGACAGAGAAGACAGGATTCTGACAGATGAAGCAGCTGGTCTCATACATCTGCAGTCAGAAAGCAGAGAGCAAAGGGTGCTTGCTTCCAGCATCTTCTCTCCATTTTAGTCAGTCCAGGACCCCAGCCCATGGAATGGTGCCACCCACAGATGGTTGTTTCCATGAAATGTAGATAATTCTACTTAGATATGCCCTTAAGCTTGTCTCCTAGCTGATTCTAGATCTGACTAAAACTCACAATATTTCAACACTCATAGTAATGTCAAGAAGAAATGCTATAATGAAGAAATGTGCTAAAATTTATTATAATCCAAACTCCCAAAGGAAAAAAATGTGACTTGCCCAAGATCATAACACAAAACTTAGAAGGAAAATCCATGTCTTTTGACTTCAGTCAAGCACTCTCTCCGTACTGTAGGGAGAGCTGTTCTGTTTGGAAGGTTTTCTAAGGGCTCAGATCACTGATAAGTGAAGGGCAAAGGTCAAGATTAAATGATCAGCTTTGAGCCTCAAACTGTTCCAATGCTAATGACACATGAAGAACTTAAAGGCAAAGGGAGTGAAATAGGAAGAGGTGTTCTTACTCTGCAACCTTTAACAGCATTGAATAGAAAAATAAATCTGTCTCTAAGGACATCAACAGAAACTCCTTCACCAACAGGGAACCATCAGAAACAAGCTGGGAAGAGATGATGTGATAATGTTGTAAATTAGAGTTTTGCAAATCTGCGTTTAATTTAAAATTAATGGGATGTATTTTGTGAGTTAATTGAAAAAATGATTATTAAACACAAATTCACTGATGTTTGGCAAGTAGGTAGTAAATACCCATTTTGCACATGTCAGTTATTTCTCAATAAATATATTTCTTTCAATAACTGGCTGGCTTCATGCCAACAAGTAGGTTGTTTGGTGAAATGATAAAGAGCCTGAAACCTTCATGTCTAGTGGGTTCAGCACTCCTGGTAATCCCCCTGGAGACCATAGACTTACGGAAGGGAAGATGGAGGAGAGATGCTAAAGATGGAGCCCTCCCTCTCTGGCTTAAGTTCTCTCCAGTTGGCTGGGTCTTCAACAGTCAAGGGTCAGAGGTCAAGACAACTAGACTTGATGCATACTGTGCCTTCTCTTAGAAATTCCCTTCCCTGGCTGGTGTTCTGACTAACCTGTCAAACCTCAATCATCCCTTCTTCAGTAAAGCCTTCCGGGATTCCTTCAAATCAATTAATCTCTCCCCCTAAGAACTCCCATATCACCTTCTTGCTAATATTAAAACATTGTATTTAAAGTTGGAAATTCCTAAAGAACAGATTCTGACATACAACTATAACGACTTTGTTTTAAAAAAAAATCTACCAGAGAATGCTATTTCTCTTTTCAAATCAATTTCTTCTTTAGTAACAGTTAGTAACAGAGCTTGGGTTTGACTGATACAGCTATAGAAACAAATTTCCCATGTTTCTTTGCAGCCAGATGTGTCCATGTAGCTAAATTCTGGGCAATAGTATAAGTACTATGTAGACTTGTAAGCTCCCTTAAAGGGAGCTGATTTCTGGCAATCAATCTGGAGAAAAAGCAGGGCTCCAGTTGGAAAGTAGTCTTTTCTGCCTTCACAGCCTCTTCCTTACAACCACCATACTTTTTCTTTTGTGCTGGACAGAATATGGACATGGAAAAAAGATCACTAGATGTCACACTGGCTCATGATATGACCTTAAGCACAGTTGTCACATGGGGAGCTGTCAGTCCCTACTGACTCAGAGCTATTGCCCTCTTATTCTTGTACTGCTTGCCTTTAAACTGCCTACACGGAGAAAATGAGCAAGAAGATACTTTTAAGCAACGATTTTATATATATGTTAGCTTTGATATATTATAGTTATATTATGTAGCATTATAATATATCTACATATAGAATTATATAATTTAGCTATATATAATTATATACTTATCTATATATACATTAAAACAGCTAAATTTACTTCTAACACATATAAACACTATCAGCAAACATGTACAAATGTTTAAACACCATGTAACTACAGATTCACACTCATTCCAATCTCACACACATGAGGGTCCAACGAAATCAGCATCACACAGGTAAAGACACTAAGACCCTGAAAGTCAAAAAATGAGTCCAGATTCCCAGTTAGTAATTGACAAGTTCAAGATTGCATTAGGTCTGTCTGATCCCACAGCTGGAACTTATAATAACTGCCAAGTGCAGCCTTCTGAAAAATGCTTTCTGGGATGAGCCATCTAGTGCTATTTAGAGGACCAACTGATCTGAGAATGTTATCTGGACAATATTAGCCTTCGATGTCTTTCTGGGACTCTGTTTCCTTACCAAGAAAATGCAAATAACAACATTCTTTGCTGAGCACCTTCTAATCTGATGCAAGCATCTAACAGGATTAATGTAGACAGTGAACACAACCATCCTATAGGATTCATGCTATTTATAAGTCTCAGTTTATAGATGCAGAAAGAAAGACCTAGGACGTCAAGCCACATCCCCAAGACAACATCATTTGCAGATGATGGTTAAAAGATACAACCCAGGTCCTCTGACTGTCCCTTGGATCTACCATTCAAATTCCTGGCAACCCCCAAGTACATGTGTTCCTCGACTCACAAAGAGGCTTCCTTTCCAAAATACAGTTCTAAGTAGAAAATATTATAAAAACATATATTGTTTTCCCCCCAGCATTGCAAGAAACCACAGAAGTACAAAACAAAAGAAAGTGCATTCAGTGCACCCTACTGGAACACTGTAACTGAACTGTACAACACAGTGTAAAGCAGTGGTTTTACCCCTCGTGACCATGTGGATGACACAGAGTATAGCTCCCCAATATCACAAAAGATGATCATACTATGTGTTCAGCTTTGAGAATCATATGCAGAAGGATTTCAATGTTAAGGTTACCCTAACATTTTGTCACATAGAGACACACAAAAAAGTTAGTGGAAATTATATCACTGATCACTAAATAGGAAAAAAAATCTAAATTCAGAATTCTAAGAATTTCAATTTCTACTAAATAGATTCCTCATTCACATCACCTTAAAGTTGACAATAATAAGTAGAATCTTTGCAGGACAGGAACCATTATAGTCCCCTTGTGCACATGATGAAGTAGAATTTCCATTGCTTAAGTGATGAAGCAAGGATTTAAAACTAAACCTAAATAAGAACAAAGCCAAGTGCTTGCCACAGTCCACAAGTAGAGGGCTAGAGTGGAGAAGACCACAGCTCTAGTGCAGAGGCTCCAGGTTCAGGAGAAATGTACATAATCATCTATAAATTGACAAAGAAGAATGGGTGGAAGTAACAATACAGGAAGCAGCAGCGTCCTTACCACTAATGGCTGGACACCATGATCTCTCTCCAGAAAGATCCAGAAGGTTCCTAAGTCTAGTCCCACTAGATCTCCAGCACAGGAGAAGGCAGGCTCAACAAGTCCTTTGTGACTACATTTTGTTTCCTGTGGCTGTTACAAGCAGATATCACCAATCTAGGGGCTCAAGATTAACATGTGTTTATCCTCTTCTAGCTATGGAGCAGAATTTAAAATGTCAGCAGGCACTTGCTCCCTCTACAGGCTCTGGGGAGAAACCTTTATTGTCCTGCTTCTGGTGGTGCGGGAACTCCTTGGCATCAGTCCAATCTCATTCTTCATAGTCATGGTATTTTTTCTAGTGCTTCTGTCTCCTCTTCCTATGAGGACATCAGCCGTTGGAGTAGGGCTTATCTAACCTGAGGATGACCACACCTTATCTTGACTACATCCTCAAATGAGGTCTGTACACAGGGACTAGATCATTTTAGAAAGCACAGTTTAACCCTCTACAGGGACTATTTGCTGAAGATATTGATGCTCTGCAAAGGAATTGTGTTCTTGCAAGCAATCATGAATGGGTCTGTTCTTACTGCAGAAATATGAAAAGTATCTATTATCTATCTATCTATCTATCTATCTATCTATCTATCTATCTATCCACCTAACGATTGATTAATAGGTCTATCTGTCTCTGTCTCTGTCTCTCTGTCTCTCTGTCTCTCTGTCTCTGTCTCTGTCTCTCTCTCTCTTTCTCTCTCTCTCTCTCTCTTTCTCTCTCTCTCTCTGTGTGTGTGTGTGTGAATTTGTTCATGTACATGGTTTTGTGTATATTTCTTTTGGTCATTCATAATGATAATATTAAACTCTCTCCTTACAGATTTTGAGGCACTCGACAGGCTAATAATTAAATTAACTGTTTAGTTGACTTAAATTCTTCAAGGTATACTTTCAAAGCAAAGCACTATGTGATGATGGCCATTGTACTGGGAAACACAGACAGATGCTACTCCGGGGACGAAGTCCAGATGGATCTGCAATGGGTACTTAGGAACTAGTGGGAGTGCCAGAAAGAAACCCTGAGACCAAAGAAGGGAGGAAGAGGCTCATTTCCAAGAGTGAGTGGCTGGGGTCAGTGATTTTAAACATTTTAAATTCCTCTGAAATGCGGGGCCCTTTAACCTTAGTTCTTTCAAAATATGATCTGTGAGGGCAGAACTTGAGGTTCATGTTACTGTCTCACATTCTGTCTTTCCTGCCTCCTGTTCTACTGAGATGCCAAGGGAAAAGAAGTCTCAGCCTTACAGTGTACATGGAGCTGCCTGCTGACAGATTTCCCCACTGCTGTGGACTGTGTGCCTTCAGACTCGGTGACAACATACCATTCTTTTTCCTTTATGTTGCTTTACAGATATCATCTAAGGAGAAGAAAAACACTAATGTGGGTCATAAGCTGATGTCATCACGGGTGACAGAGGTGTTGGAGGAGAAACTATGGCAAAGTATACATTATGGCCCATGCCATTGGACATCCTACAGTGGCCATGCCTGTAGGCCTGTTTCATTGCTACAGGAGAACCCCAGGCCTACAAAGCAGACCTCAGCATCTCTGTGTCCTTTCTCCTGCAGCCATATGGGACTGAGTGGCGCCAAATCACTTAGGAACATGGCTCTGATATAACAGCCTCTCTGAGACATAGGTGGAGAGGAAGGGTGAAGAGAAAAATAAAGGGAGAACAGAAGGAAAGCCTCTGTTGCCTCAAGATGCAGAAAGAGTAGAGCAATAAAGGAGCTTCCATTGGGAGAATGGCTCTTGGCAAGCAGGGAAGAAGTGGTCCAAATTAACCCTGATAGAAAGCTTAGCTCTCCACATTGCACTGTCCATGTCCAGGTTTGAAGCTATTTGGAAATTCTCTGCTACTGAATCAGTTTATTTTCCAGTAATAGCCCATCACATGCAGTAGGTATTCTTGGCCTATGCTATTATGCCTCTGGGTTATTGTTTTAAATTTAAGTCATTACATCAAATTCCTGTACTTAGCCCTTCTGGATGAGCTCCAAGGACTTATTGTCACTCAAATATCCTGTTTTCCCACTTCTCTTATGAGATTGTACCTCCCCAAACTAAGGAAGTGATTCCTGACCAGATGTTGTGTGCACTGACTGCCTCATTGGATCTTGGGGAAACTGAGGCAGCCCTTTGGGACACAAGAGAGTGAAATCTTAAAACATCAAAAGGCTTGTCCACGTGCTGAGCACTAAGCCAGACTTAGAAGCTACCACAAGGTATGTTGCAAAGAAATTTTAAAATTTAGCAGGGGAGATAGTGTTAATGTGGAGATGCTCTGGTTTCAAGTTTGGGAGGCCTCAGCCACCACATGAGGATGTGGAGAAGGTAGGGAGGAGAAGGCAAGCTACTATGCAAAGGTTCAACCTTGAACCCATGTTACATGGGTTCTGGTAAGTGATCCCTCACCTGAACCCTTGGGGTCATTTACTTGTATTTTGGGGGCAGTCATCATCACAGGGTACAGGCATGCAGGTAATGCCCCTTGGGAGTCCTAGCAGTAGAATCCATACTCAGTACCATTTCCCCTGCAAAGATCAAACTCTCAGGCCTCTTTGTGCCATGAGATACTATGAAGGCAATTTCTAGTCCACTGAGGAATCATCACAGATTCATTACTTTCTGGGTTGGCTCCACACATATGCAGTTAAGCAATTCATTTCTTTTCTTGTTGCTGTGATCAAACATAAAGCAAAAACAATTTAAAGAAAGAAGGAAGAGTTTATGATGGCTCATGGCTTGAGGGCACACTCCATAATGGCCAGGAACTCTTGGCAATGCAGGTGTGTGGCAGCTTGTTACAGTGCATCCGCAATCAGGAAGCAGAGAGTGATCAGTCCACTTTCCCTTTTGTGTTCAGTGTAGGACCTCTACACATGGAATGGTGTCACCTATAGTTAAGACAGGCCTCCTCACCTCAGTCAACCTACTTAATCTGGGACTATAAAGCTAAGCCCAAGCCTGGTGGAGTATGGTTGGCCAACACTGAACCACTGATCTACACACTCGGCTCCTTTCTTTCGCTTCTCTTCCTTAGTATTTCTGAATCAATGCAATTGGCTCAACACCTTGCAACAAGTAGTCCATGGAGACCTATTCCAGTCATGTTAGGCTCTCATGCCATGACCTCAAACAGGATCCTTGTCTTTGCTGAAGAAGGTGGGGTGTTTGGTTGAATCCAGCCTGGATCTGTCCTCTCTGTAACATTCAAGACCATAAATGTCATCATTCTCAATGAGCTTCAAAGCAGATGGTGTTTTCCAGGGCTTCTTCTACTCATCAATTCTCAAGCAATGTCCTGCAGAGCAGCTTTCCACGAGCACATTGCTGAGGGGGTACCAAGAAACATGCTACTATTAAAATAACTTTGGGGAATGCAGACAAAAGAAAGGCAACCCAACTACCAGACTTCTAAGAGTCCTTACTCTATAGACAGGTACCCCTGAACTCTAAGAAAGAACCAGAAGAGTAGTGCCATCCAAGGTTTTAAGACCCTATCTGTAGAAGACACTTTTTCAGTATGTCTCTGGTGACCCCCTTGGATATAATAGTATGGGAAACTATGAATATTGTATGTTCACCACAGTGTCATCTTGCCTCCCTCCACTTTCTTCCAGGAAATACTGGTCCCAGAAACTTCACAAGGATCTATCAACTAAACAATCAGAAGAATGGGGTCTAAGTTGTATAGACTAAGAAAGAAGGTTCTCCCGAGATGGCAGATCCTTGAGTTTACCACTAGAAAAACAAGTAAATCCAACAAAATGAGCACATAGTCAAGTCCACTAAATACATATTCATAGATATTATAGCTTCATTTCCCCTTAATCAGTGTAGGAGTGGGAGGAGGCCGACATTAACTGTGGACAAACTCCTGCTTGTACCTCACACACATTATAGAAAACATGCACACATGGAGCTTTCAGAGTGCACAAAGCATCCCATAGAGAGGCAATAACATCCTTAAACAAGGCAGGTGACCACCTCAGAGCTGTCTGAAAACTAGAGCAATTTGATGTCTAGAAGAAAAAGATGGCTCTTAGTCACAGAAACATGCATATGGATATTGAGTCGTTCACTTTAAAACACCTGCTTTTAACACCCCTCTTGGGGAAGAGCTTCCATCTATATTGGAATTCATAAAACAAAAACATTCAGAATGTGCTATTAAAATGTTAACTTCACAAACAAGTATGAAAAGCCAGAGAGACTCAAGATACCCAAAGAGGCTTGAAGGAGGGAAATCCCCAAGCAATTACAATCTTCAGGAAGCTTTTATTTTATGTATAAGAATACAAAATGCTTGTGAGATCATAGATACACAGTCTCAGGCTGTTGAGAATTATCAGCCCAAGAAAGGGGGAAGGCAGGAAAGAAATCAGCATGAGCTAAGAGAGATTCCCAGTGCAGGTGCCAGGCATCTGGAAGGAGTAATATGATATCACCCAACTGCAGACCTGCAGGGCAGGTGGACCAGCTACTAGTCCCTCCCTGAGAAAGCCAAATCTTAAAACTGCCTACTTCCATAATAAGTTGCTACTACCAACAGAAACATGTTCTTTCTCTTACATTGCTGACTGGTGAGAAATGCCCATCTCCTGTCCAGTCAGGGTTTCTGATTTTGATCAGCCTAGTTGCCCACTTGAGGTATCTAAGGTTCCTGAATAGGAATCTGTGTCTTACCTGAATAGTGAATCTCTGGTTTCCTTAATAGGATAAGTCAAAATAGAGGATGAAGGGAATTCTAATCAACCCACCTACTCATTAAACTACAATAATACAGGTTTCTGGCCATACCTGGTGAGATGAGTTTAAGTAGAGTATTTAGCCTCTTGGTGCCTCAGTTTCTACATGTGTAAAAAGAATGGGTGATTAAGACTAGTGGTCATGGAGCTGTAATTAATTTAACAATCATATGTCAGTTTCTCCCCTTAATTTCCAGCAATAAATCCATGGTGAATAGTTTTTTCATTTTACAGATTGATGAAGGGTTGTTAGGCAACTTTCCCAAAGTCACCAAACTACTCAGTATTGGAGATGGGATTTGAATCTAGGCAGTAGGAACCCAGAGCTTGGGCTCTAAATGGGAATGGTTCCATGGCAGTACCTGATCCCTGAGGACACTTACTCTTCATTTTAATTTTTTTACTTAAAAACCACCTATTTGTGTTTTGAGGATCTAGGCTAGTAATAAACTTTAATCTATGCAAACCTACATGAAGCATTTGCAGTAAGAAAAACAGCCTAAGAATCATATGGTGATGATGTTAGAATCTGCTCACAGGTGTTGTGTCTGCTTGAGAAGCACAGACGGCCTTTCTCACTGGAGAACGTGAAGATATGACCCAATCCAATCTCTATCCTCACCAGTTAGGGAAACACAGGTCTATAGAGACCAAACGCCAGGTTCATCTCCACACAGCTTCTTTCAAAGTGAAGGGGGAAAAATTCCTGGCCAGATGGTGTGTTTTTGCAGTGGTCCTGTGAGGGAGGAGCAAGCATCAAAGAGGGATGTAGGGGGCAGAACATCTCTGAAGTTCAATAGGTACATTAATGGCCGTGGGGCTAAATTGCTGAAAGTGTCCAGTGAGTAGCATAGAGTAGGAACTTCAGTAAAAAATGGAACAATACTAAAATTCAGAAACCCAAGCCTCAGATGTGAAGGACAGCTTCTACCAACAGATTAAATAAGGTGGCTGATGTCTGGATTCCAGAAACCTATCAGTCATGTTCCTGTTGTAAAGTCCCAGCCCTTTAGCAGAGTCCTATTTACAAACTTCCCTGCCTAGTCTCAGAGGGGTGCAAGGTACCATTTGAACTTAAGAGATTGTTGTGAAATAATTCTACTTGACTCCGTTTTATTCAGATAGACATAAGGTCAGTCGGTGAAGTCAGACCTCAAATGTCATTGAGTCCATGAAACCCATAATACACCACATGCACAGTCATCTTTCATTTGCAGTGAATGTAAAAGATTACAGCTGCATGCAGGGGTGGAAGGAGGAAGGAGGGGCCAACAGAGGTCAGTCACAAAACAGGCTTTGGCTTTTATAACAAGCAAAATAGGATAATTAATAGCCCAGCCAACAGCTTCAGCAGATAAGAATTTTATATTTTAGTTTAATAAAAACATGATCATTTAGAGGAAAAATGTGTTAATGAGATACTAATGTCCATATAAATTGAAAAATAACAGACCAATCCGAGTAGTTAAACCCACTGCTCACTATCTTCTGCCCTCGTTTTCATCAGCCTTATCTTGCTTTAATTGAACCTCAGATGGTTTTCAACTCTTGTCACTTCAAGTTCTTATGTTAGCCCTGTCTTTTCTACTTTAAATGATCAGGATAGCCCAGTGTTAGAGAGCACTTGCCTATCTATACAAAGCCCTAGGGTACTAGGCCACATACAAAAACATTCTAAGAATAAATGCATTCAGTAACATTAGAATCAAAGGTGATGTGGCTAATGTTCTTTCCTGTTCATAGACTCAACAGTGACATTAAGAATCTGAGAGATGCATGACTCCTTTAAGATCTCACAGCCAATGGCATATCTAGGTTGGAACCTTCCTCAAAGTGCCTTTTGTATTTCCTCAAGTTCTTATTGCTGTATATTTCTGTATGTGTGCATGTTCCCCTCTCCCTATCTCAATTCTGACATTCAAATATAATTCCATTGGACAGGTTCCCAATGACAACCTGAGCTGGTCAGCCCCAGTAATTCATGTATCTACAACACGCAAATGCACACACCAGATCTGTGTTGAAGGGCCCCCATTTTTAATTATATCTTATTTTACAGCTGCAGTCAATTCCTGCTACAGCTAATAACCAGGTTGCAGGAGCTGTGAGCACTCTTTGTTGTTAATTTTGCTCAGGAAAATTGAGTTTTTACTAGCATTTTGGCAGAAATGCTTATCATAACAATTATGATAAAGTGAAGAGGATTGGAAACATCTGCAGGAATGAACTTGAAGCTACAAGGATGTCAGTTGGTCTGACAGTGCAGGAAAATCTGCTGTAGGCGATCTGGGTTATCCCTCATCCACCTGCTGGGGAAAGTAGAGGATGAACAGGGGTGAGGCTCCGGCAGGTATGCTCTAAGAAGTCTGTTAAGGACTCAATGATACAGACTGACTCCATTTTCTGATGTACCTTTGATCACTGCTGACAGGAGATTTGAAATACGAAGAGAAAATACTGGCGTGGGCTAGGACAAATAATGAAAGAGCCCTAGGGAACGTCTTACTTCATAGAGGTAAAGATGGACAGCAGGGGAGGGAGGAGTGGCAACTTCAAAATCATAGAACATAAATGACACCTGAGCCTTCCAGTTCCTATAGAAGAATGGCCTTTATTGTGCCTTAATCAAATTCCATTGACAGTTAAGCAAAGAAATGAATAGGGTAGCTTGCTTCCCTGGGAGTAAAGAAAGCTTAGTCTTTAGATCAGAGCCAGGAAAATCACAGGAAGTGCAACTTTATTCATACATTTTTACAAGTCATATTATAAACGGTAACTGGGATGCAGGCTCAGTGAAGAAGCAAGGCCATCCAAAGTTCCATGTAGAGTACCAATAGCATGAAGCAACTAGGAGGAGGGAAGGAAATGCAACTGTGTCACATCCTAAAGTCTCCCACAGTGGCTTCATCTCAAGTAAGCCCTAAACATGCATGCATCCTACACTGGTGCTGCTTGAGAAATTCGTGTAAACGGAACACTCTCCTCCCAACATGGACGCCATCTGCAAGGCTTTCATTAGAATTTATGTTGTACCACATCAGTCATGTTTAAAACTGAACAACCAAGTTGCCTCCGTTCTTAGACATCCTTGTTGGTACATTGTAACACCAATTTAATAAGAGCTTTTAAAGGGAGATAATAAGCATGACACTACATGTTAGGTGGATACAATCCTATGGGAGAACTGTCAAAATTAGAAAGAAATATTCAGGAACTGAATCAGGGATGTAGATGATGCAGAGATTATGGGTCTCTAGATGAACAAGATTGCTGAAGAGCGAGGGGGCTGAAAGAAAGAAGAACCCCAGAATATGGCATTAGTAGTTAGAATGTAATTGGTCTCTGCTCAGGGTATCAAAAAGCTGAAATCAAAGCACTGGTCTTAGTTACAACCTTACCTGAGAGTCTAGGTCATCTTCTATGCTTTGTGTTCCCTAAGGCCACCAGGAAAGACTCCATCCCAGGTTGTTATGGTGCTGTATTATACAAGCTAACCTGATCATAGTAATGACTGGGTCAGCATGACCACCATTTTCAAACATGTTCAAGGAGAGCAGCTCATGCTTCAGAGTGTGAGCATCATGGACTCCATCTCATGACTGATTCACAACTCTTTTCTAAGGAATCAAAAACAATCAAAACTTCACCAGTTGTGTGTGAGGCATGCGACATGGCTATGATCATTAGAATAGCTTACAGACATACATGAACTTTAATATTTTGAAAAAATTTCACACATATGACATGCATGATCTTTTTTGATCATTGATACAATCCTATGCAGCCAACAGATCAGATGCTATTATTTCACACTCATCGTTGGGAAAAATGAACATCCAGATATATTAAATCATCCACTTCAAGTCACATGCTGAGGTGCTGGCTGACGTACAGCCAGAATTCTGAAGTCAATTTCCTACCAAGAAATAAGACCCTGCACCATCTTGTACTATGGCTAGTGATTTTACTGAGAAATCCACAGAGCCTTTCGAAAAATCTAGTCCAAAGCTTAAAATGTAGAACAAAGACTTCTGATCTTCTAGAGCAGAAGAGAAGATCCAGATTCTTCCAGAGTGCTTTGGCTCTAGCTTTTTACAGCTGAAATGTCAGTCATGATGAAGGCACAGCTTCCTCCCTGCGCTAGGAATGCTGCCTTGGTGACACAGAGCAAAAGCTTATCTCCAAGTGCCAGCTTCAGACAGCAAGTTCAAAGAGCATGACTTAACTCAAAAAGATGATATGGTCATAACGATGAGGCCACATCCTTAGTAACTCCTGGTAACACTACTATTACCATTTTCAGGAGAGGCTCATAGTGGATGAGCCTTGATCCAGCAATTTCCTTAAGCTTCCTAAGTTGTACAGGTCAAAGACACTGGCAGAAATCCAATGAAAGACAATGAAAAGGAAAACCACTCCTGTTTCATGCCCAAATGCACAACCACATACATGTGTGCATTCATGCAGACATGAACACAAATATGCAAGTAGCCGGCCCAGCACCACTGCTCCATACTGACTAGTAAGTTACTGGGAGAAGCTTGCTTGCCCTTCCTGTCTACTTTGACCATCTCAATTACCAACTGAAACAACTTTGTAACTTATTAAAACGGTGATCCTATCACAAAAGGGATTCACAAAATGTCAACAGCATTGCCTCCCTGATAGGCAGCAAAATACATCATTAAAGGAAGAAAGGCTGAAAGGTTGAAGATTAAGCTGTGTCATCTTTCCCCTTTTTTTGCTTCCTGCCGTCTTGTCTTGACTTGAGTGTGAGTTCAAGACATTTAGTTTTCCGTGTGTGAGATTTGTCCATCTGTGAGGCAGGAGACTGTGATAGGGAAGGAAGCTTCCAAGTTAGCTTGATTTATTACACTCTGTATTAATGAGATGACCTAAGAGATTATTCAATCTCTTAGAACCTGTTTTTCCCTATATATGAAAAATTGCTTAACTCATGATTATAAAAGGTGTATGTGGCAGGGGGATGTGTATATAGATTTTAGTTTCTCCTTTCTACTTCCAGGGTCCTTTCTAGCCCCCCTCCTGCATCTCTTTTCTAAGGATTCTATAATCACCAGTCTTTCTTCCAGCAAAGAAGTCATGTGAAGTGTTAAAATGCCATGAAAAAAACTTTGCCTGAGCTCATCTGACAGCCTGTGTGTGGCACCTGACATTTCCCAGCTTTCCGCCCCCTCTCTGGAAATTATCTAAGAAAAAGACATAAATGCACATATACTTATTTATCCACATCCAGATCAGAAGCTTCTTCAGGGAAGCCTTTTCTCTTTTCTGGTAAAGCCCTCAGACATCCCTCCCACTGGTGTCAGGCTTCAGCAGCGGTAAGCATCATGCTGTCATGTAAAACTGAGGCAACAGCTTTAATGAGGACGAGCATTTACCAACCTCAATACACAAGTACAACCTGGCACAGACGATGATCCACTCTGAGGTATTTTGCCATGACAGAATCAAATCATACATGCCAGATGATAGGCAGAAATAAAGAACAAATAGACAAATGGTCAATGGTGCTGGGAAGTGAATAAATTAAAGAAAACACAGCATCAGTATACTTGATTGACTGTGGTCCTTGCCCCACAGGAAAAAAGTTGAAGTAGAAGAGACTGATGGGATGCTGTAAGGACACCAGTGGGGTTATTTTCAGTAACTTAGACACCCTAACTCCTAGAATTCTCTTAAATTCCTTGTTTCATTCAAGACATAGAAAGACATTATCTCAATGAGGTTTCTGTTTTCCATTGCCCTTCAGTTTAATTTCTCTGTAAAATTTATTTACCCAGAATAAGGACCATGAGTCTTCTTACTAGAACCGGACTGAGTGAGAACTGTGAGCCAAATGCCTCAGACTCAACAACTGTCCACCGCTGCCTTCCTCCTTGTGTTTATTCTTTGTGTTGTAAGAGCGATTTTGTTGTAAGTTAGTAATAACCAGTAATAGCTTCTGGAGATAAGCGATACTGAAAACTCAGCACGAAGTTCAACAACGTGATGATCTTAGTCCCGAAACCTGCATCCTCTAAGAGCTTGGTGCACCATCACCTAAAGATCAAAGCCCCAGACTTCGACAATAACTAAGGATCAAAATCTTAATTTTTGAAATTCTGAAGCCAAGACTCTGAAAACAGCAACTCTCCCTGTATAAAAAGCTTATCTAGGGGGTATAAAAAGCTAGATTCTAGGAACAAGGTTAGTACATTTTTGGTCAAAATGATGTTAGGCAGTTTTTGGTCAAAATGATGTTAGAATACCTATAAACCTAGTAAAGCGTTAAGTCAAATGTTCCTGAAAGAGCACTCCCACTCCCATACGGAGCCAAGATCAGAGCAGGAGTCTCCTCAGCCTAGTAGCTTTAAAATGTGTGAAACTTGCTAGAATCCTAATTCTCTTGCTGCAGTCTTTGAAGGTTTGACTCTGAAAATGCATTTGCACACTACTGACTGTATGTATAAGCATTGTGTTCAGACATAAACACTCATTTCCTCAAGAAGTGAGAGATGCCATTTGCATATGCAAGCACCTACGGAAGTTAAAATTCTTCAAGGTCCCAGATCTTGGCATGGCTGTATACGTTGCCATAGCCCATTAGAGTGTTTTATTGTCCTAAGGCATGCATTGTTCACCACGGTCTTCAGATGGCTGTGGCTGTAAAGCCAAGTGCTCACAATCATCAACTGCAGTGATTTCACACTTTCCTTTGCCATATATTTTTATGAAGATTCATATGCCTATAACTGCTATGTGAGTGTTGGTCAATACCTAAGTGTTCATACTTACAAAGATATATGTGATTATTATTATGTAAAGTGGCTCATAAGTATTCTGTCCTGTTTGCATATATTTATCAATAAACCTCCCTTTAAATGTCAATAACTGACTTCTTTATCCAAATTTTTCTTTGGAAAGTTTTGGGTCAGTTAGGATTGTCAACTTTAGGAAGTTTAGACTTTACAGCAATGTTTCTTAACATCCCTGAGGTTTCTACTCTTTAATACAGTTCATCATGTTGTGGTGACCCCCAACCATAAAATTATTTTGTGGTTACTTCAAAAATGTAATTTTGCTACCATTATGAATCATAATGTAAATATCAGTGGTTTTGTCTTAGGTAACCTCTGTGAATGGGTCTTTTTGCCCCTCTAAAATGGTCTCAATCCACTGGTTGAGAAAACTGCTGATTTAGAGGATTTCAGTATACAAGATAACACTACTTGCAATTGTGTGGGGTTTTGTTTGTTTGTTTGTTTTGGGAGGGTTGTTTGGTTGCTTGGTTGATGTTTTTTTATATTATACTTTTTTTTATTAACTTGAGTATTTCTTATTTACATTTCGAATGTTATTCCCTTTCCCGGTTTCCGGGCAAACATCCCCCTAATCCCTCCCCCTCCCCTTATTATGGGTGTTCCCCTCCCCACCCTCCCCCATTGCCCCCTCCCCCCGACAATCACGATCACTGGGGGTTCAGTCTTAGCAGGACCAAGGGCTTCCCCTTCCACTGGTGATCTTACTAGGATATTCATTGCTACCTATGAGGTCAGAGTCCACGGTCAGTCCATGTATATAGTCTTTAGGTAGTGGCTTAGTCCCTGGAAGCTCTAGTTGCTTGGCATTGTTGTTCATAAGGGGTCTAGAGCCCCTTCAAGCTCTTCCAGTTCTTTCTCTGATTCCTTCAACGGGGGTCCTATTCTCAGTTCAGTGGTTTGCTGCTGGTATTCGCCTCTGTATTTGCTGTATTCTGGCTGTGTCTCTCAGGAGAGATATACATCTGGCGCCTGTCGGCCTGCACTATTTTGCTTCATCCATCTTGTCTAATTGGGTGGCTGTATAAGTATGGGCCACATGTGGGGCAGGCTCTGAATGGGTGTTCCTTCTGTGTCTGTTTAATCTTTGCTTCTCTATTCCCTTCCAAGGGTGTTCTTGTTCCCCTTTTAAAGAAGGAGTGAAGCATTCACATTTTGATCATCCCTCTTGAGTTTCATGTGTTCTATGCATCTAGGGTAATTCAAGCATTTGGGCTAATAGCCACTTATCAATGAGTGCATACCATGTGTGCTTTTCTGTGATTGAGTTACCTCACTCAGGATGATATTTTCCAGTTCCAACCATTTGTCTATGAATTTCATAAAGGCATTGTTTTTGATAGCTGAGTAATATTCCATTGTGTAGATGTACCACATTTTCTGTATCCATTCCTCTGTTGAAGGGCATCTGGGTTCTTTCCAGCTTCTGGCTATTATAAATAAGGCTGCTATGAACATAGGGGAACACGTGACTTTTTTATATGTTGGGGCATCTTGTGGGTATATACCCAAGAGAGATATAGCTGGATCCTCAGGGAATTCAATGTCCAATTTTCTGAGGAACCTCCAGACTGATTTCCAGAATGGTTTTACCAGACTGCAATCCCACCAACAATGGAGGAGTGTTCTTCTTTCTCCACATCCTCGCCAGCATCTGCTGTCACCTGAGTTTTTTATCTTAGCCATTCTCACTGGTGTGAGGTGAAATCCCAGGGTTGTTTTGATTTGCATTTCCCTTATGACTAAAGATGTTGAACATTTCTTTAGGTGTTTCTCAGCCATTCGGCATTCCTCAGCTGTGAATTCTTTGTTTAGCTCTGAACCCCATTTTTAATAGGGTTATTTGTCTCCCTGGGGTCTAACTTCTTGAGTTCTTTGTATATTTTGGATATAAGGCCTCTATCTGTTGTAGGATTGGTAAAGATCTTTTCCCAATCTGTTGGTTGCCGTTTTGTCCTAACCACAGTGTCCTTTACCTTGCAGAAGCTTTGCAGGTTTATGAGATCCCATTTGTCGATTCTTGATCTTAGAGCATAAGCCATTGGTGTTTTGTTCAGGAAATTTTTTCCAGTGCCCATGTGTTCCAGATGCTTCCCTAGTTTTTCTTCTATTAGTTTGAGTGTATCTGGTTTGATGTGGAGGTCCTTGATCCACTTGGACTTAAGCTTTGTACAAGCTGATAAGCATGGAACGATTTGCATTCTTCTACATGTTGACCTCCAGTTGAACCAGCACCATTTGCTGAAAACGCTATCTTTTTTCCATTGAATGGTTTTGGCTCCTTTGTCAAAAATCAGGTGCCCATAGGTGTGTGGGTTCATTTCTGGGTCTTCAATTCTATTCCATTGGTCTATCTGTCTGTCTCTGTGCCAATACCATGCAGTTTTTAACACTATTGCTCTGTAATATTGCTTGAGTTCAGGGATAGTGATTCCCCCTGAAGTCCTTTTATTGTTGAGAATAGTTTAAGCTATCCTGAGTTTTTTGTTATTCCAGATGAATTTGCAAATTGTTCTGTCTAACTCTTTGAAGAATTGGATTGGTATTTTGATGGGGATTGCATTGAATCTGTAGATCGCTTTTGGTAAAATGGCCATTTTTACTATATTAATCCTGCCAATCCATGAGCATGGGAGATCTTTCCATCTTCTGGGGTCTTCTTTAATTTCTTTCTTCAGAGTCTTGAAGTTCTTATTGTACAGATCTTTTACTTGCTTGGTTAAAGTCACACCAAGGTACTTTATATTATTTGAGTCTATTATGAAGGGTGTCGTTTCCCTATTATGAAGGGTGTCGACTTGTTTCTCTTTTGTGTAGAGGAAGGCTACTGATTTATTTGAGTTAATTTTATACCCAGCCACTTTGCTGAAGTTGTTTATCAGCTTTAGTAGTTCTCTGGTGGAACTTTTGGGATCCCTTAAATATACTATCTTATCATCTGCAAATAGTGATATTTTGACTTCTTCTTTTCCGATCTGTATCCCCTTGACCTCCTTTTGTTGTCTGATTGCTCTGGCTAGAACTTCAAGAACTATATTGAATAAGTAGGGACAGAGTGGGCAGCCTTGTCTAGTCCCTGATTTTAGTGGGATTGCTTCAAGTTTCTCTCCATTTAGTTTAATGTTAGCAACTGGTTTGCTGTATATGGCTTTTACTATGTTTAGGTATGGGCCTTGAATTCCTATTCTTTCTAGGACTTTTATCATGAAGGGGTGTTGAATTTTGTCAAATGCTTTCTCAGCATCTAATGAAATGATCATGTGGTTTTGTTCTTTCAGTTTGTTTATATAATGGATCACGTTGATGGTTTTCCGTATATTAAACCATCCCTGCATGCCTGGGATGAAGCCTACTTGATCATGGTGGATGATTGTTTTGATGTGCTCTTGGATTCGGTTTGCCAGAATTTTATTGAGTATTTTTGCGTCGATATTCATAAGGGAAATTGGTCTGAAGTTCTCTTTCTTTGTTGGGTCTTTGTGTGGTTTAGGTATAAGAGTAATTGTGGCTTCATAGAAGGAATTGGGTAGTGCTCCATCTGTTTCAATTTTGTGGAATAGTTTGAATAGTATTGGTATGAGGTCTTCTATGAAGGTCTGATAGAATTCTGCACTAAACCCGTCTGGACCTGGGCTCTTTTTGGTTGGGAGACCTTCAATGACTGCTTCTATTTCCTTAGGAGTTATGGGGTTGTTTAACTGGTTTATCTGTTCCTGATTTAACTTCGATACCTGGTATCTGTCTAGGAAATTGTCCATTTCCTGAAGATTTTCAAGTTTTGTTGAATATAGGCTTTTATAGTAAGATCTGATGATTTTTTGAATTTCCTCTGAATCTGTAGTTATGTCTCCCTTTTCATTTCTGATTTTGTTAATTTGGATACACTCTCTGTGTCTTCTCGTTAGTCTGGCTAAGGGTTTATCTATCTTGTTGATTTTCTCAAAGAACCAACTTTTGGTTCTGTTGATTCTTTCTATGTTCCTTTTTGTTTCTACTTGGTGAGATTTCAGCTCTGAGTTTGATTATTTCCTGTCTTCTACTCCTCCTGGGTGTATTTGCTTCTTTTTGTTCTAGAACTTTTAGGTGTGCTGTCAAGCTGCTGACATATGCTCTCTTCTGTTTCTTTCTGTAGGCACTCAGAGCTATGAGTTTTCCTCTTAGCACAGCTTTCATTGTGTCCCATAAGTTTGGGTATGTTGTACCTTCATTTTCATTAAATTTTAAGTAGTCTTTAATTTATTTCTTTATTTCTTCCTTGACCAGATTATCGTTGAGTAGAGCATTGTTCAACTTCCACGTATATGTGGGCGTTCTTCCCTTATTGTTATTGAAGACCAGCTTTAGGCCATGGTGGTCTGATAGCACGCATGGGATTATTTCTATCTTTCTGTACCTATTGAGGCCTGTTTTTTGACCAAGTCTATGGTCAATTTTGGAGAAAGTACCATGAGGAGCTGAGAAGAATGTATATCATTTTGCTTTAGGATAGAATGTTCTATAAATATCTGTTAAGTCCATTTGGTTCATGACTTCTCTTAGTCTGTCTACATCTTTGTTTAATTTCTGTTTCCACGATCTGTTTTCCATTGATGAGAGTGGGGTGTTGAAATCTCCTACTATTATTGTGTGAGGTGCAATGTGTGTTTTGAGCTTTAGTAAGGTTTCTTTAACGTATGTAGGTGCCCTTGTATTTGGGGCATAGATATTTAGGATTGAGAGTTCATCTTGGTGGATTTTTCCTTTGATGAATATGAAGTGTCCTTCCTTATCTTTTTTGATGACTTTTATTTGAAAATTGATTTTATTTGATATTAGAATGGCTACTCCAGCTTGCTTCTTCTGACCATTTGCTTGGAAAGTTGTTTTCCAGCCTTTCACTCTGAGGTAGTGTCTGTCTTTGTGTCTGAGGTGTGTTTCCTGTAGGCAGCAGAATGCAGGGTCCTCATTGCGTATCCAGTTTGTTAATCTATGTCTTTATTGGGGAGTTGAGACCATTGATGTTGAGAGATATTAAGGAATAGTGATTATTGCTTCCTGTTATATTCATATTTGGATGTGAGGTTATGTTTGTGTGCTTTTCTTCTCTTTGTTTCGTTGCCAAGACGATTTGTTTCTTGCTGTTTCTAGGGCGTAGCTTGCCTCCTTATGTTGGGCTTTACCATTTATTATCCTTTGTAGTGCTGGATTTGTAGAAAGATATTGTGTAAATTTGGTTTTGTCATGGAATATCTTGGTTTCTCCATCTATGTTAATTGAGAGTTTTGCAGGATACAGTAACCTGGGCTGGCATTTGTGTTCTCTTAGGGTCTGTATGACATCTGTCCAGGATCTTCTGGCTTTCGTAGTCTCTGGCGAAAAGTCTGGTGTGATTCTGATAGGTCTGCCTTTATATGTTACTTGACCTTTTTCCCTTACTGCTTTTAATATTCTTTCTTTATTTTGTGCATTTGGTGTTTTGACTATTATGTGTCAGGAGGTGTTTCTTTTCTGGTCCAATCTATCTGGAGTTCTGTAGGCTTCTTGTTTGCCTATGGGTATCTCTTTTTTTAGGTAAGGGAAGTTTTCTTCTATGATTTTGTTGAAGATATTTACTGGTCCTTTGAACTGGGAGTCTTCACTCTCTTCTATACCTATTATCCTTAGGTTTGATCTTCTCATTGAGTCCTGGATTTCCTGTATGTTTTGGACCAGTAGCTTTTTCCGCTTTACATTATCTTTGACTGTTGAGTCGATGATTTCTATGGAATCTTCTGCTCCTGAGATTCTTTCTTCTATCTCTTGTATTCTGTTGGTGATGCTTATATCTACAGCTCCTTGTCTCTTCCTTTGGTTTTCTATATCCAGGGTTGTTTCCATGTGTTCTTTCTTGATTGCTTCTACTTCCATTTTTAATTCCTTCAATTGTTTGATTGTGTTTTCCTGGAATTCTTTCAGGGATTTTTGTGATTCCTCTCTGTAGGCTTCTACTTGTTTATTTATGTTTTCCTGTGTTTCTCTAAGGGAGTTCTTCATGTCTTTCTTGAAGTCCTCCAGCATCATGATCAAATATGATTTTGAAACTAGATCTTACTTTTCTGATGTGTTTGGATATCTGTGTTTGCTTTGGTGGGAGAATTGGGCTCCGACGATGTCATGTAGTCTTGGTTTCTGTTGCTTGGGTTCCTGCGCTTGCCTCTCGCCATCAGATTATCTCTAGTGTTACTTTGTTCTGCTATTTCTGACAGTGGTTAGACTGTCCTATAAGCCTGTGGGTCAGGAGTGCTGTAGACCTGTTTTCCTGTTTTCGTTCAGTCAGGTATGGGCACATAGTGTTCTGCTTTCGGGCCTGTAGTTTTTCCTATCTACAGTTGTTCAGCTGTTCTGTGGGCCTGTGTCTTGAGTTCACTAGGCAGGTCGCTTGGAGCTGGAAGGTTTGTCTTACATGTGGTCCCAAGGCTCAAGTTTGCTCGTGGGGTGTTGCTTATGAGCTCTCCTCGGCGGCACCAACCAGGAAGATCTGTGCTGCCCTTTCCGGGAGGTTCTGTGCACCAGGGTTCCAGATGGCATTTGGTGTTTTCCTCTGGAGTCAGAGATGTGAGCCGAGTGTAGACTCTTCTGGTTTCCCAGGTGTGTCTGCCTCTCTGAAGGTTTAGCTCTCCCTCCCACGGGATTTGGGTGCAGAGAACTGTTTATCTGGTCGGTCCCTTCAGGTTCAGGCGGTGTCTCAGATGCAGCGGATTTCCTGCTCCTGTGCCCTTATCCAAGGGAACCCAGAGGCCGTATACAGTTTCCTCTTGGGCCAGGGATGTGGGCAGGGGTGGGCAGTGTTGGTGGTCTCTTCCACTCTGAAGTCTCAGGAGTGCCCACCTGTCTCAGCAGTGAGTTCTCTCTCCCACGGGGTTTGGGAGCAGTGAGCTGGAGCCAGGGAGTGCGAGATACTTGGTTGGTTTTTTTGTTTTGTTTTTCTTTTTGTTTGTTGGTTGTTTTTTGTTTTTTTGGCTTTTTTTTTTGAGATTATAGACCAAAGCTGATCTAAAGAAAAGACATTACACTGCACTAATTAGAGTCGGGAGACAGGTTAGAAATACTGAGACAGTACTACTACTCCCAAAAATTTGCCTTTGTTATTAATGAGTGGGCATGTCCCGGTGCTCTCAAGGGTCCTGAAATTTTGTTTTAGTTGGGAGAATGGTTCTCAACCTGTGTGTCATGACCCCTTGGGGGTTGAATGATCCTTTGACAGGGGTACCTTGAGACCACCAGAAAATAAGATAGTTACAGTGCAATTCATAACAATAGCAACATTACAGTCATGAAGTAGCAACAAAACTAAATTTGCGGTTGTAGGGAGTCACTACAGCATTAGGAAGGTTGAGAACTACTGATCTTAGGGTATTTACCCTTTTTCTTCTCTCCTTTTTTTTTAGGTGTTGCACAGTTACTGCTAATATTGCATGGCTTACTCATGAGATTAGTGATGCTGTATTCTACATTGCCAGTTGACAAATGAATAAATACACTGAATCCAAAAACTTTGGTCTGTGTTTTGAAAATGCTCCTGTCATAGCATCAGCATTCATACTCAGCAACTCTGCATTTCTTTCATCTCCTTATTCATCATTTCAAGCATGCATTTAATGGTGATTAAGCAAACTGCAGGGAAAGGAATGTATGGGACCGGCTTCTGGCTGCATCAGGAAACCATGAAATGATATCAACATCATTTAGGAACTTGCCTTCTTCCACAAGCACCTGAAAAGGATTTAGAAGTCAATGTGGTGCCCAAAATGTTACATAATATTGGATAATTTAAAAATCATGTTAGGTTTAAATTTTAGCTAGCATACACATGCATACGTACATACATACATACATACATACATACATGCATACATACTTACATACATGGAGGAAACCATATACAAAATAGAAAATTAGCAAAGGACAAATTGGGAAATATAATTGAATTACACGCATACAAGAATATATTTAAAGTACAATATCAAAAAGGATAAGGTTCTGGGGCTGGAGAGATGGTTTCACAGTTAAGAGCGTGTAGCACTCTTCCAAAGGACCTGAGTTCAATTTCTAGTCTCAATTCAGGCTGCCCACAATCATTTGAAACATCTGATCTCTTAGGCACCTGCACTCTCTTGTCCAAACACACACAGAGTCCACACTCATACACATAATGAATAAAAATAAATTTTAAAAATGGATAAAATGTAGGATGTCATACAGGTGAAAGCAGGCATAAGATAGAATGAGGCTTGTCATTGGACAAGAAGGAAAGACGGACGGGAGAAAAGTTTTAGAGAGAGGAAGAGACTAGAGGAGGCAGGAGAAGCAGCAGAGAGAACATGGAGGCTGATGTTAAGATTACTTTCTGCACATTTACAGGTTGTTATGAATATTCTTAAGGGATGGATGTGTACAGGGCTTTGTATGTCTAGGTGGGCAATTACATCTTATCAAATTCTGTTGTGTGTTCTTTCATGTGGTGATTTAAGTTCAAAAGAGTATGTAGTGGCTGGAGACACTAGGCTGTCCCAGAATTGGGATGTATATTTCTGGCATGGTAGCAACCTGCCTTGGGAACTAGATGGGTAGAAAGATTGTTGCCAGGCTCAGAGAGAAGCCATCGGCAATGTGATATGGCATGGAGCAGAGCGGGTGAGATGTTTTGCTGACTGAGATGAAGATATCTACAAGATATCTTGGAGCACTATGGTGCCAGGTCTAGTGCCAGAAAAAAGAAAGCCTTTTTTAATAACTTTACAGCAACAACAAAGTACACAGATCTATTTCCTAGCCAGATAGTAGGAGAGTCCCCATCATAACGGGAAAAATATATGTTTAAATTATACTGACATGCCATTTTTAATCTATGAGATTGGTAAAAATGTAGAAGTTCTGTAGGCCATTAGAGTAAGTTCAATTCAGGGAAAAAAATATCTCATGATGCACTAGAGGCAGGTAAGTTACAAATTCTGGGGAGGGCAATTTGTTGACCTTACAGATGGGCAAAAATCTTTGACCCAGAAACCCTGCTCTAGTTTCACACATGTGAAACTTACATGTCTGTGATTGTTCAATGCAGCACTTTCACTGGAGAAAAGGGACTAGAGAAAAAATCAATATACACTGTAGAACATTATACTAGTATAAAAATGAAGGAATCTTTGTGTATTGATGTGATAATTTCTAAATTTTTTTATAAATGACATAGATATCAATAATTAAATAGTAGCACAGGAAGGATATATATGAGGCAAAAAATTATTTATGTGTATCTGACTTTATATTTGTACAAAGATCAAATGTTGACAACACAGGTGATCTCCTGAGGTGGAGGGGAACTGGGGAAGTAGACTTTGAGATGCAGGGAAAACATCTAAGAGTTTTTATATTTGGGGCATGTGAAAGCATTAGCTATTAAATTTTTTTAAGTCAGAGGAGGGCAATTCCTCATAATTTAGATATTGATCTCTCCTTCAACTAATTCTTCTTGCTTTCAGGCTTTGTGCTTATCCTTGTACTGCCTCAGCGACAAGCTTTTCTACTGTATGCTATAGCATCTTGCTTAAACTTACATAATATCAATAAATGGCACTTTGAATTTTCATGCTGTGATGATTCCATTTTTTTCACATGAGTACATCTTGTCCTCTTTGGGGCTCTTTTAAGCTTCCTCCCTGAGTAATACATGTGAAAAGGGAAACAATGCTGTCACTGCATTGAGAACCTTCCTTGGGTCCAGGGCAGCTATGATGTCTAACTTAATCTCCTACCAGTCCTGGAGCTGAACAGCATTTCTCTGATACAAATGATATATTTGTAGCACAACAAACACGTGGGCTGAACTCCCACCTGTGAGCATCTCCCTGCATCTGTTTGACACTGCCTTCTTGTGTAATAAAACAGAAATAATCTTGATAGGCTGTCAGTCTTGAATCCTTTTGGTAAACTATCAGCTTTCACATTTGGGAAGCTGAGTTTGATCCCTATTTTGGAATGGGCACTGGATTGAGAATTAACATCAACCTATATAACATTGTTCCTGGCTGAGGAAAGTGTGATGTTCCCTTGGTTTTCCCCTACTTTTATATACTTGCTCCTAGAATTAAAGAAGTGGGAATAATAGCTGTATAGTAAGGAGAGCATCCTAGAAGAGGCAGGCCAAAAGTAATTTGATGATGTGTACTGTCAGAGTCTCCTGGGACAGAAAGGGTAAGTTTGTTATACTCTAAAATTCCCTGATCCCCTCCTCGTTTATGAGTTGAAAGGAACCCTTTAAAAGATCCATTGGGACTGTCTTTATAGTTTCATTGAGGTTGGGATTGAACCAGTTCATTAAACCATTATACTGCTTTCATCTAGAAATGGGCAGAAGTCAAGTATTGTTGGCTAAAGGACTCCATTGTTCCATGAAGCAAATGAAACATCATTAAAGAGTAGTAAAAAGGGGGTGGTGAGTGGTGGGAGACAGAGCAGAAGACAGCCTAATGTTCTCCGAGGAGACTGGCACTCTGAAACTCAACTGTAATGTGCAGTTAACTAATTTCACCAAGGTATTGAGCAAATGATGGATGGCGATAGTTAACAGACATCATGACAACAATAACGAAGAGACTCCCCACCAGCAGAAGATCTCTGCTCCTGCCTCCCATTTAAATGACTTCTCATACTAGTGAATGCATGCTTGTCAAGACTGCCTGTTGGCTAGCTATTCCCTGAGGTCTCAAGATGAGATACTCTTACTGTGGAGGGCTGGCTACCCACCATCTAGTACCTTGTGTCCCCCTTCTCTTGATTAGTGTGATTTACCTAGGAAAGTATGACGCTAGGGGAAATTGAGCTACAAGGAAAATTGTACTTAAGAGCAGTGCTACAATTTCCACTCAGATGCTTTTCAACATGTCTAAGTGGCTGGCAGTCTTCAGTGTTTTAGGTACAGTGCAATGTCAGAACAGACAGCCTTTTTATTTAATTGACTGTTGTTATAGTGTCATGTTTATGCCTTGGGAAGGTCAAATGAAATGTGTAAGGGACCTGTAAGGCTTTTCATGTACAAAAGAAAAGAGAAAGAAAAAGAAAAAGAAAAAGAAAAAGAAAAAGAAAAAGAAAGGAAGGAAGGAAGGAAGGAAGAAAAAAGAAACAAAGAAACAAAGAAACAAAGAAAGAAAGAAAAAGAAAGAAAGAAAGAAAGAAAGAAAGAAAGAAAGAAAGAAAGAAAGAAAGAAAGAGAGAAAGAGAGAAAGAAAGCGGGGTGGGGGTGGGGAGCAGGGGATAATGCACTGGGTCAGTACTGTGGTCTGGAGTAGGGGGGAGAGCAGGCAGCTGTGCTGGGGTTTCTAAGCTTCAGAGACCAATTAGTCAGAAGGTGAGTGATTTTCCTAACGATTTGAAAAGCAAGCCAGGAAGACAGCATGAAATTCACACGTGCTATGACCTTGGAATCAGTTTAAACATCTTTCAATTTGATACTAGGTCTATTAAGCCAAGATAATAGTAGTTAACTTCATTACCATTCCAATTTAGTTATTTCTCTCAAATATGCAATAGTCTCATGATTTGACCTCGATAGTAGCTCTGAGCATGCACACACACACACACACACACACACACACACACACACACACAAAGGGAATGTTGCCTTAGCACAAAATTATACTGAATAAAGCATCCATATATCATCAAAGAAAGATGAAAGTGAAAGTTTGTGAGAAAGATTAAAGGTACACATTAGACCATTTTTAGGCACAAGTAACCAAAAAGGCATTTAAATGAAGGGGGAAATGACCAAATGGATTAATAATGACAGATATGTCCATCTGGTAGCCCAGGAATTTAATGTTGTGAAGTTGGCGTGGGGAAAAGAACTGTGAGGGGGGAAGATTCTGACTCTAGAGAGTGCATCACGCCAGCTGCAGTGGCATCTGTAATCCAGGCATTCCCACAGTGAGGGGAAAGGTGGAGACATGAGCATCTCCAGATGGTCATAAGACATCTAGCCTGGCTTACGCAGCAGTGAGCAAGAGACTTTGTCCCAAAGTGAAAGGTGAGAACCAGCACACTAGGTCGTCTTCTGACCTCTACCTAAATCCATAAATATGCACAACACACATGCACACGTGCATGCACGCATGCGCACATGGTAAAAATAACTAAGAGCAGATTAAGATACACAAGCTTGCTGTAAAGACAAAGTGACGTCACAAATACATAGTTCACGGAGCATAAAAGGCATCAATTAAGGTGTAGCCAGTGTTAATATCATTGCTCTCGTTGTCTGTATAAGTTTTCTGGTCTCTTTCCCTCCCTTGCTCTTGTCTTGCATGTCAAAACCCCTCCAGTTTCTTGAAGGTTCCACTTCCCTCACCCCTCCTCCCCAGACTCCTAATCTCTCCTGCCAGAACTGCAGGGACTCCTGCCCCACCTCTCCTAGGTACTTATCTCTCACTATTGTCTCCTCTCAATACACATATTAGCATAAATGTTATTATCTCCCAAATCCAATTAATTTCAATTACGGTGGCCCAGGAAAGATTGCTAGTACTTTCAATTCATGGAAGTTTCTGAGGAAGTTGGGGTTGCCTCTGACTTTTCCATTTTTACATGGTTCTAAGGACCAGAAATGACAGAGAAATGGCTGCCCATAGATTGCAGAAAACCTGTTCACCCTGTTGCCTTAACTCTGAAGAAAAGGATTTTTCTAGAATGAAGGTTTTTCCAACCTTGCCTGATTGTAAATGATGCCTCATTCTGTTTAAACATGGCTATGGCTTGCAAAGATGCCAAGTGGGCAAAGAGGAGGGGTGGCGACACAGGTGCTGGGTGATGCTGCTATAGGAGCCAAAGATGACGTAATCCGACATTTGGCATTCTGGCACATGCCTTTAACTTGTTGAAATTATAGTTTTTGCCATTTTATACATTGGCATTCAACACTCTCTATTTAAAACCCTTCTGATGTGTAATTATCATGAGATAGGTACTCAGTGGCCCTGGATCCAGGAAAAAGAAAATACTCGTCAAGTGTATTTAGTAGAGGATATGAGTGGTCATAAGGCTGCTTAAGTAAAGATATCAATATTTCTGATTCTTTTCACTCACGTGGATAATTGAGATGGCAGAACCAAATAAGAATCTTTAATTCCTATTGATTCCATGTCAGAGAGAGGGAAGGAGAGGGAGGAGG
Organism: Rattus norvegicus; assembly: GCF_021556685.1. Classification (NCBI taxonomy): domain Eukaryota; kingdom Metazoa; phylum Chordata; class Mammalia; order Rodentia; family Muridae; genus Rattus; species Rattus norvegicus. Next base: position 53,199,051 of record NC_141548.1, read on the forward strand.
GAGAAAGAGTGGGAGGGAGACAGGGAGAAGGAGAGGGGGGAGGGAGAGGGAGAGGGAAGAAGGAGGGGGAGAGGGAATAAAGGAATTTTGCCTCTTCTTACATAGGTCTTCATCCATCATGACTGTGTCCTTCTCATTACCGAATGACCCTTAAGGACCCCATCTCTTCATGTTATCACATCAGAGATTAGTACTCTGACATATGAATGGGGTGAGGGGACACACAGGTCTGTAGCTTGCTTAAGTTTCCTGCGTGATCCTTTTATCTTGTTTTTTTTTCAGGAAGCATATTAGTTACAGCTCCACTTAGCACTCTAAGTGACTGATCTCATGTTAGAGACAGTACACACACCTTAGAGACAGTATATACATGTTAAAGACAGTACACACATTTAAGCCTAAAATCAGATGGCACTACCCTCATTTTACAAAAGAGCAAATACCCAGAGGGATGGGAGTTTGTGAGTGACAAAGCATACACTCAGACCATCGCCAGAGCCTTTAGTCTGTACCCCAAGAAAACAGGGTAGGGAGTACACAGAAGACACAGAGGCTACAGTAGGTCCTACATCAGTATCACAGATGATGACTGCCACTTCAGCTGACCCAGATTTTTAAATATGTTCCATTAATGTTCTAGCCTCTCCTCTCCATGTGTGGTTATCAGAGGTTCATCCCTTGTAAAAGAAACCAAGGTTTGTTAAAGCCTTGTAACTTTAAATATTTTAGACTAGGCTGGTACTATAGCCTAGTGGATAGTATTGCTTAGCATACATAAAATCCTGAGGATCATACATCCCATGCACAGTGAAATAGGATATAACCTACATCGTCCATAGAAGATCAGATGTTCATGTTCATCTCTGGCTATATAGTGAGTGAAAGGAAAGCCTGGGCTAAACCATGAGAATATATCTTTAAAAAAAAAAAGCTTTAAAGTTGAATGGATGAGGAGGATTACCTTCAATGGTGAGTGAATACTATGCTCCCAGAGTTAGTGTTGTGCAGTTTGCTATACTAGAGTAACATAAAGGCAAGGTCTGGGAATGACTCTCAACCCTTGCACTTAGTTGAGAGAAGGCCATCTGACATGAGCCCATAGACAGAAGTGAAGAGCAGCCCAAAGTCCTAGTCACTGATTTCTCCTCCCCACAGTCTGCTCAAAGAGCCCCATACATGGCTATCCTGAGCAAACGAAACCCAGAAGGTCCCATTTTATTTTTGGGTTCCTTCAAGGTCAGCTACTTCCTTGTTCCATCGATTATTCTATTTCTGAATGTTTGGTCCCTGTCCCAGTTCCCTTTCTGTTTCTGTGATGAATACTATGACAAAAGCAACTTGAGGGAGCAAAGAGATTTGTTTCAGATTGTACTTCCAGGTCACAATCTTTCGCTGAGGCAGGCCAGAACAAGAACTCAAGCAGAAGCCCTGGAGGAACACCGTTTACTGACTTTCTCAATGTCTTATGCCCAACTAGCTTTCTTAAACATCAGGTTTAACTGCCTGGAAACCATGCTGCCCACAGTGGACTGGGCCCTCCCACATCAATTAAAAGTTCCTCAAACATAGGCACAGTCTGATCTGGGCATTTCCAGTTGAAACTCCCTCAGATGGTTCTGGACTGTGCCAAATCTACAGGAGAAGCTGACTCGGGCAATACCTGAGTCATGAGTTTCATGCATGAGAAAGTCAGTGGTTCCAATACTGGGATCTGATATGCCAAACCCATGCATCATGGTATACTACAGTGTTGTAAAATAGTTTAAGGAGTCTCCCTTATGCAAGGAAGGATCTGTGTGGTCCTCGCTTTGGACAAGAAGAGAAACAGTTTCTCCCTCAAAGCTGCCAGGCTCCAGGAGGTAAAAGCAAGCTTGCTTGGCCAAAGGTTTCTCAACAGACTTCTGGAAATAAAGACCCAGGCACCAAGAAATCTCCCTTCCTGGCTTGAATGAATCATAGTAAGGAAGGAAAATTCTTCTTTCCCATCTCCTCAGCTCTCCGTATGCCAGCTCATCAGCATATATAGTAATTCTGATAGAACCCCTGCAATTCTTGCTCCTTAGGAAGGGTTTTAATACCGTTCTGAGTGACATTTAATATGATAACAGTGTATGAATTTGACAGGAAACTGTTTTCCAAGAGTTAAAGTCCTAACAGCCCCACAGGTCATACTGACAATGGCTTTCCTGATCATTATTAAATTCCCTGTGATTAGAAAATGGGCTAGAGCTCTCGATTTAAGCTCTTGGAGTTAAGCTAAGCTTTAGAGGCCTTTTACAGAGCACAAAAAAGCATTTAATATTGTATTTTAATTCCCAATGTATGTATCCTTCACAGTACAAAGAGCAGCCAGTAGAGCATGAGGCTGAGAACCCAAGAAGGAAGGCATGGAGGGTGGCGCCTCACTGCAGGTGTGCTGCTGAGCTGCTGGGCACAAAGGCCAACTCCCTAGGCAGAGGCTTTCTGCTCTGAAAGGCAATGAGACCCTTCAAATCCAACTTCCCAGATCCTATAGACCAGGAAGGTTCAGGTCCCAAAGTTTCATGTCTGTTAAAAGGATAGTAGTTCTGCAGCCCCTCAATAATTGTCAAGCTGTGTGCAAATTTGGCATTTAGGGAATTATCACCAGTCTCCAAAGGTTGAAGAGTCTGTTTATATTCCCAGGTTATTAACTGGCATGGGAAGAAGGGCATGGTGTTTCTGCTACAATCTAAAGCTCTGGAGAAAAGCAAGGGTCCTTGGAGAGAAGTCTCAAGCAATTGAAAGGAATTACCTTCCTTGTCTCTCTCCCTCTCTCTCCAGAGGACAGGCACTTGGGGTTTGTAGATACACTTTCAGAGCTTACTCATTGCCCAGACAATAAGCAGTGCTCAGCATCCTGACTGTTTCCTTTTAACTGTTTGTCTGTTTTAATCCCTACTGAACTCAGGAAAGCTTTGCTGAAGCCTGTTGCTGCCTCTCAAGCTTCCAGTCATCCACAAGAGTTCTGCCATGCACATTTTGTTGCTATTGTTCTTTTTTTTCAGTGATGCTCAGTGGAAATGACATTGTGAAATCCATTAATCTGTATAATTAATATGCATTAATAAGAAATATGATTTAAAACTATATTGCCATCCAAATCATGCATTCCAAAAAAAAAAAAAAGCCAAGTCTGGGAAAATGTCTCATCTGCTAAAACAGACTTGCCACATGAATCTGAGGATCTGAATTCAGATTGGCAGAGTCCTTGTAAAAGCCAGACATGATAGGCCAAGCATCTGCAATCCCAAAACACTTACAGAAAGTGGGAAGCTGAGACAGAAATCTCTAGAAACTTATTGGACAGCTATCCTGCCTTACAGTGTAGAAGAGACCCTATCTCAAAGATGGAAAGCCAAGGACTTACAGCCAAGGTTGTCTTTTGATCTCACACAGTTTGATACATATCTATCCACACTAACACATGAACAAGCACACGCGCACACGCACACACACACACACACACACACACACACACACACACACACAAAGTGAAACCAATTATCAGCCAACAATGCACATCCATCATAGATGCACTTTTATGTTACAACTCCCCAAATTAATGCTGTGGCCCTTACAGCTATCTGTTGTGAGAAGAAAGTAAGATCTGAGAGTTTCTCTTCTCATAGCTTATAATGCATTGGGAGAAACACAAAAGATACACTGAAGGGAAAGATGTCAATGCCAAGATTAGCATCCTGATAGGGAACATGTGAGGAGAGAGGTAAGGATACAGTGTGTATAAAGAATCTGTTGGAGAAAATTATTGGAGAGTGGTTACCATGATACAGGGGAAGGGAAGGCAAGAATTTAACTCCTTCATTTCTACGTCCCTCACACGATCTTTCCCTTGTTAGCTCTAAGAATGTTATTCTATGTGTAGAATGGCAGGTTGGATCATATTAGAACTACTTCAAAATCCAATAGCTACCATTTACTGAGCAAACTAAAGTTTCTGTCACTGTGCAGGGTTTTTCCTAGTCATCACAGTTAACCCTTGGGACAAGCTAGTCAAGTAGAAGCTATTGGTAGAATTGATATCAGTGCATTCAAGGTAACACAGCTTATATAGATGTGGAAGCTAAAAAATCTCTTGAATTCAAATAAATGTTTCTCTTACTCCTTCAAAGGACATGATTGCAGATGGTTTTGTGAGCGCTCAGTGAGGACAGATTCAGGAAGAAAATGGTATATGCAGGGTACATGGTGCTTTTGAGGAACAAATTAGGAAATGAGGAAAGAGGAAGTTTCATTTTGAGAGAAATTGTATTCAAGGGTTAGGTTAGAGCATGATGGGAAGGGGTGTATCAACACAAAGTAAGTCCAGGGCACTGCAATGTGCAGTAGCAATGCCCATGCTAACACCAACAGCATTGGAAGAATTTTCAATATGCTAGACACCTTTCTGGAGTCATCACTGATTAGTAACTTCATTCTGTAGATAAAGAAAAATAGGCATAAAAAGGAAGAACAACTTATATACTTATATAATATCAAACAAAATAATGTCTAATGGTCAGCATGTGGGAAGCTGATGCTGTAACCCCAAATGCATTGTCTTTGCTCTTTAAAATGTCCTATGCTCTTCACTTGTGTCTTTGTAGAAACCATGAGCTTGGGGTACTTATAGTGGCCACTACAGTGGGCATTAGGGTGTCCCATGAGATCAGTCCCAGTTGCTGTATGTATTACTTGCTAACAATTGAAAAGATCCCAGATGTGTTTCCCTAAACCACAAAGATGTTTTCCCTGTTAGATACTATCCCTACCTGAAGAGAATACCTATGAGCAGTGATATGCTGATAAGAATACAGAACTTCAAGTTGTCCTCAGTTGGAAACAACTCTAAAAGACCATCCTAACTCTAAGCTCCTGCTAGAACTTGCTGGACCTTTGGAGGAAAACAAATCTTCAGTTAGTGTCCTTCTTTTCTTCTTTCTCCCTCCTCTTCTTCCTCTTTCTCAACTCTGTCTCTCTTGTTTTTGATATATGTGTTTTTCCTCAAGAATCCTACCCAATAGACATCAGATAACATTTTTCACTTTAGGAAACCTAACATAACCCAATTAGTATCTGTCACAACTCTGAAAAGTGGATTTTTGACAAGTTTGAAATTTTGAGGTAGGATGCTCCTTGGCCAGCATTGCGGAATCCATTACTAGGTATAATATAAGTAGTCAGTCTCTGGCTGCAACAGTATAATTCCTGGCTGGACTAACATGTCTGGCATGGGAGAGACATAAAGGACAAACCCATGGAATTGGTTGTTTTGACTGGGTACTTGGATTCACTCATCATGGAAAAATTATATGAAACTTATGGCAAGCAGTTGATAATCTAAAGCAAAAAGAAAGTCAGAGAATATTCTTTTTATGTTTAAAAAAGATCCTAAGCTCTTGCAGCAGAGGGCCATGAACAGATCCAAGATATAAGGTATAAAAGACTCTAAAGTTGAAAACTTAGGCTTCTTACCATGTTAGAGACATGGTTTAGAGTTTTAAACTCCCACCTTTTCCAAAATCTGCTAGATATGTGTACATTATCCTCTTAGAAAACAATGTCCCATTTCTTCCTCACTTGAATATCATGCGTGTCATTATTAGGAAATGTGTCCTTCTTGGAGTAAGTATGGTCTTGTTGGAGAAAGGAAGTCACTGGGGGTGGTAGGCATTGAGGTCTCAGAAGTTCAAGCCAGATTTAGCGACTCACTGTTCTGTTCCTGCTATCTGCTACACTGGTGATAGAACTCTCAGCTCCTTCTCCAGCACCATGTCCTCCTGCATGCCGCCATGCTTTATGTCATGCCAGTAATGAATAAATCTCAGAAACTAGAAGCCAGCCCCATTCTATGTCATGGTGTCTCCTCACTGCAATAGAAACCCTCACTAAGACACATGCAGAGGACATGTAGAACTCAGATGCCTTAAGAGATCTTAATTGTTTTTTGTTTGTTAGTTTTTTTGGTTTTTTGTCAAGATTCCTACTCTATTGTCTATTATGTTAATCAGATCAGTTAAAGATGTCTGATGTAGACCATGAAACTCAACCAAAGGAAGAGCAGAGCTTCTAGCAAAGCAGGACAAGGTAGGAAGTACTGAGAGTATGTAAACTGTATTAGATTCTTAGTATAAAGAATCAAGTGAACAAAATAAAGTTGGATAAAAGACATTATAGCAACATGTGATGTTTAAAATCTTCAAACACCTTGGCAAAGATCCTGGGAGACATTGCTGAAAAACTGCCAGGTTGTATCTTAGACGTGTGGCAAAATCAATGGCTTAAACTAAATGGACACCCTAAAACTTTCCTGGCAGATAGTAGGGAAAAAATTCCCAAGGGCAAAGAAAATGGGCATAGAATGGATATGGATAGAATATCTACCTTGGGGCTGCTGTGGAGGATAAGAGAATGCTCCAATTCCAGAAGCGAAGAGGAATGAACTGGTAAGAGGAGAGCACCATTAAGATTCTCAATGGTATCTGTCTTTCGAAGCTGGAACCAGAAACAAGAGATATTTTTATAAAGCCAGTGTCCCTTAGAGCAAAGGAAACCAGAGAGATCATCATGGATGAGAAATGGCTGACTGCCAATTTTATCAGAAGCACCACCCATTGTGCTGCTGTGCCTTTATTAGCAAAGATCACACAGGTTCTGGCACATGATGCACATGAGCACTCCAGCAAGTATATTGTCTTTGCCTTTGTCCCGGGAAGAACAAAAATGGTGCATGATCCCCATATCACAAACGATACTATATATTTACAGCCGTGCCAAGGCAGGGTCAATTCACTGTCTCTCTGTTGGACCTTTAATAGTTCATGGCTTCTGTGAGAAGTATTATCCATCCTTGAAGTGTACCTCGATTCAAATACTTGTATATGTATTGTATTTTTCAAAGCTTATGAAATGATAGGTTTTCATATGGCTTGCTATATATCTTTGGTTCTGGCCCCTTCTTTCTCCTTCCTCTCCCCCATCCTCCAACTTGTGTTTCAGTTTAGCCCTTTCTACCTTCAGTATTCCCCTTCTGTAGTTTTATGACTGATGTATTCTACTATTCACCCCCTTTCACCCTAATATCCCCTTTCTATCACTCTGGATTTCATTAGCACACAGTATTAGGCACACTACTCAAAAACTATGTATCTAGGATATTTATATGGGCAAGAATATGCAAAGTTTTTGTATTAGCACATTTCCAATTTTTATTCGTCAGTTGATGAACATCAAGGCTGGTTCCAAAACTCACAGTGCTAGGTATGAGACACCTCCATAGGAGTTGGTGTGTGGAGAGATTTTATAGACCCCAAATCCATGCAGACAATTGCCATTGTTTTTTGCTTCACACCAGAACTTAATGGTAAGACCCTATTGTTCAATGTACCACACACTTTCATCACAGATCATAGGGAAATCACACTGGAACTGAAATGGAAGCTTCCTTTGTATGAGCTACATTTGTGGTTCCAGAATGCAGGCTGCTGGCAAGAAAGGTCACCAACAGTGTTATTCAGCTATAAACACCATGGGCTACAATAATGAGGTGCCAGACATAACTCCAATAATGGCACAAATATTGTAAAGGTAATCAATCACTTGCTCCACGTCACAGGAGGAAACATATACCTGGTTCTGTAGACTAATCACGTCTTTGCTGGGGAAGTTATAGGCCTTAGGAAGCAACTTATTATTGTTGATTTGAAAAATAGTTATTTTTAAACTACCCTTTAAATACTTACATTTATGACATCAATTAATGCTGCTTCCAGTCTTCATCAGATATTCTTCTTGTGGTAGCATTAAGTACATATTGTAGGTATACACAAGTAGGAAGATGGGGAAGAGGAAGGAAAAAGGAGGGGCCAGAACCAAGGATATATAATGAGTCATATGAAAACCTACCATTTCATAAGCTTTGAAACTAATAACTGCCCAAAGTGTCAGGAAAAAGTGATGGTGAAGTGCTTGGCTCCAAGTGCTTGGAGTGCTTACACCCATTCCAAGACCCAGGGAACTTTTTGGAAAAGGCAATTAAAAGAATAGAAGGTCTGAAGATGAGGAGATACACAGTAAAAAGATGTATTATGGACATGGCGTGCTATCTTAGTTAGGGTTTCTATGGCTGTGAAGAGACACCATGACCACTACAACTCTTATAAAGGGAAGTATTTCATTGAGTCTAGCTTACAGTTCCGGGGTTTGGTTCGTTATTGTCATGGCAGGAAGGTTGGTGGGAGACGTGCTAGTGGAGAGTAGCTGAGAGCTCTGTATCTGGCAGTAAAAGAAAGAGAATACTGCACTGGGCATGGCCTGAACTTTTGAGACATCCAAGCACACCCCTATTTCAGCTGACAACACTGTGTTTACTCCAACCTTGTGAGTCTAGGAAGGCCATTGTCTTTCAAATCATTACATATGGCCGTTACTTTCAGGATCTCACTGTTGCCCTGGTTATCTGTACAAGACTCACACAAGATTGGGCCCACCAACATTTCATCACAGTAGATGAACTTTTAGCAACGAATACTTCTTGGATGATGAATGGCACCTTCTTCAATCATGTATAGTCACAGATAAGTAGCCCTTGTTTTGCTGAATAATTCTCTATCAACACATGGGCATACAACTCTAATTAAACTCCATGGAGAAAGAGACACAAAAGTAGGTGGCCACTTGCTGAGAAGAGTACCAGTGTTAGAGGGAAAAGTAAGGGAGAGAAATAGGAGGGGGCGTGAAAACAACTAAATTCATTATATAAATGTACACAAGTGTAAAACTATTTAAAAAGGTTCCAGGAGAAAGACCTAAAGTTCATGTAACTACAGGTGTGAGTTACTATTTTAGTGCTGTCAAGCTAATTAGAACACACAAGCAAGAAGCAGTGGTAAACTATAAGCTTATGTACTTGGAGGGTAGGGGATGCTCCTGGGGAAACTCAAAGGCTTTCCATATCTGTGATATTTTTAGGATCCAATGATCTGATCATAACAAAGAATCTCCCCCTTCGCCAAATAAATGACAGATCAACACATTTTACAACCCCACAACAAGAAAAGAATCGCTAAGCTCTCTAAGCTCTAGGCTAGGCTCTGTTTGCTTGACTCATTGACCAGGTGACCTGAGAGGCTGCCAACTTCCTGTGAAAGAACTCTATGGAAAGTTGGAGCTGAAACAGAAGTAGACTTCTTACTTGGCCATACAACCTGGCAGACCTTATGGTATTAGAGGTTTCTGGGGTGGGAAAAAGACATCAAGTACAGTGGATACATAGTCACAATGCAAGCCATTAGAGTTTTGGAGGAAGGCCATGCCATCTGCTGCAGGAGTATGTTCCATTTCAAAGGCAGGGCTTGGTTGGACACAAGGCTATAGTAAATATAAACCATCTGAACAAGGCATCAAGTGGCAGCCAGAGATGTCCATCAAAACCTGAGTCCTGTCACCCTCATCAATCCACAAAGCCAGACTGAACCAGCACATACTCCTTGTAAACTGTATGTGGCATGTCTGAGACTAAGCAGGAACAGGACCAGAGACACGGGTAAATCAGATGAGTATGTTGCCCCACTCCCATGTTGCTTAATATTGTTGCTTCTCTGTCTCCTCTCATGGCTTATTCCTACTGTTCCTTAGTGTCAAGCAAATCAAAGAACAGTCTGAGCTTGATCTGTGGATTGGTCCCTTTGGTGTGTTGTCATGAATTAAAATTGGGTTGGTGTTTTACTACTGCTCCCTATTAAAAATCCCTGAATGATAGCAGTGGTATATTGTCCCAACTGACAGCACTTGTATGATGAATCAGTTCTTCTACCTTGGAAAGAGACATAGCCCAGAGTACAGTTATTCCTGTACTTAGAGTAAATTTAAACAGAGCTAGCTGATCCTTAAAAGAAGAAAGATTTAAATATTGGTTCAAGGAAGACTTAGCAGATGGACCTATGGGAATAGATAGAGTGCGTTGATCTTGCACCATAGTATGGGCACTAGATAACAACTCTAAGCCAATCAGATAGCTGGAATGATTTTTGTCATCAGCCAATATTTGTTGTGAACAGATGTAGTGTTGTTACTACAAAGGACATACAAAGGGGCAGGCATGAAGGAATATGGACCTATCAGGATGGACTTCCGCTGGCTGAGGCTAATCTTGGTACAGCTGCTGTTGTATAATCACCAAGCCAGCAACAGAAAATAAGGCTGAGTTCCATATTGACTTTTGCCAATATGAACTAAGTGCTTGCTAACAAGTTGGCTGCTCTGGGCACCTTTCACCCAGAAGGTGCAGTGATTCCATTTGACAAATATCAACACACATGGCAAATACAAACTTGCTTTTTCTATCCCTAGGGTCTTGGTCAATGCCATTGTCTATAGACTTTGGGAGGATTTCATCATCTGAAACAAAATTGTAACAGACATTGTATTAGCCGAAAGGACTCTAATAATGGAGATGGGGAAAGTGATGCACTGGTAATAGGATCCAGTGGTCCTGTCACATGCCATGTCTTTAGGAATCACAGCCCTTCGGCGTGATAAGATGGCCTCTCAAAGAAGCAAGGAGTGGTAGTTTATGCCTTTAATTGCCTCACTTGGGAGACAGATGAAGGTAGAACTCTATGAGTTCAAGGTGATCCAAGGCCTCAAAAAATAATTTAAATAAGTGAACTGCCAACTTGAAGATGTCACTATCCTCTGTACACAAGACAGATCCTAAAAGATCAAGCATTATATGGTCCCATGTTCCCTATACATACAAAGTATTAAGTAAGGAAACTACCAAATAACTAGACTAAAACATGCTACCAAGTCTACACTCCTAGGCTCTCTGTTTTTTGTTTTTGGTTTTTTTTTTGTTGTTGTTGTTGTTTGTTTGTTTGGTTGGTTGGTTTTGTTTCTGTTTTGGTTTTGGGTTTTTTTTTCTTTTTATATTCTGTATCTCAGATGGGGGAAATTAATCATTAAGTCTGTGATGGTTTGCATATGCTTGGTCCAGGGAGTGGCACTATTAGAAGGGGTAGCCCTTTGGAGTAGGTATCATCTTGTTGAAGTAGGTGTGTCACTGCCATCATGGGCTTTAAGGCCCTTGTCCTAGCTGTTTGGAAGCCAGTATTCTGTTAGCAGCCTCCAGGTGAAGATGTGGAACCCTCAGCTCCTCCTGCACCATGCCTGCTTGGATGCTGCCGTGCTCCAGCCTTGATGATAATGGACAGAACCTCTGAATCTGAAGGCAGGCTCAATTGAATGTTGTCCTTGTAAGAATTGCCTTGGTCATGGAGTCTATTCACAGAAGTAAAACCCTAAGACAGTAGTTGGTACCAGCAGTGTGGCATTGCTATCATAGGCCTGACCATACTTTTGTTTGGAAGAATGTGGATTTGGAGAATTTGGATTTGGAAAACCATGGAATGTTTTATGTGTGGATTAATAAGACATCCTAGTGGGAATATGGAAGACTTTGCTGCTGTGAGTGATTTGAACTGTGCAGATTTGGCCCAAGAAGTTTCAGTGGAGAACTTCAGTATGTGACCTAAAGACTGTTTTTGTAGTATTTTGGTGAAGAACATGGTTGATTTTTGCCCTTGTCTGAAGAGTTTGCCTGAGGCTGAGGTAAAGAGACTCGAATCAATTGCACTGACAAAGGAAGTCTCAGAAACACCCCTCATAAACTTTGTTCTCTGGTTAAATCTCATGAAGAACATTTTGAATAAGCATAGAAAACTTAAAAAGGAAAAATATAAAATACATGGTTTGAATATTAAAGGGGCACGAGGAAGTGAAATGGAGCTGAAGCCTGTGTTCAAAGATATTAAATTGAATTAAGGGAGTGGTGTCCTTGAAGCAAGATCCCACTCAGTTAAATTTAAGTTCAGGCATAGTGGTACTCACCTTTAATCCCAGTAGACAGGCATGCAGATCTCTGAGTTCAAGGTCAATCTACAGAGAAATATCCAGGACAGCCAAGCTTAGGGAGTGAGGGAGTTAGAAAACAGAAATCTGGTAATAAAATAAGGAGGGGGGTGTTCCAGCCCAGGCAGCAGAACTTGGGTGCTTCAGCCATGCGACTCTGGCTTTAGAGTCAAGAATAGAAGGAACTACTGGGCTAATCGATGCTGGTTAGCTGTCTCCAAGAAATTAGCAGTGATTAGAAAGAGACCAGCATCATTGAGATGAAATCTTCAGGAAGTATTTTCTGAGAGCACAAAGAAGCTGTGTTCCAGAAATAGTCAAGGTTGTACCTCATGCTGCAGCTGTACTTGGTAATGTGTAAGAGTCACCCAGGTGGTACTGGCTTTGAAGGCATAAAGGGGTCATGTAAAGCAGCTGAGGCTTGGCACTATAAGAGGCCATGGAAGGCCATTGGTGAAGGTGCATCTTCAGTTACATTTGATGGCCCAGGACTGAAAGGGTCATGCAAAGAAGTTGAGGCTTGGCACCATGAGGAGAGCCCATGAGAAGCCTAGGTGAATACCCCAGGGTATTAGAGATGCCAGTACCATGCGATAATCACCAATAGTATATCAATCAGAGTCTAGAGTACTACAGAGGGCCGAGCTGGAGATGTAACCAAAGCTCTTTGGAGGAGCCCAGAAGCCCATGTGAGGATCCCAGGCACTGAAACAAGAAGATGTAAAGCTGAAGTTGTCTGGGAGAACCCAAGTCGCTTGAGATGCCAGAGCCACAGAATATCTGCTGAGGAAAGCTACTAACAGGGAGTGGAAACAGCCCAGGAGAAAGAAGTTTATTGCAGTCAACAAAGATGAAAAAGGGTTGGAGATCTGAGACTGCTTTGACATGAGACATGGAAATGCAGTTAGGAGTTTGTCCAGCTTTGGAGATTACAGTAAAATGATGAGATAAATCTCAGAAAAGACCTTGAACTTTGGAATTTTGAGACTGCTGTAGACTATGGGGACGTTTGAAGTTAGACTAAATGTATTTTGCATTATGCTATGTTTAGGTACATCCCCCCCAACTCATGTTTGAACAAGGCTATGAAGGCCAGGGATTGGAATGTGATAGTTTTTTGCATTTGCCTGGCCCAGGGAATGGCACTATTAGAAGGTGTGGCATGAACGTCTGAACCTGTAAGGCAGACCCAATTAAATGCTGTCCTTATAAGAGTTGCCTTGGTCATGGTGTCTGTTCACGGCAGTAAGCCCCTAACTAAGACAGAAGTTGGTACCAGGAGTGCAGTAACAAAGTCTAATTGAGATTATGGTGAAAATTAAGTGGCTATGTGAATAAAGATACTTCTGGCTAATCATGGAATGCCAGCAGAATGGGGAAGGAGTCATTCCAATATATGTCATATCAGCTGCTGCTGGAAAGAAGGGCAGAGAAGAATGTCTCTGCAAACACACTGACATTCTGAGCTTTCCCTTGTTGTGCACATGTACAGTTTTAATAGTAAATTCACATACCAGTATAGAATGGTAATTAGGGTCTTGGGTACCTCGAAATCTGGTCTCCAAATAGCATGCCACTTAATACAACATATATTGTCTATTTAAGACAACAGGAAACTAGAATGGGAGACAAAGTACATGGTCAGAAAGCATCAATTGTGGCTTCAAGGTCAGCTGTAGAACAGGAGCTGTGTTCTGCCCATTGCTACTAAGTGCCCTGGAAAGCCAGAGTAAGCTGAATCCTGGAGGACCTATTTCCAAGTGAAGAAGTCAATGGACCACACAAGAAGAGGCTGTTGTGGGTTAGACCTCTGACGACCTTCTCTCTCTCTTCTTTTTTTTAAATTGTTTCTTTGTTTTTTTTTTTAACATTTATCTATTTTCTGTAGGGAGGAGGGATGTGGGTAGATGCATGCCACAGTGAGCTTGTAAAGCTTCAAGAGCTGATTCTCTTCTTCCACTCAGTAGTCAAGCTTAGGACATCAGACTTGATAGACCGTGCTGTGCTTTCACCTGCCCGGCCACCCCTGTGGTCTTTCCTCTTAACATCTGTCTCTCTGCTCATGGCTGTATTGCTGCTCATAGACCACCCTTAGCTTCGGAGAACTGATTTCTCAAAGGCCACTCCCTCCTCTGGAAGGTCTATATAACCAGTAACTGGCTGAAACAAGAATGCAGCCACTGTACTTTTATGTCACTTTGAAGGTATATACTCTGAAGGTATATCACCTCCTGGAGCTGGGGCTTTGCATTATGAATTGGTTTCTTCTCCTATCTAATCCATTCTTCCTCCTTTTTATTTTATTTTATTAAATTATTTTATTTATTTACATTCCAAATGTTGCCCCGCTTTCTGGTCCCCCTCTCAGCGTTCTTCACTCCATCCCCCCTCCCCTTTGCCTCTCTTAGAGGATGCTTCCCCACCCACCCCCTATACACCCACCTACTCCCACCTCATCCTCCCTTAGCATCTCTCTTCTCTACATCAAGGCTTAAAGGCATCAAGTCTTTACAGGATTAGGTACCTCCTCTCCCACTGATACCAGAGAAGGCCGTCCTCTACTACATATGTGCCAAGGGGTGGAGGGGCACTTTGGTTGGTGGCTTTGTCTCTAGGAGTTCTGAAGGGTCTGGGTCAATTGATGTTGCTGTTCTTCCTATGGGGTTGCTATCCCCTTCAGCTCCTTCACTCCTTCTTCTAACTCTTCAATGGGGCTCCCCGACTTCAACCCAATGGTTGGATGTAAGTATCTGTGTCTGCCTCAGTGAGCTGCTGGTAGAGCCTCTCAGAGGACAGCCATGCTAGGCTCCTCTTTGCAAGCACAACATGGCATGAGTAAGTGTCAGTTTTGATACCTGTGCATGGGATGGATCCCAAGTTGGGCTAATCACTGTGTGGCTTTTCCTTCAATCTCTGCTCCATCCCCCCCCCTGCATTTCCTTTAGACAGAAACAATTCTGGGTCAAAAATCTTGAAGATGAGTGGTGGCCTCATCTTTCCATGATGGGGTCATGTCTGTCTACTGGCCGTGGTCTCTTCCAGTTCCATCTCCCTACTATTGAACATTTTGGCTAAGGTCATCACCATTGAATCCTGGGAGCCTTTCACATCCCACTCAATGAGAATGAACTCTCTTCATCCTTTTCTTAAGAGTAGTATCCTCAAGAACCCTTCCACATGTACTTCTCTTCTTGGAGTGTTTCTCATTCACTCTACATGTACCTATCATTCCATTTGTCTTGAAGGTTACCTCCAATGTGTTTTCTGCTACAATATGAAACTATCCCCCTTTAAAATAAAACCAGTCAATCCATATCCCTCCTCCAGAGTTGGCATTGAGCTGAACCTATGCAAAGACTTATGGAGACTTTAAGAAAAATCTGTGGGATCACAAAGATGTCAGACTCCTATTGTACTAAAAATGCTTCAATCCCAGGGCTGCCAGACATATCCACTCCCACCCAAGCAGATGGAAGACTATAGACTTAAGAGACAGAGGGCAAGCAAAACAAGACTTCCGTAGGGAGAAAATAAAATGTCTCCGCCTACATCACTGCCTCAAGCAGTTCAAAGTAGGTGTTGGAGTCCCCATTCTGCAAATCCACCCACTAACATCCTTGTCAGCCTCTCAAAATGAGAATGAGTCTCTTGTGTCTGGGAATGTAGTCTAAGAAGGAAGATGTTCTAAATTACTTCAGTGGTCTTAAATTGACCAGATATTCACATCTACTCAATTGATGATTTCTTCCTCTCCCACTCCTATCATGCTGAGCGCATTGCTTAATGTCAGCATATGCCATGATGTTCCATAATGACTCTTCTAGGGATATTTTTCTAACACAATGGGACCACTTAGAGGAAAACTCTGATTCTGTTTGGCTGTGTGTCCCAAAGACCTTGTGGAAAGAATGTAGACCCCAGGTCTAGGACCTGGGAGGCGTAACCTAAGCCACATTCTCTTCAGCATTCACCAAATGAGAAGCATCAAGCCGACACAATAGGCTATTTCAGCACATGTGCAAAATGTTTATTTATTCTTTGGTGAGACACTAAATATATTTCTAAATATAAAAAAATTTTTTCCTAGAGGAGTCTTTATTTTCCTGTTTCTTCTGTATAAAGAACAAATGTGCTATCATGGTTAAGTTAAAAAGAAATGAAAGAAAGGAGGGAGGGAGAGGCAGGTGGGTGGTATGTGTTGTTCTGAAAACAGGCTAGCTTTAAGTTTGCCTTGTAATGGTTCATCACAGTTGCCTATAGCTTGTGGTCCAGGTTCCCTTCAGGTTAAAATTTATATATAAGCTGCCATGACTCTGATTTGTATCTGCTGAGGCTAGTCCTCTACATGAGATCACTCAACCTCCCAGAAAATCTTCTTTTAAGAAGCAAATAGGAGAAGAGGTAAGAGCAGGGCAAGCAAGAGAGGCGGTGGATAGAGGGCAGGGAAGAGCATAAAGCAAAGATCTCTCCTTCCACTGTGACAAAGCAGGCAAGAGGACAGCCCCTTTCATTCCCTGTCTTCCTAGCCTCAGATGGGAGAGCAGCCTTTTGTGACATTGTTTTTCCTCCAAGGCTACCTTTGATCTTCACCTAGGTGACATCTACTTACAGTGAACATCAAAGGCAGTGGAGAGGCACAGATGACTTGTCAGGAGCCTACTCTCACTAGGGACAGCTGAAATAAGATTGTCCCAATTGTGTGAGAGACAAGGCCGAGACCCCAAGGGATTCTTAGTGGAATGGTTGCTTCTTGCTTGAGCTGCTTCTGCTTTGCCAGGAAATAAGACTTTCTGCCTTTCTTCCCACTGAAAGCAACTCCCATCTCAGAAGGAGAAAGTGATGCCCTAGCCTCCCCTGTGCTGTGTTTGGTTAGCAAGAGCTTGCTGCAGGAGCACATGTGAGCATTAATTTATGCTGCCTGTCGCCTTTGTGTTTTGGAACAAGTCAGACTCCTTTGTGTAATTGCTTGATGAAACATCCCCGTCCAGTCTGTCAACACAAATTACACAGCTAAATAATGAGAACTGCCCCCCGCCCCCTCTGTTATACAAACACAAGATGGATCTAACTAGCCCTGAGGATTCGGGCTTCCCACCTGACCTATGAT
Source organism: Rattus norvegicus (assembly GCF_021556685.1). Taxonomy (NCBI): domain Eukaryota; kingdom Metazoa; phylum Chordata; class Mammalia; order Rodentia; family Muridae; genus Rattus; species Rattus norvegicus. Next base: position 53,216,086 of record NC_141548.1, read on the forward strand.
CTCTGGACCTTCTTCTCACCTGTAAAGGATAGTTGCTAGGAGACAGAAGATAAAACTGGTCTGCTCTATCACCTGTCCACCTCAGAGTGAGGGAACAGAAAGGGGCGGGGGAGGGGCGGCTCAGAACACAGCCCGAGAGCAAGATCTTAGAGGACTTCTCTGCCTGAGGCTCATTCCACAGAGGTGGGGTCTGTCACCCTTGGAGAGAATCTCAAACTGTGATGCTATGGCTCTGTGTGTTTACCTAAAGCAACAGGATATACATACAAATACAATATATACCCCCTACACACATTACATAAATGCACACATCTAAACATATGTATACATACTTATACACAGACATACTATATAATATACACACTGTATATTTGTGCATAATTATATACATATATCAATGTGTATATATGCATATACATATCCCTGTACATATATTCATATCTACATCTATATACATATGAACATTAGCACACCTCTGTGCACATGCACATATCTACACATACATAAATGCACATATACATACCCATATATGCTCAAGCCTGTATATACATGTCAATATACACCTGTACATTCCTAATTAACATGTACACATGCATGCACACTTGCACAGTTCTGTTAGTCATATATATACTCTTGTACTTTGAAGCACATATCTACACACAGAGGCTATGAATACAGAGGCTGTGATAAAGATGCTCTGCAGTGTGACTAGGGCTTAGCAGTAAATGAGGAGAGCAGTCTGACAATTAGCCAGGGTTCTGTCAGCACTTCAGGGCATACATCTTGTCTTTTTAGAAATCTCAGAAAGTTTCATACATAACTAAACACACAAATTGTTCCATATTAACAATGTTAAGGCAAAGCACATTTATATGCTGTTGGGCCAAGGAGGCTGCATACGTTAACTTCAGCTGTCGTGATTTCAAAAAGGTACAGACCTGGTATGGTATTTCATCCAACAGAAATGTGTAATCTCATGGTCCTGGAGGCTATGAATCCAGGATCTCAGTACTGGCAGGGCCAAGGTGTGGGATGGGCTCCCCATTTGACTTGCAAAAAGCTACCAATTCACTTTGTCTTACATGGCCTTTATGTGTAAGTGTGTGTGTGTGTGTGTGTGTGTGTGTGTGTGTGTGTGTGTGTGTGAGTTTATCTTAGCAGTGCCAGTCCGATTATTATAGGGCCTCATTAATGAGCTCGTTTGACCTGAAGCCACCTAAAAGTTGTATCTCCAGACCCTGTTATGTTGAGAGTTTAGCTTCCACATACGAATTGGAGGATGAGATGGGAAATGGGGGTGGACAAGGGACATGTTTCAACCCATGACAGGAAAAAGCTTTCTCCCAGAAAGATCCCCTTTGGACAAATGAAGAGTCCATTGTAATTTAAGTACCAGGGCCATCTGCTCCAAATTTCCAATTGGCAGCATCCAGGATTCTTTCTAAGTGGGAGTGTGAACATGGTCTTATTTTCATCATATAACCTGGAAACACAAAGCAGAAAGGAATAGGCACCCCAGAGCCAGCCCTTCACTGGTGATTCATGGATGCCACCAGACCCTCTGGCTATACCCACCAGTGCTCAGGATGGTTGGCTCAGTGGTGTCTCCCTCTACACTGTGCAGTTTTGGGAGAAGGGACCACCTTAGTCATCTCATTCATGCAGATCTGACACATCACACAAAAACACATGAAGTTCTGCCATGTAGTGTGATTTCTCCCCACCCCAACCTGCATTTCATGCCACATTTTCTCTCAGTGCTGAAGCTGGCCTGCAGCATCTGAACAACCAGTGTTGCCTGTAACGACAGCTTCCTTCTGGGTCCCTATCTTAGCTGTTTTTCCTTATTGCTGGGATAAAATACTCTGACTAAAGCAACTTAAGGGTTTAGAATTTATGTCAGCTCACAGTTCCAGGTTGCAGACCATCATGGTGGGGATGTACAGGTGTCTGGACCTTGAAGAAGTTGGTCGCATTATGTCCACAGTCAGAATAAAGTAATGAGTGCATGCATGCTGGTGTTCAGCTAGTCTTTTATGGAGTCCAGGATACCTTACCTATACCTATGGACCTACCGGCAGTTAGAGTGGGTCTTCTCCCACATCAATTAATGTAATCAAGACAACCTTTCATAGACAAGCCCAGAAACCCATCCCCAGGTTATTCTACAGTCTGTCAAGTTGACAATGAACTCTAAACATGACTGTGCCAAAACCCTCCCCAGGAGGCAGCTTCTATGAACCTGGCAGAAAATGCATATAGAGAAGAGGAAGAGAAAGGCTCTGATGTGGCCACAGGGTCACCCTAATGTCCCTTCCCTTGATTTGTAACCTTTCTCTCCATGTAAGTTTCTCTGGGCTGTGGCTTTCTCTTGCAAATCAGGATAAGACAGCATTATTTATTGAGTCATGATGAGGATGTAGCAAAGTAATGAACTCAGGAAATTAGCCCACACTCCAGCAAGCAAAACCCCCACTAAACGTCGTACAGAGGGAATACAAAGAGAACAACCCGAACAGCCCACTGACAGAGTGATAAATGTAAAAGCCAACATGCTAGCATGCTAGCTACCCCGGTGCGGTAGTTATAAAGGTACGCGTGTTTCAAGCCGCACACGGCATCCTGTGATGATGAGAAATTGTGTGTCAGTTTTTTAAAAATAAACAAAGATGAAGTCGGTCACAGGATGTTTCCGCCGAGAAAGGTGACCTAGGGCAGGGCTATTACAGTGTTCAAAGGAGAGGGAAGAAACCCATGAGAGCACACAGCTTTCGAGCACACAGGGATGGAGACAGGAACAACCAGGGGAGGCAAGACAGCTGCCGTCTAAGTAACTGAGAACAGAGCTGAGTTCCAGCTTACACAAGGCAGTGTAGTCTCTGCACAGCCCTTCTTCCAGACCCCAAAAGAAAACTGGTATTGGAGCGTGTGGATTAAACTGTGGTCCAGAAGCTCTTCATAATGAGTCACTACAGTGTCCCTGACATCCTTCGTGGAATAGTTTGAAGAGTATTTGTATTAGCTCTTCTTTAAAAGTCTGGTAGAATTCTGCACTAAAAACATCTGACCCTGAGCTTTTTAATTTTCTTTTCTTTTCTTTCTTTCTTTCTTGCTCCTACCTTCCTTCCTTCCCTTCCTCCTCCTTCTCTTCCTCCTCCTCCTCCTCCTTCTCCTCCTCCTCCTCCTCCTCCTCCTTCTTCTCTTTTGATCCGGAGACTTTCAGTGATTGCTTGCTTCTATATCCTTCTTACAGGTTATAGGACTATTTAGATACTTTACCTGATCTTGATTTAATTATGGCAAGTTGTATCATTTCATTTAGAGCTTCAATTGTATGGAGTACAGGCTTCTGAAGTAAGATCTAGTGATTCTTTGAAATGTCCTCAGTATCTGTTGTTATATTTTTCTCTACATTTCTGATTTTGTCTATTTGGATATTGTCTCTCTGCCTTTTAGTTAGTTTGGCAATCTTGTTGATTGTCTCAAAGAACAGCTCTTGCTTTTGTTGATTCTTTGAATTGTTCTCTTCGTTCCTAATTGATTCTGGCCCTGTGTTTGATTACTTCATGTTTTCTACCCCACCTGGGTGTGTTTGCTTCTTCTTTTTCTTCTTCTTTTTTTTTCTAGAGCTTTCGGGTGTGCTGTTAAGTTGTTAGTATGAGAACTCTTCAATTTCTTTAAGAAGGCCCTTAGTGCTATGAATTTAGTAATGCTTTCATTGTGTCCCATAATTTGGGCTTTGTTGTACCTTCACTTTCATTGATTTCTAGAGTTTTCAATTTCTTTCTTTCTCCTCTGACTGAGTGATGGTTGAGGGTTGTTCAGTTTCCATGAGTATGTAGGGTTTTTGTTGTTTCAGTTGATGAAATCCAGCTTTAATCTATTGTGATCTGATAGGTTATGTATTAGTTAGGGTTTCCATGGCTGTAAAGAGACACCATGACCAAGACAACTCTTACAAAGAACAACATTTAATTGGGGCTGGCTTGCACTTTCAGAAGTTCAGTCCATAATCATCATGGCAGAAAGCATGGCAATGTGCAGGCAGACATGGTGCTGGAGGAGTTGAGAGTTCTGCATCTTCATCCAAAGGAAGCTGGGGCAGACTGTCTTTCAGTCAGTTAGGAGGATATTCTCAAAGCCCAATCCCACAGTGACAAGCTTCCTCCAACAAGGCCACTGCCTGGGCCAAGCAAATTCAAACCACTACAGCACATAAGGGATTTTAATTTTCTTTATGTTGAAGCTTGATTTGTGACAAAGTATATGGTTAATTTTGGAGAGGATTCCATGAGGTACCCTGGAGCAGGTATAATCTTTTTTGTTTGGGTGAAATGTTCTGTAGATATTTATTAGCTTCATTTGATTCATAACCTCTGTTAGTTTCATTATTTCTCTTTACTTTTTGTCTCAATGACCTGTCAACTCATGAGAGTGAAATGTTGAAGTCTCCCACTACTAATGTGTGAGGTTCAATGTATGATTTAAGTTTAGTAATAGTTCTTTTACAATTATAGCTGCATTTTCATTTGTGGCATAAAGGGTCAGAATTGAGACATTATTTTGGTGGATATTTCCTTTGATCAGTATGAAGTGTCTTTCTTTTTGGCAGAAAGTCTATTTTATTAGATATTAGAATGGCTTCTCTAGCTTGTTTCTTTCATCTATTTTTCTGGAAAACCTTTTAACAGCCCTTTACTCTAAAGTAATGTGTATCTTTGTTGCTGAGATATGTTTCTCTTCTGCAACAGAATGATGGATCTTGTGTATACATCCACTTTGTTAGCCTGTATTCTTTTATTGGGGAATTGAAACCATTGATCTGAGAGATATTAATGAATAATGATTGTTAGTTGCTGTCATTTTGATGTTGGTGGAGGTACTCTAACTCCTAGTATCAGCTATAGGGCTAGAATAGTGGAAAGGTATTGTTTAAATTTGTTTTTGTCTTGGACTGTCTTGTTTTCTCCCTCTATGGTGATTGAAATTTTTGTTGAGTATAGAAGTCTGAGCCAGCAGCTTTGATCTCCTAGAGTCTGTGAGACATATGTCCAGGTCCTTCTGGCTTTTAAAGTCTCTTGAGAAGTCTGCCATAATTTTAATAGTTCTGCCTTTATATGTTACTTGGCCTTTATCCCTTAAGGCTTCTAATATTCTTTCTTTGTTCTGTAAATTTAGTGTCTTAATTATTATGTGGTGGGAAGATTTTCCTTCTATGATCTACTCTATTTGGTGTTGTGTAAGCTTCTTGTACATTTATAAGCATTTGTTTCTTTAGGTTAGGGACATTTTCTATGATTTTGTTAAAGATATTTTCTGGGCCTTTGGAGTTGAGAGTCTTCTCCTTCTGTTCCTATTATTCTTTGGTTTGGTCTTTTCATAGTGTTCCAACTTTCCTGTATGTTTTGTGTTAGAAACTTTTTAGCTTTGACATTTTATTTGACTAATGTACCAATTTCTTCTATGGTATCTTCAACACCTGAGATTCTTTCTCTTGTGTCCTGTTGGTGATATTTATTTCCTTACTTCTTGTTCTTTTTCCTAGGTTTTCCAGCCCCAGGATTGTCTCCAGTTTTGTTTACTTTGTCACTTCTTTTCCATTTTCAGGTCATAAACAGTTTTATTTATTTCTTTCACCTGTTCTATTATATTTTCCTGTATTTCATTATATTTATTTGTTTCCTCTTTAAGGGCCTCTACTTGTTTGAATGTATTTTTAAGGTATGTATTCCTTTCCTCTTTATAGGTCTCTATTATCTTTATAAGATTAGATTTAAGGTAATTTTCTTGTGATTAAGGTATATTAGGATACTCAGGTCTTGCTGTAATAGATAGCTGTGTTCTGGTGGTGCTATATTGCTCTGGCTTTTGTTGATTATTTCTTACCTTGGCCTTTAGACTTCTGGTTAATCCTAGTGTTTGCAGACCTGGTAGTCCCTGATGGGAGTAGGCCTCTGGGATTACAGGTAGAGCTGGTTGCCCCTGATGGCTTCATGGTTGCTAGTTGTCCTTGGTGGCATCAGGCCTCCAGGAATGCTGGTAGACCTGGTATTTCCTGATGGTTGTCAGCCTTTCTTTGTTCTGGGCAGTGACAGGCCTCCAGGGATGTAGTGCAGAAGGGACAGAGCAGAGCTCACAGATGCTGGCTTTGCCCAGAAGAGCCATCAGGCAGGTCTCACTTGGTGGTTGCTGATGGCTGTGGGTGTCTGGGGTTGTGGTTAGAGGTGTGGAACCAGAAGTTGGAGCAGAAAGGGATCAGGCAAATCAAATGGCCGCTGGGCTTGCCAGGAACCCAGCAGGCAGTAGTTTAGGGATTAGGGAACTCACCTGGTTGATTCATGGGAAATAGCATGCCTCAGGGATGCAGGCAGAAGTGTGGCCAGGGAAATACACTCCCCTAATTTCCATTCCTTAA